>NC_056433.1:9588476-10188476 GCF_018296145.1 Oncorhynchus tshawytscha | reverse complement strand
AGCCTGACTATTTTATCATTCTGTGTCTAGATAAGGCAGTATTGCACACTTTCATCTATAAAAAGAACGAAGAAAATAGGCTATAAACATAAATTACAAGACCAAGTAATGAGGAGGTTGATCACACATATAATCTGAGAACTCTGTCATAACGTTAGCCTATGGATTATAGTAACTGTCACCACAACACATGTAGGCTGCTTGTATGCTCTAATCGCTTATGTTAATTCATTCTAGACATAGAAATGCTAGTGACTTTGCTTATTAGCTGACCTTCCACAAAATTGAGGCTGCATGACTTTCCAAGGCCAGCGATGCAAGGACATCCTGCTGTCTCTACTGATCCGTTGTTGGATACAAGTACCCAAACAGAGTGGTAAGAGCTGCTTCGTTGGCTGGACTGAACTTTGGCCTTCAAAAAATATCAATCCTTTTCCCTCCTTCCCCAGTGAAGCCATTTGTGTGTGTTCCCAAATGTTTTGTTTATGTTTGATTGTTAAGACGTGTTAATGATGTGCGTTTTTTAAATTTATTAGCTAGCCACCACTCTGAGGTAATAGCATTGCATTGCTAGCATTGACGGAAGTTGTAAAACGGAACACAAACACAACCGTGTTCGAATGGAACTGGGTCAAATGGGCACAACGATCTTGTGCCTTTCTTTGGCAACAGAACCAAATATTAGAGTGATCTCTGCTACAGTCACTTGTTGGGTTCAGGTAAACAGATCTCAGGTCAGATTAAATATCCAACCCTTTTTTTACTGATCTCTGACTCTGACCTTGGTATCCACTGCTTACGTTACAAGCTCTAACGCCCTCCTATTCACAGATAACACAGATAACACAGATAACACAGATAACACAGATAACACAGGCACGGCTTATTAGCTTGATATAGTAGTGGTTAGCATTTTGCTCTCTACACCCACCCCCCCTCTCTGGATCTTTCTCAATGAATCTTTCCTCAATTCCTAGCATCCTCTCTCCTCTCCTCTCAAACCCCTTGGAGAGAAAGGCCATCAGGAGAGGCACCCTCAGACCTTCTCCAATATCGTTGAGAAGGAGGATGCAAAAAATTATGGAAAGACAAATTGAGATAGAGCCCCTCTCTCTGGCGCCTCCTGATGGATGAGCTGTTCTAGCTCATTGCCTGCACAGGACCAGATAAGGGTGACTTAACGTCTTCATCCTCCCACCTCTCTCAGGGCTCCCTCAGTTCCAGCACAGACAAATTGAGTAACTCCCTGCCGGCAGAGCGAGGCACTTTTACGGCTGCCGACCATTAATCAACGTCCCAACGCTTGGTGCAAATCTCCATTGTCAAGCTGATAGTGAACTCACAGAATAATATTTTGAGGGGAAATGTACCTTATAAGGGTTCAATTCCTTCTGCATTTTTGTATTTGGAATTATTTTTCAAGGTACTATCTTTTACACCTGTAAATTGTGTGGCAAATAAGGAAAAGTGGTGTTGGTTCCTATAAGAAGTACACCTAAACAATTTTGCCTGACTAACGAATAGAGCTCATCATTCGGATGAGACTGGCCATCTTTCCAGTGCTTTTGCTGGAGGGGAAGGGCTACACAGCCCTAGTCCCATTGCAGACATAAGCTTGTCTATTCACATTTTCACACTTTTCCCCAAAATGTCAAGGCTCAACCCCTTCACATTTGATAACCTGGCTCGAAGTTATTTGAAATAAAATGGGTATTTTACAATTGAGTGAAATGGTATTATCACGTATGGTTTCATCCCTCTGTTACTCTTGGTGGACAGGTCTTAACAGCCATCTTGGGGACCGGTCAGTTGAGTCGGTGAAGGTGCCTCCACTCCCTCCCCTTCACAGTTGAGTGGTCACCCTTTTCCGTATCGATCCTAGGGACCCCTGAGAAGACATCATTATCTGCCGCCTCATCGAACAGGTTGATTCTCCACAGGGGGCCCTGTTTGTGTGTGTGTGTGTGTGTGTGTGTGTGTGTGTGTGTGTGTGTATCACCAATCTTTTGCCCTAAATGTACCAATGGTTTTCCTGTTCAAGACCCCAATGACTATGTTTTTGACAGCATTCTGATTCATCATATCTAGCTAAGTACATTATCGTATTGTATGTAGCTTACCTGTTTTGAACTAAATTACATGTAATCCCGTTACAATATGCTCTTACTCCTCCACATTATTTTGTAACAATAGCATAATGTCTTGGGCATAATCTACTTTGTTGTCCATGTCATTTTGTACTAGTTCCACAACCATGCAGCCGGATTGAAACAGGCCTAAAGAAAAACTGCAAAGTCATCCTGTGAATCCATTGCGAAGTCATCCTGTGAATCCATTGTGAAGTCATCCTGTGAATCCATTGTGAAGTCATCCTGTGAATCCATTGTGAAGTCATCCTGTGAATCAATTGCGAAGTCATTCTGTGTGAATGACTCATCCATTGTGAATGACTCATCCTGTTCAATGAGGAAGTAATTTCCTCCGCTGTTTGTTTTGTTCCTCTGCTGTCTCCTATCAACACAGAGCAAAGAGAAGTGATAGAGAAGATAAAGTAGCCATTAACGCTGACACGTATTCCGGGAAGGAGAGAAAAAATAACTTTAGCATTCCCTCCATGTCTTCCCCTCCCCCGTCCCCCACTATCTCCGTCTTGCCGGTACCTCAATTACCACACCGAAAAAGATCTGTCCAGGGGTTCAGAACAGGGATAGAGATAGAGATAGAGCAGGCGAGAGAGATCGAGCGAGCCTGAAAGATTCAGTCACAAGTTTGATCAGATATTCTGGACTCCCTCACTATGCTATCTTAATAGGGTTACCTCCAATGTGTAAGCCAAGGAATTATACTTTTCAGTATTCTAAATCTCCCTCAAGTCTCCCAACTGGGCCATACTTCCTAACATTAGAAAAGTTTATGTTTAAGTTCAATGTCAAGTTTAAGCATCAGACAAATAAAATCATTAATTTAGTGTCACATGATAGAATGCTACATTGTAGCTGTCCTCATCAGGTAACATGAAACACATTAGCCCTCTGCTAACCTCACCAGGTGGCAGTGATTATTTCCCGTACCAAAATTCCTCATCAGCCTATCAAAAATCTTAACACTTTTTCTCCACAAACCAAATGGCATTTAAAAAAAAAAGTAGGTCAACCCCACGAGAGGGATACAATAAAATATATGAAGTAGGAGGACGGATAAATAAGTGAAAGAGAGAGAACATTGACGTCAAACAGGAGAGAAAAGAAAGAAGGTAAAGTATTGTAGAGTGGTGTGCTAAGGAAAAGCCACTGACTATGGGGCCACATTGATCCTCAGCACACTGTGTTTGCTACCATGGGAACAGCTGAAACCCCCGTACTGTAGTATGACTTCTGGATCTATAGTACCTTTAACCACCATAGCCCCTCCCTCTTCACACACACACACACACACACACACACACACACACACACACACACACACACACACACACACACACACACACACACACACACACACACACACACACACACACACACACACACACACACACACACACACACACACATACACACACACACACATACACACACACACACACACACACAGGAAAACACACACACACACACAAACGCATACATACATACTAGAGGTCAACCGATTATGATTTTTCAACGCCGATACCGATACTGATTACTGTAGGGCCAAAAAAAGTCGATACTGATTAATCGGCCGATTTTAAAAATGTATTTGTAATAATGACAATTACAACAATACTGAATGAACACTTATTTTAACTTACGGTTTTTAACAATCACTTTGGCACTCATTTCAGAACCTTGTGGTCATTTGTCACAACTCTAGACACAAAACTCAAAACGGTCATCACTCTTAACACAGGCTGCCCAATGTTCAAAACATTGTATTGTGCATTCATATCGTTAAAGAAATCTTGCACTTGCAGAATCATTGGTTGAAATAACTCATTTATCATGAGATACCATAGGAACATTCATTTAGATCACCCACACACAAGATACAGATAGTTTCACTGTGTAGTTGTTCATACAATCATTAGATATTGTAGAACAAAATATGTGATACATGTTTCATTATGCTACTTCATGTAAATACATCACTGTAAAAGGACTAGTAGAGAGAATACTACAGACACAGTGGAATCATTGAACAAAATGTGACATTTATTGATGAAATACAATAAAATCACAACAGGTTTCTTTAAATCAAAGCAAAAATAATTAGCTACAAAAAAAGAAAAAACAGTTAAAGGTCAAATGCAGTGTTCCTCACCTGGCTTACTGTAAAACATCACTGCAGTGTTCCTCACCTGGCTTACTGTAAAACATCACTGCAGTGTTCCTCACCTGGCTTACTGTAAAAACAAAACAAAAGATTGATTGCTGTACTTCTATATTTCCATAACCCTGTCTTGTGGATTTGGCCACAGGTTCTCATCCACATCACAATGGATGTTTTCATTAGCCAAACATCTTGGGAAGAATCTTCGGGCATGGAAAATCCAGGCCTGACACTGGTCTGCCATGATGTCATTGCATGCGTCATTCATGGCCTGGAGAAGGGTGGCTTGTTCGTGAGGACGCCTATCATATACCTTCCACCTCTATGTGGAGAAAAAATCCTCAATCGGGTTAAGGAAAGGAGAGTATGGGGGTCTTCAATACAGGAAGAAAAACTGATGCTACCTTTCTGGTCACGCGCCTCTAACAAACAGTACACTTGAAGTGACCCTTGTTTTGAACAGGGCTAATTCTTCTTTACACAAAGGAAAAACCTCAACCAATTTCTAACGACGTGACATCCAGTGGAAGCGGTAGGAACTGCAAGAAGGTCCCTTAGAAGTCTGGATTCCCAATGAAACCCCTTATTAAAAAGAGTGACCTCAAAAACAAATCTGAATGGTTTTTCCTCTGGGTTTCGCCTGCTACATAAGTTCTGTTATACTCACAGACATGATTCAAACAGTTTTAGAAACTTCAGAGTGTTTTCTATCCATATACTAATCATATGCATATCTTATCTTCTGGGGATGAGTAAGCAGGCAGTTGAATATGGGCGTGCATTTCATCCGGACGTGAAAATACTGCCCCCTGTCACCAAGAAGTTTAAATAATGCAAAAACAAAGTGTTGGAGAAGAAAGTAAAAGTGCAATATGTGCCATGTAAGTAAGCTAAAGTTTAAGTTCCTTGCTCAGAACATGAGAACATATGAAAGCTGGTGGTTTCTTTTAACATGAGTCTTCAATATTCCCAGGTAAGAAGTTTTAGGTTGTAGTTATTATAGGAATTATCGGACTATTTCTCTCTATGCCATTTGTATTTCATTAACCTTTGGCTATTGGATGTTCTTATAGGAACTTTAGTATTTCCAGTGTAACAGTATAGCTTTCGTCCCTCTCCTCGCTCCTACCTGGGCTCGAACTAGGAACACATCGACAACAGCCACCCTTAAAGAAGCATTACCAATGCAGAGCAAGTGGAACAACCACTCCAAGTCTCAGAGCGAGTGATGCTATTAGCGCGCACCCCGCTAACTAGCGAGCCATTTCACATCGGTTACACCAGCCTAATCTCGGGAGTTGATAGGCTTGAAGTCATAAACAGCGCAATGTTTTAAGCACAGCGAAGAGCTGCTGGCAAAACGCACGAAATAGCTGTTTGAATGAGCTGTTTGAATGAATGAATTAATAGGTCATTAATATGGTCGAATCCAGAAACTATCATCTCGAAAACAAGACGTTTATTCTTTCACCTTTACCTCTACCGCTACCTCTATCAACACCTCCACCTCTACCTCTACCTCTACCACTACCTCCACCTCTACCACTACCTCCACCACTACCTCTACCACTACCTCCACCTCCTACTCTACCTCCACCGCTACCTCTACCTCTACCTCTACCTCTACCTCTACCTCTACCTCTACCTCTACCTCCACCTCTACCACTACCTCCACCACTACCTCTACCACTACCTCCACCTCCAACTCTACCTCCACCTCCACCACTACCTCCACCGCTACCTCTACCTCTAACTCTACCACTACCTCCACCTCTACCACTACCTCCACCTCTACCACTACCTCTCTCTGCCAAGTTTGCTTCCATTGTTCTCCAAATACAGGAGTACTCACCTGTGGCCTTTTTATCCATACCAAAGGTCCGATTGCAAAGTGAACATTTACGCAATAAGTGTTTGCACATATGAAGAGAGAAAATGATCAATTGGTAATTGGTAAAGGTAGAGAATTGTGTGTTGTGTTTTGCTAAATGTTTGTTATAGAACTGCAATCTGAGTGTAAAGCAAAACATGTGCCAGTAGTATTGCAGATTTGGTGAATGGTTCTACTAAATGAGTTACAGGTTCGGGTCATTGTGCCCCATTGGCCAGTTTTAGTGTGTAAACAATTGGGAAAAACGATATAAACATACTCCAGTGGTTTCCTGGCAAGTTCACAGGGCTAGAGAGGCCAGCAGCCCACCCTGTGTGTTGAGGTCTGAGTCCCCCACTGTTGTTGCCAGTCTAGAACCTCACACATAAGCACCCACACTCTCTTTCTCACACAGACACACACACGCACGCACACTCTCACGCACACTCTCACACACACACGCACACTCTCTCACACACACACTCTCTCTCACACACACACACACACACACACACACACACACACACACACACACACACACACACACACACACACACACACACACACACACACACACACACACACATACACACACACATAATCCCTCCTGTCTGTAGTACGTGACAGGCTGCCCATGGCTTTATAGATCAAAGCATCAAGCCTCCCACCAGACAATCAGTATCCATCCAGCCTCCCACCAGACAATCAGTGTCCATCCAGCCTCCCACCAGACTACCAGTGTCCATCAAGCCTCCCACCAGACTACCAGTGTCCATCCAGCCTCCCACCAGACTACCAGTGTCCATCCAGCCTCCCACCAGACAATCAGTGTCCATCCAGCCTCCCACCAGACAATCAGTGTCCATCCAGGCTCCCACCAGACAATCAGTGTCCATCCAGCCTCCCACCAGACTACCAGTGTCCATCCAGCCTCCCACCAGACAATCAGTGTCCATCCAGCCTCCCACCAGACAACCAGTGTCCATCCAGCCTCCCACCAGACAATCAGTGTCCATCCAGCCTCCCACCAGACAATCAGTGTCCATCCAGCCTCCCACCAGACTACCAGTGTCCACCCAGCCTCCCAACAGACTACCAGTGTTCATCCAGCCTCCCACCAGACTACCAGTGTCCACCCAGCCTCCCACCAGACAACCAGTGTCCATTCAGCCTCCCACCAGACAACCAGTGTCCATTCAGCCTCCCACCATCTCTGTGACCAGTGGCCACTAGACAGGCTGTCTCTATGACCAGTGACCACTAGACAGGCTGTCTCTATGACCAGTGACCACTAGACAGGCTGTCTCTATGACCAGTGATCACTAAACAGGCCGTCTCTATGACCAGTGACCACTAGACAGGCTGTCTCTATGACCAGTGATCACCAGACAGGCTGTCTCTATGACCAGTGACCACTAGACAGGCTGTCTCTATGACCAGTGATCACTAAACAGGCTGTCTCTATGACCAGTGATCACTAGACAGGCCGTCTCTATGACCAGACAGACTGTTGGAGGGGGACATGTCACTTCCCGCTTCAGCAGACACAAACGCTGTTTCTGTAATTTTGTCAACTACACCTCAGTCGTGGTGTTGTTCGTATGCAGACTTGTCCTCGGTCATCCGTCAATCCACCTCAGGCAGGATCAATGAAATGAAAGCCATCCAAAGCAGCAGATGTTAATTATTAAATACATACATAGGAGTTGATTTATGTGAGAGAATACTGGTGGTCTGTGGAGCAGAGCGATGCAGTGTAATTGGTGAATGCTGGGGTAAGGACAGCTTTCAGAAAGATTATATTCTACAGCAGTATGGCTTGGTTGGTTGGTTGCTTGTAGAATGTGAAGTCTTGTATTTTCATCAGTGAGTTTGTTCGTACTTGAACGCTGTTGTGAATCCTTCTAATGGTGTTGAAGGAGTGGGGGAGAAATGAGAAAAGAGAGAGAGAGAGACAGACAGAAAGAGACAGAGAGACAGCGAGAGAGAGAGAGAGGGAGACAGCGAGAGAGAGAGAGGGAGAGAGGAAGAGGAAGAAGCAGGGATTCTGCAGGCCTCATGGGAACTAATTTATTCTTAACTTCAATTGGATATATAGTACCAGTCAAAAGTTTGGAGAAAGCAACTCAAGGGTATTTCTTTATTTGTACTATTTTCTACATTGTATAACAATTGTGAAGACATCAAAACAAGGAAATAACACATAAGGAGTCATGTAGTAACCAAAAAAGTGTTAACTTCTTCGATATAGGGGGCGCTCTTTTAATTTTTGGATGAAAAACGTTCCCGTTTTAAACAAGATATTTTGTCACGAAAAGATGCTCGACTATGCATATAATTGACAGCTTTGGAAAGAAAACACTCTGACGTTTCCAAAACTGCAAAGATATTGTCTGTGAGTGCCACAGAACTGATGTTACAGAAAAAACCCAGATAAAAATACAATCAGGAAGTGCCGCATTTTTTGAACCCGCCTCATGGCAATGACTCCTTATATGGCTGTGGAGGAGCTAGGATTCAGCTTACCTTTTCCACGTTTTCCCCAAGGTGTCTGCAGCATTGTGATGTATTTGTAGGCATATCATTGGAAGATTGACCCTAAGAGGGATTGACCCTAAGAGACTACATTTACCAGGTGGTCGCTTGGTGTCCTCCGTTGCAATTGTTGCGTAATCTCCAGCTGCAGTACTTTTCCATTTGCTACTGAGGAGAAACCCAACTGCCACGAAGGATTTATCATCGAATAGATATGTGAAAAACACCTTGAGGATGATTCTAAACAACGTTTGCCATGTTTCTGTCGATATTATGGAGTTAATTTGGAAAAAAGTTTGGCATTGTAGTGAATGAATTTTCGTTGTTTGTTTTCTTAGCCAAAAGTGATGAACAAAACGGAGCGATTTCTCCTACACAAATAATCTTTTTGGAAAAAATGAACATTTGCTATCTAACTGAGAGTCTCCTCATTGAAAACATCCGAAGTTCTTCAAAGGTAAATGATTTTATTTGAATGCTTTTCTTGTTTTTGTGAAAATGTTGCCTGCTTAATGCTAGGCTTAATGCTATGCTAGGCCATCAATACTCTTACACAAATGCTTGTGTAGCTTTGGTTGAAAAGCATATTTTGAAAATCTGAGATGACAGTGTTGTTGACAAAAGGCTACGCTTGTGTTTCAATATATTTATTTCATTTCATTTGCGATTTTCATGAATAGAAAAAGTTGCGTTATGCTAATGCGTTATAGTTTAAGTATTTTTCTGTCGATTTCTCAGCCAAGCAGGATGAACAAACGTGACGTTTTTCGCCTACAAAAATATTATTTTTGGAAAAAAGGAACATTTGCTATTTAACTGGGAGTCTCCTGAGTGAAAGCATCTGAAGTTCTTCAAAGGTAAATGATTTAATTTGGTTGCTTTTCTTATTTTTGTGAAAATGTTGCCTGCTGCCAGCACAGCCTAGCATAGCATTATGCCATGCTAAACTTACACAAATGCTTGTCTAGCATTGGCTGTAACGCATATTTTGAAAATCTGAGATGACAGTGTTGTTAACAAAAGGCTAAGCTTGTGTTTGAATATATTTATTTCATTTCATTTGCGATTTTCATGAATAGGAAACGTTGCGTTATGGTAATGAGCTTGAGGCTATGATTACGCTCCCGGATACGGGATTGCTCGTCGCTAGAGCTTAAACAAATAAAAATATATATATATTTTTTCGATTCTTCAAAGTAGCCACCTTTTACGTTGATGACAGCTTTGCATTCTCTTGGCATTCTCTCAACCATCTTTATGAGGAAAAGCTTTCCCAACAGTCTTGAAGGAGTTCCCAGATATGCTGAGCACTTGTTGGTTGCTTTTCCTTCACTCTGCGGTCCAATTCATGCCAATCCATCTCAATTGGGTTGAGGTCGGGTGATTGTGGAGGCCAGGTTATTTAATGCAGCACTCCATCTCCTTGGTCAAATAGTTCTTACACAGCCTGGAGGTGTGTTTTGGGTCATAGTCCCACTAAGTGCAAACCAGATGGGGTGGCGTATCACTGCAGAATGCTGTGGTAGCCATGCTGGTTAAGTGTACCTTAAATTCGAAATAAATCACTGACAGAGTCACCAGCAAAGCACCCCCACGCCATCATACCTCCTCCTCCATGTTTCACAGTGGGAACCACACTGCAGAGATCATCTGTTCACCTACTCTGCATCTCACAAAGACACAACGGTTGGAACCACAAATCTCAAATTTGGACATCATCAGACGAAAGGACGGATTTCTACCGGTCTAATGTCCATTGCTTATGTTTCTTGGCCCAAGCAATTCTCTTCTTATTATTGGTGTCCTTTAGTAGTGTTTTTCTGCAGTAATTCAACCATGAAGGCCTGATTCACTCAGTCTCCTCTGAACAGTTGATGTTGAGATGTGTCTGTTACTTGAACTCTTGAAGCATTTATTTGAGCTGTATTCTGAGGTGCAGTTAACTCTAATAAACGTATCCTCTGCAGCAGAGGTAACTCTGGGTCCTCCTTTCCTGTGGCGGTCCTCATGAGAGCCAGTTTCATCATAGCGCTTGATGGTTTTTGTGACTGCATTTGAAAATACTTTCTTAACTTCTTCGGGGTAGGGGGCTGTATTCTGAGGTTTGGATGACTGAGGTGCCCAAAGTAAACTGCCAGCTACTCAGGCCTAGAAGCTAGGATATGCATATAATTGGTAGTATTATAGAAAACACTCTGAAGTTTCTAAAACTGTTTGAATGATGTCTGTGAGTATAACAAAACGTATTTGGCAGGCTAAACCCCGAGGACAAAGCATCAAGGAATTTATTTTTGGTCATTCTCTTTTCAATGGGTTTTCTATTGGGATCCTAGTTCCTATCACTTCCACTGGATGTCAACAGTCTTTAGAATTTGGTTGATGTTTTTCCATTGAGAAATTAAGAAGTAGGGCTGTTCAGAACGAGGGTCGAGTCTAGTGAACTGTTGTGGTTGGGGCGCGTGACCTGGACGCTCGCTCCACTTTTCGATCCACTTTTCGTCCTGTATTGAACGCAGTTTATCCCGTCTAAATTTGATCGATTATTGACATTAAAAAATACCTAAAGTTGTATTAGGAAAGTTGTTTGAAATGTTTGGACAAAGATTACAGGTAACTTATTAGGTATTTTGTAGTCATGTTGCGCGAGTTGAAACCGGTGTTTATCTGGATCAAACGTGCCAAATAAATTGACATTTTGGAGATACAATAATGAAATTAATCGAACAAAAGGACCATTTGTGATGTTTATGGGACATATTGGAGTGCCAACAGAAGAAGCTCTTCAAAGGTAAGGCATGAATTATTTCTAAGTTTTGTGTCGCGCCTGGCGGGATGAAATATGATTGTCTGTGTTTGCTTCATGGGGTGCTGTCCTCAGATAATCACATGGTTTGCTTTCGCCGTAAAACCTTTTTGAAATCTGACACCGTGGCTGGATTAACAAGGAGTCCATCTTTAATTTGACATATTGCATGTGTATTTTCAAGAATGTTAAATATTTACAATTCTGTAGTTTGAATTTCGCGCACTGCAATTTCACTGGATGTTGGCCAGGTGGGACGCTACCGTCCCACGTACCCTAGAGAGGTTTAAAATGTCCTAAAGTAATGATGGACTGTCGTTTCCCTTTGTTTATTTGCGCTGTTCTTTGTCTTTTACCAAATAGGGCTATCTTCTGTATACAACACAACTGATTGGCTCAAATGCATTAAGAAGGAAAGAAATTCCACAAATGAACGTTTAACAAGGCATACCTCTTCATTGAAATACATTCCAGGTAACTACCTCATGAAGCTGATTGAGAGACTGTCAAGAGTGGGCAAAGCTGTCATCCTGGCAAAGGGTGGCTACTTTGAAGAATCTCAAATATAAACATACACTTTTTTGTTTACTACATGATTCCATATGTGTTATTTCATAGGTGTGATGTGTTCACTATTCTACAATGTAGAAAAAAGTTCAAATTAAGGAAAACCCTGGAATGAGTAGGTGTGTCCAAACTTTTGACTGCTACTGCCCATGCATTCAATTAAATATAGCTAGTCTGTTGAAGGAGCACACAACAGGCAGAGGACCAAATATAACCTATACAAAGACTTGTTCTCCTTTATCCTTTCCCCTCATCTACTGATTCAAATCTCATTAACTTCGCTATCCATTTCCTCTCCCCTTCAAAACATACATTTCCATTAAGTTGACGATTGACTGACTTTCATTGTTTTTGACACAGGTTCCATTTGTGACTCAATTTCGCATTCACTCACGGCTCCCCTGTTCCTGTGATCAATGTGACACTGGTGCTTTTGCTCAAACAGCTGAAGTAAATCAAAGCGACACTCTCGCTCTTTGCAGCAGAGAAGAGGTTCATTAAAACTGATGGGTGATATAATGTTCTAGCGTTTTTACACCATGGCATTGGGCTAAATTCCATTACCATTTTTAATTTTGAAGCGTAAGCGGCCACTACTTGCTGATGCAGTGAAATATTAACAGCCACTAATTTGGACAATGTGTCAAGAGGCAGGACTCTGGTAGGTAAATGTAAGAGACTTAGGCAGGACATCACTGATCTCTCTCCCTCATCTGCTCTGGAGAATATTATGAAAGCACACAAAGCCACATTAGCCTTAATGTCATCACCATGTTGTAGCGATTTTGTCTTTAGCCTATTGTGAGATTCTAAGCCATGCTGGTGCCTCGATGACTATATAATGCATCTTATGTACCGCTATCTCCTATGGAATGCTTATATAAACATCTGGCTTAATTGTGGATCATATGAATACAAATTGAGAGCAAACAGCTGAAATGAATGATTTAGCTCATCTGGGACAGGAAAGGGATTACATTCGGCGTAACAACTAAATCAAAAGGATACCGCTTCTGAGCTCAAATGCTTATTGGGGGACTTCCTTGGGAATAGGATGTTGAGGGAAACAATATTACTGAGAGAAATATCTGAAATTCTGAAAGTGGTTTTATTTGGGGCCAGACTATATGTGCTGATGTAATGAGTGTGCTTCCCAATAATGACACAGGGAAGAAATTGAATTGTGGAATCAAATCAGGCTTCGATGCCCCTTGGGTCAGTCAGAAATGGCAATATCAATGTTCATTACGTCTCATTGTTACAAATATCTTCCAATAAAATAATCATTTGAAATATGATTAAGTCCAAATGATCTAATATCAAATCAAATCCTCATATTTCTAAGTTTTATAGAAAGGTCATGAGTACGGAAATAACATATATTCCAAACCACCATTTGCCGTTTCTTCTTTCTACAAATGATTTGGAACAGTCTTACAGTCTTTAGCATCCGTGATGAAAACCTTTTGCAATCATACAATATCAATCAGGCTCCTTTGTGTCTAACCAAGGTTAATTCATCTGTTGTTACCCACCCTGTTGTCCAGATCATACTGCGAACAAACTAATGAGATCATGTGGAAGTCATTGTAAGTGGTGATTGTGATTATATTGAGATATCCGGACCATATGTCTCTCTCCACAGCAGCAGTGTATACATCAGAGGAGAGGAGGGAAGTTGAGGAGGAAATGGTGGACTGTGTGGACTGTGTATAAACCTATGAATGGCACCCTATTACCTAAAAGCAATACTTTTGATCAGGGCCCATAGGGTGTGAGATGGGTATGGCTTCTTGACAATGATCAAGAGCAGCTGCTCATCGATTTGACAGCTCCAACACAGTTATGCCTCTGAGTCCGCCAAAACATCAGCGATGAAGGGTGTCGGCTATCACTGGTTAACGCTTGATCTGATTGAAAATCTAGGCCTAAATGATTCTCATTCTTTGAAAATGTGTGAAGCCACACCCAGTTCAGTTCAGTGTCAGTTCAGAATGAGAATGTATAGGCTTTATAGAAATAATGAGGGTTTCTATCAGCCTAATGGAGGTGTGTAGATTACATCTCACATTCCAGTGATCCAACTTGTAAACAAGACTGCATGGGATTTCTCTTAATAAACTCCGTGCAGCCAATGGCAATGTCCGCTCTAGGTATAATGGCGAGAGCCACTAGTGGATTTGACAGCTCTAACACAGTTCCGCCTCCGACACCGCCAAAACAACCCCGCCATGTGGATGTCGGATAAAGTATTAAGTATTTTATTAGGATCCCCATTAGCTGCTAAAGTAGCAGCTACTCTTCCTGAGGTCCACACAAAACATAAATTATGCATGAATATTTATAAAACTCTGTTGGATTCGTTTACTTGCATTCATGAACCCTAATTCAACTCACCCTCACTCATTGTTCCAGGATCAATTCCACAATATTTAAGATTTTTATGAATAGCTACGTACAGTAAGAGAATGTCCATTGTGGTTCTACTTCCCTCATGTCTGGATATCTGCTTACCCACAGAATGTGTTCACCAAAGCACATACGGTAATGATCACAGATATTAACTGGATATTAACCCATTACGACCCGCCTGACGATGATGATGACCTCACGAAATGTCTACTTCAGTCCAATTAGCCGGCTTAATCCGGCCAACCAGTCACCGGGCTAATCAAACACTGGCCAGGCGCATGGGGACAAAACACCTGCCTCCTTCCTATTGGCCTTAGAGCAGCAGTGCAAGCAGGGAAACATCGACACAACCCCGGCTTTCTGACGGACTGACCAGTGTGACAGTCAATTCCGAGAGGCTAGATCCTGAGTCACTGCGGTCCAGATTACTGGCTGCCTGCACCTCCTGTACATTCAAACATATGAGAGCAAGTTGAGTTGTGCCCATCAACCATTTAGGGCAAGCAAAGGCCCTAACACAGTCCACACACATTCCCAGCTTAGTTCCATTTTCAATCTTTCCCTGTCTGAGTCAGAAATGCCAACACGTTTCAAGTAGACCACCATAGTCACAGTGCCCAAGAACACTAAGGTAACCTGCCTAAATGACTACCGACCATTAGCACTCATGTCTGTAGCCATGAAGTGCTTTGAAAGGCTGGTAATGGCTCACATCAACACCATTATCCCAGAAACCCTAGACCCACTCCAATTTACATACTGCCCCAACAGATCCACAGATGATGCAATCTCTATTGTACTCCACACTGCCCTTTCACACCTGGACAAAAAGGAACACCTATGTGAGAATGCTATTCATTGACTACAGCTCAGCATTCAACACCATAGTGCCCTCAAAGCTCATCACTAAGCTAAGGACCCTAAACACCTCCCTCTGCAACTGGATCCTGGAATTCCTGACGGGCCGCCCCCAGGTGGTAAGGGTAGGTAACAACACATCAACCACGCTGATCCTTAACACGGGGGCCCCTCAGGGGTGTGTGCTCAGTCCCCTCTTGCATCCCTTGTACACTCATGACTGCACGGCTCCAATACCATCACTAAGTTAGCAGATGACACAACAGTGGTAGCCTTATCATCCAACAACGACGAGACAGCCACGACAGAGCCGTGTGGTGCCAGGACAAAAACCTCTCCCTCAACATGATCAAGACAAAGGAGATGATTGTGGACTACAGGAAAAGGAGGACCGAGCACACCCCCATTCTCATCTTCGGGGCTGTAGGGGAGCAGGTTGCGAGATTCAAGTTCCTTGTCCACACGACCAACAAACTAACATGGTCTAAGCACATCAAGACAGTAGTGAAGAGGGCACAACAAAACCGCTTCCCCCTCAGGAGACTGAAAAGATTCGGCATGGGTCCTCAGATACTCAAAAGGTTCTACAGCTGCACCATTTGCTACAGCTGCATCCTGACTGGTTGCATTACTGCCTGGTATGGCAAATGCTCTGCCTCCGACCGCAAGGCACTACAGAGGGTAGTGCGTACGGCCCAGTACATCACTGGGGCCAAGCTTCCTGCCATCCAGGACCTCCATACCAGGTGGTGTCAGAGGAAGGCCCAAAATATTTTAAAAGACTCCAGCCACCCTAGTCATAGACTGTTCTTTCTGCTACCACGTGGCAAGTGGTACCGGAGCACCAAGTCTAGGTCCCAGAGGCTTCTAAACAGCTTCTACCTCCAAGCCATAAGACTCCTGAACATCTAATCAAATGGCTACCCAGACAACTTGTATGCCACCCCCCTTTACTCTGTTATCTATTCATAAGTCACTTTAATAACTCTACCCACATGTATATTTTACCTCAATAACCTTGACTAACCGGAGCCTCCGTACATTGATTCTGTACCGGTACCCCTTTGTATATAGCCTCGCTATTGTTATTTTACTGCTGCTCCTTAATTATTTGTTACTTTATTTCTTTTTTTAGGCATTTTTCTTAAAACTGCATTGTTGGTTGAGAGCTTGTGAGTAAGGATTTCACTGTAAGGTCTACACCTTTTCTATTCGGCGGTTGTGGCAAATAACATTTGATTTGATTTAATTAAGAGGGTCAATTGGTTGTGTAACTTCATTAAATAACCCTGTCGCAGCACTGAAAAATGTGTTATAGTTTAGTCGCTTCGCATCACATTTTGTCTGAGACAATGGCTGAACGCTATTGTCAGGATAAAAGAAGCTCGGAATGTACCCAGTTCTGCAATATGTGATCTCATCCAATCAGCAGTTGGACCAATCCGAAATGAGTAATGCATAATGAACTAGTTTGACACTAGTGGTCCTAAAGTTAAATCTTATTCCCACAATATAATATTCAAATGTATCCCATTGTAGACCAACATGAAGGTTTTAGGAATCACAATATTTCTTTCATCCAAACAGTAGCCCGGAAATACCAACGATAAGGACCTTCTATATTTTTCTCTTTGTTCCACAGGCTGATTTCATCCTCCTTTGACTAAACTCACAACGTATTTACTCTTTTGATACTGCGTTGTCTCTTCAGTAGACAAAGAAGACAAACAGAGCGCAGATTACATGGGGTTGTAGTTTTGTTCAAGGTAAATAAGAAACAAACAGACACCACTGAAAACCAATATTAGAAATGTGTGTTTGTCTGTTTGATAGTTGCGGAATGTAGAAATAGCTTCACAGACATGAATAGATACTACTTCTGTTACGGTTTTCTAGGTGTGAAGGATAGTCGGACCAAAATGCAGCATGTAGATTGCGATCCATAATTTAATAAACAAACGTAACACGAATCTAAATACAAACACTACAAAAACAATAAACGTAACGAAAACCGAAACAGCCTATACTTGTGTAAACTAACACATAGACAGGAACAAAGACACTAAGGACAATCACCCACGACAAACTCAAAGAATATGGCTGCCTAAATATGGTTCCCAATCAGAGACAACGATAAACACCTGCCTCTGATTGAGAACCACTCCAGACAGCCATAGACCTTGCTAGATAACCCCACTAGCTACAATCCCAATACATACACACCAAAACCCCAAGACAAAACACACCACAATACAAAAACCCCATGCCACACCCTGGCCTGACCCAATACATGAAGAAAAACACAAAATACTTAGACCAGGGCGTGACAACTTCCAAGATGAGTATTGTCAAATGTTCAGTATTATTACAGTATTATTAAAGTACTGTATATCTTAGCAGAAGAAATGGCAAAGTATAAATATCTGAACAACTATAACTATAACAATTGCTTTTCATTAATATTGGTTGGTACTCAAAGTATTGGTATTCTGCAGTGTATTTTGTATGGTGGCACTGGCAAGAATAATCTTTGCTTCTACTTGTTGTATAGGTTGTATGGTACTGTACATCACACCAGGGTTTGTTAGTTCACTCAATGTGGTATCATTTTTTTATATGAAAATAATTTATTTCCCAGCAGTAATTTATTCACAGGAAACTGTGCGGCATGTTATTTAATTAGCAGCTGGAAGGTACTGAGACTGAGAAGCACAGGCCAATGATCTTCGTTTTTCAACTGGTAGTAATTAACGGTAGTACTATTTAAATAGCTCGTAGGGATTTCCCGTGTATGCAAGCGCATGGGGCTTTGGAATACTTTGAATATTCATGAGACATGCTAGTGGGTAGAGGGTGTTTGTAGATCTACTAAGACTCCATCCCTACTGATGCAGACACCCCCTAAAGGGCGTGTGAACAAGTCCAAAGTCTTTCCAAAACCTTTTCCTAATGTTTAACAAGGGTACAGCAAATCTGCACAAATTGAAATTCAGAAAAGAGAACATTTGTAGTTGATAATCACCCAGAGTTTCAATCTGAGGGAGGCTATGACCCATAGTTTTTTTAAAATGCTTGCTACCCTGACACTCCATCTTGGACAGTGTACTACTATGTAGTTCCAACATTCTGGTGTTCTACCCCCAAAAATGATTTGCACATTTTATTTAGAGAGTCCAGATGGTCATACTATCAACAAACGCTCTGTTGATAAGCAATTGCTTGCTAGGCTACGGTTAGGGTTAGGTTTAGAATTATGGCAAGGTTAGAGTTAGTTGATAGTTAGTTGAAATGTTACTGTAAATAGTGTGTAGAGCATATACTGTGCATGTGGACAATCCAAATAACGTGTTACCGATCATTCATACATGTATTCTCCAGTATCAATTCTAAGCACAAGATCAGGGAGCATATGGCTAAGCATTGCAGTATAGTTTGACATGTGTTTAGGTATGCCTGTTGCATGTCTCTGGGGATAGCTCCAAATGGAGATGTCATTCCCCAGGGTTCTGTGTTGCTCAGCTCTGTTCTGCAGAGCATTAGGAGTGAGATACTAGAAGACAATCCCACTTGATTAGAATGGAAGTGCTTCATTTAGCATTTTATATGGATCTATCAAAAAAAGCACTTCCCTTTTACCCCTCCTGCAGAGTTTATAACACTTTTGAAAACTACAACTCATTGCTAACGTATAATGAACAAAAATATAAATACAACATGTAAAGTGTTGGTCCCATGTTTCATGAGCTGAAATAAAAAATCCCAGAAATGTTCTATATGCACAAAAAGCTTATTTCTCTTAAATTGTGCGGGCAAATTTGTTTTACATCCCTGTTAGTGAGCATTTCTCCAATGCCAAGATAATCCATTAACCTGACAGGTGTGATATATCAAATAGATGATTAAACAGCATGGTCATTACACAGGTGCACCTTGTTCTGGGGACGATAAAAGGGGACTCTAAAATGTGCAGTTTTGTCATAAAATACAATGCTACCAATGTCTCAAGTTTGAGGGAACGTGCAATTGCATGCTGACTGCAGGAATGTCCACCAGAGCTGTTGCCAGATGATTTAATGTTAACTTCTTTACCATAAGCCGCCTCCAGCATAATTTTTGAGAATTCGGCAGTACGTCCAACTGGCCTCACAACCACAGACCACGTGTAACAACAACAGCCCAGGACCTCCACATCCAGCTTCTTCACCTTCGGGATCGTCTGAGAACAGCCACCCGGACAGCCGCTGAAACTGTGGGTTTGCACAACCTAATAAATTCTGCACAAACTTTCAGAAACCGTCTCAGGAAAGCTCATTGACTGCAGTTCAGCATCATCACCTGACTGCAGTTCAGCATCATAACTAACTTCAGTGGGCAAATTCCCACCTTTGATGGCTACTAGCATGCTGGAGAGTACAGTGTGTATGGCGTCTTGTGGGCGAGCGGTTTGGTAATGTCAACGTTGTGAACAGAGTGCCCCATGGTGGCGGTAGGGTTATGTTATGGGCAGTCATAAGCTATGGACAATGAACACAGATGCATTTTATCAATGGCAATTTCAATGCACAGAAATACCGTGACGAGAACTCGAGGCCAATTGTTGTGCCATTCATCCGCCACCATCACCTCATGTTTCAGCATGATATTGCACGGCCTCATGTTGCAAGGATCTGTACACAATTTCTGGGAGGTGAAAATGGTCCAGTTCTTCCATGGCCTGTATACTCACCAGATATGTCACCCATTGAGCATGTTTGGGATGCTCTGGGAGAACGTGTTCGACAGCATGTTCCATTTCCCACCTATATAGAGCAACTTCGTACAGCCATTGAAGAAGAGTTGGACAACATTCCGCAGGCCATAATCAACAGCCTGATCAACTCTAAGCGATGGAGATGTGTTGCGCTGCATGAGGCAAATGGAGGTCACACCAGATATTGACTGGTTTTCTGATCCATCCTGTGACCAACAGATGCATATCTGTATTCCCAGTCATGTGAAATCCATAGATTAGGGCCTATCTAATTTAATATTAATTGACTGATTTCCTTATATTAACTGTAACTCATTAAAATACCCAAAATTGTTGCATGTTACATGTATACTTTTGTTCAGTGTATTTGTCTTTTTGACATGGCTGTCAGATTTACATTCTGTCTTGACAGTTGAAGTCATGCATTCTGCTTCTTTCTTTAGTTGAAGACAAAGGCCTTCAGGTGAATGTCACCTGACCCCACTGTCTGAATACCATCAGGTGCTTGATGATGAAATCAATCAAGTGTCTTATTACTTTACATTAACGTTTGCGTCAGAGACCCATCTCTCACAGCCCAGGCGTCAGGGAGACCCATCTCTCGCAGCCCAGGCGTCAGAGAGACCTATCTCTCGTAGCCAAGGCGGCAGAGAGACCCATTTCTCTAAGCCCAGGCGTCCAGGGAGACCCATCTCTCGCAGCCCAGGCGTCAGAGAGACCCATTTCTCTAAGCCCAGGCGTCAGGGAGCCTCATTTCTCTAAGCCCAGGCGTCAGGGAGACTCATTTCTCTAAGCCCAGGCGTCAGAGAGACCCATTTCTCTAAGCCCAGGCGTCAGGGAGACTAATTTCTCTAAGCCCAGGCGTCAGAGAGACCCATTTCTCTAAGCCCAGGCGTCTGTGAGACTCATTTCTCTAAGCCCAGGCGTCAGGGAGACTAATTTCTCTAAGCCCAGGCGTCAGAGAGACCCATCTCTCAAAGCCCAGGCATCAGAGAGACCCATCTCTCAAAGCCCAGGTAAAGTTTCTATCAAGGGCCGTTAGATCCGAGCCATACTGTTGCTTCCACCCTGTGCTTCCAGCCTGTGCTTCCACCCTGTGCTTCCACCCTGTGCTTCCACCCTGTGCTTCCACCCTGTGCTTCCACCCTGTGCTTCCACCCTGTGCTTCCACCCTGTGCTTCCACCCTGTGCTTCCACCCTGTGCTTCCAGCCTGTGCAACCACCTTGTGCTTCCAGCCTGTGCTTCCAGCCTGTGCTTCCACCCTGTGCTTCCACCCTGTGCTTCCAGCCGTGGTCCCTGCCGTATTTGTGAACGAAGCCTATGTCGCACATCAATTGAGGGCATTAGAGGCAAGGGAGAACTGAGGGGAAATAAAGGGGTAGGCAGATGCTCAGTGCATTACATAGTCTGAAAGGCACACCACTGTATAACTGTGCACCTAATCAAATCTGCCCACGGGTTTAGAACATAAACCCCCACTGTGGAGTTCACCATGAGTTTATTTCCACCCTGTAAGAGAGAGAGAGAGAGAGAGAGAGAGAGAGAGAGAGAGAGAGAGAGAGAGAGAGAGAGAGAGAGAGAGAGAGATGAAGAAATGAAGATAGAGAAGGGTGAAATGGAAGAAAATGAGAGGTTAAGGGGAGGTGAAAGTCAAACAGAATAAGAGGGGAAAGTTAATGCAGTTGAAGGCGCCGCGGGCGGCTGACGTGTATCTTGTCACAGTCACTCAAAGGTAACTTCCTGTATCTTTAGCACAACAATGGGAAATGGATACGAGGGGCTTGAGGAGAGAACGTCGGCTGATACTCTGACGATTCCAGCAGCGTCTTCTGTTTCAGTGATCTGAGCCAATGTCCCTGAATGTCCTGTATAAGTGGGACCACATGAGTAATGGGGCATGAAATCTCCTGATGTGACAATAAAAGAGCACGACAAGCGACTCCAACTTTCAAGAGGGCACGCTCTAGTTCTTTTACTCTGTAATTAGTCTGAATCACAAATGGCTGTGAAGTCTGCCCATTGATTTAGGGAGGTCATTGGTAATTTTCCGTCTTCCAGCGTCAATTTGCGCAGATCGAATAGGATCTGTTTATTCTCAGAATTAAAGTTCATATTGAAAAGCAGTGTAGCACAGCTGGGTCTGATACGGAGTGTTTTACTGTATATGATTTGATGAAATGGGATTGGCCTAATCAAAGGGACAGAGAAGACCTGCTCGGTAACAGTATGTAAAGTGTGTACGGTTCAATTAACTCCTTGCTGATACATAAATTCTTCAGATGAATAATAGATGGTATCCCAGGAGACCTCTGGGCCGTCTGCTGCGTGGGCCTTGTTTTTCCATCCTCTCTGCATCTCTCTAAGGGTTGGTGATAGGCTCGGCCTTTGAAATCACGCTGTATGGGTTATTCACACAGAATAAGAGGATAAAAGAATATCATCTATAATCCATGTTTATTCTCATGAACAATCGTATGGAGCCAGTATAATCTGAATCATTTCCATTTTTAGGCATGCCAAAGAAACATTTACAGACAATAAGATTGTGGTTTTTGAAAAACATGATGTAGGCCAAATGTGGGGAATAAAACACACATGGAAATGTCTTTTCTTCACTATACATCCAACACCCCCTTGGCCCTGGAGCAAGTCTCTCTCAACAGAATGTGTGCTGAATAATCATATTTTAAAAAAAATCAAGGCAATTACCTCTACACCATCTGTGGCTTCTAACTTGAATTCAATAGTATAAAAAAAAAAAATCCATTTCATACTGCAATTGGGGTTGAAATGCACTAACAACGATTAAAAAGTGCTGCACTTGACTTCAATATCATCTTCCTAGTCTCCCTACAACCATAACCAGGACAAGCATAATGCCTGTGTGCTTGATGGCATAGGTTTCAAATAAACGCAGCAAGCCCACCCTTTTACGTTAATCCATGTTAATTGTCAAAAATCGGTATAGCCCACCCAGTAAGCGGTTTATTAAAACATAAAAACACAAAGTGGAGTGATGGGTAGGTGTGTCCGTTCCACCCGCTGTGGGTAATGTCCACACAGCGTGAGCTCTGAGTGCGTTCCGTCTGTCAGGATATGATGGCCACACATGTTCCCCCGCCCTCCCCCTTGGAATAGACAGAAACCCAACCACACAGGGAAAACGATCGGGAGAGAGATGCTGTCTAATTAATTATAGTGGGAAGCCTCCTGTACGCCTTAAACAAAGACCCTCTCCCTTTACTCTCTCTCATGCTCTCCTCTCTCCCTCCCTCTCCCTCGCTCTGTCTCTCTCTCTCTCTCTCTCTCTGTCTGTCTCTCTCTCTCTACTTCTCCCTCTCCCTCTCTCTCTCTCTCCCTCTCTCTCTCTCTCTCTCTCTCTCTCCGTCTCTCTCTCTCTCTCTCTCTCTCAGTGGGTTGTACATGTTTTGGCATTATGTGTTAATGTAATCATGCCGTGTTTGTTAAAGGGGAGTGATGCGGAACCATTCAAGCTAGTGAAACTTGGGGTTGTTGGTTGTAATGTGACACCCAAACCCGTTATGATAATGCCCTGCCCTAAGTCTCGTGGGATGGAATGTAAATGGCGGATCGGCAGCGTTTGTCCTTGACTGATGGTCCATAGGGATGGAGGGGGGGCGGGTGTGACACATTGGGCATCTTGTTCCTAAGGGAGCAAAGCCTCTGCTGAAAGACATTATTGATGTTGTTGCTCCAATCACTTGACAGCACAGATAGTGACCTCATATATAGAGGAGAACCGGTCCGAAAGTAACGTGGTCATGGTGAGGTGAGCATGTTTTGTTGTAGCCTCTGTAACTTTCTCACTCATCATTCATTATTCATTCATGGTTTTTTAAAACCATGGCATTATCAGGAATAATCTAGAAGTATTCAGAGACATCATATCTACTAATTTAAATTATACCATTTGTCATCATTAACCATTTAGTTAATATTAGGCAAAACATAACCAAAAACACGACCAAAACAAACAGCAAATGCAGTTTGTTGTCCCAAGCTGTATGTAGTCATTGTGTGCTCGGAATATGGGACCAAATATCAAACCTTTGACAACTTTAATACACTTTATTGAGCTGATTAATCTAGAGGTTCACATACTTTTTCTAACAAATACATTTAATGTTGGATCAATAACCCAATTTGTTTACTCAGGTTAACTTGACCTTTTATTAGGACTTCGATGAAGATCTGATTACATTTTTGGTCAAATTTATGCCGAAATACCGAAAACCCAAAAGAGTTCACAAACTTTCAGCAATTTATCTAGGTACAATGTAACAACAAGAACCTTCGCTAAACATAAAGTAGTATTAACAATGTCTGTATTACTGTCCTCATTAGTTACAATCGTTTATCTATGTTTTAGGAAGAGGACCACCTCTCAATGGACTGTCTGGCGTCCATTACGGAGATGGTTGTGGGAATCATTAGTGCTTATTCCCAAGTGTTATGAAGAATCAAAAGTGGCTTTTTAACCAGTCACGGTATTGAGTGCGGACTTCCTTGAGTACGAAGTTGTACTGGAGCCTCCGGAGGAGATAGAATGGTAGATAAACACAATATTGTTTAGGTTGCCAGATAAACCGCTATTACCTTGGAACCAACAGCATGTCATTGAATTTGTTGTATTCCAATCTTACAGCATTGAAGACCTAGAGACCTCACCAAACACAAGCAGAACCATGCCCACCCAACCAATCAATGAAATCTGACAAAATGTAAAGCTGGTCATACATTACACAATTTTTAAACTGCAATTTTGCAAGGATTTAGGATGCACAATAAAATCTGTGATTGCAGGTAAATCGTATAGTTGTAGGCTCCGACCAAGACATCGTAGGTCACATAATGTGATCGGGTGAAAGACGTGATTATGGCTCTTGTGCTCACCCGATCTGCATCTTACATCCAGACAATTGTTCTGACATGCCAGACATGTTCGGCCGTATCTTGTTTTCCATCGTATTACCTTCGGCCTCAACATCAGGTAGTCGGTAGTTTCTTGCCATGCTGTACAGGACTGCACATGCCTCAATATCCTGCAATATCCTCGCTCAGGGAAAATCCGCAGTGCTGTGTGGAGACAGTGGAACCGCCTCTTGAACTGCCGAAATCCTCTTTCAATTAATTTTTTGTAATTTTTTAAAAAATTTTATTTCACCTTTATTTAACCAGGTAGGCTAGTTGAGAACAAGTTCTCATTTGCAACTGCGACCTGGCCAAGATAAAGCATAGCAGTGTGAACAGACAACACAGAGTTACACATGGAGTAAACAATTAACAAGTCAATAACACAGTAGAAAAAAAAGGGGAGTCTATATACATTGTGTGCAAAAGGCATGAGGAGGTAGGCGAATAATTACAATTTTGCAGATTAACACTGGAGTGATAAATGATCAGATGGTCATGTACAGGTAGAGATATTGGTGTGCAAAAGAGCAGAAAAGTAAATAAATAAAAACAGTATGGGGTTGAGGTAGGTAAAAATGGGTGGGCTATTTACCGATAGACTATGTACAGCTGCAGTGATCGGTTAGCTGCTCAGATAGCAGATGTTTGAAGTTGGTGAGGGAGATAAAAGTCTCCAACTTCAGCGATTTTTGCAATTCGTTCCAGTCACAGGCAGCAGAGAACTGGAACGAAAGGCGGCCAAATGAGGTGTTGGCTTTAGGGATGATCAGTGAGAGACACCTGCTGGAGCGCGTGCTACAGATGGGTGTTGCCATCGTGACCAGTGAACTGAGATAAGGCTGAGCTTTACCTAGCATGGACTTGTAGATGACCTGGAGCCAGTGGGTTGGGGGACGAATATGTAGAGAGGGCCAGCCGACTAGAGCATACAAGTCGCAGTGGTGGGTGGTATAAGGTGCTTTAGTGACAAAACGGATAGCACTGTGATAAACTGCATCCAGTTTGCTGAGTAGAGTGTTGGAAGCAATTTTGTAGATGACATCGCCGAAGTCGAGGATCGGTAGGATAGTCAGTTTTACTAGGGTAAGTTTGGCGGCGTGAGTGAAGGAGGCTTTGTTGCGGAATAGAAAGCCGACTCTTGACTTGATTTTCGATTGGAGATGTTTGATATGAGTCTGGAAGAAGAGTTTACAGTCTAGCCAGGCACCTAGGTACTTATAGATGTCCACATATTCATACCATCCAGGGTGGTGATGCTGGTCAGGCGTGCGGGTGCAGGCAGCGAACGGTTGAAAAGCATGCATTTGGTTTTACTAGCGTTTAAGAGCAGTTGGAGGCCACGGAAGGAGGGTTGTATGGCATTGAAGCTCGTTTGGAGGTTAGATAGCACAGTGTCCAAGGACGGCCGGAAGTATATAGAATGGTGTCGTCTGCGTAGAGGTTGATCAGGGAATCGCCCGCAGCAAGAGCAACATCATTGATATATACAGAGAAAAGAGTCGGCCCGAGGCTTGAACCCTGTGGCACCCCCATAGAGACTGCCAGAGGACCGGACAGCATGCCCTCCGATTTGACACACTGAACTCTGTCTGCAAAGTAATTGGTGAACCAGGCAAGGCAGTCATCCGAAAAACCGAGGCTACTGAGTCTGCCGATAAGAATATGGTGATTGACAGAGTCGAAAGCCTTGGCAAGGTCGATGAAGACGGCTGCACAGTACTGTCTTTTATCGATGGCGGTTATGATATCGTTTAGTACCTTGAGCGTGGCTGAGGTGCACCCGTGACCGGCTCGGAAACCAGATGGCACAGCGGAGAAGGTACGGTGGGATTCGAGATGTTCAGTGACCTGTTTGTTGACTTGGCTTTCGAAGACCTTAGATAGGCAGGGCAGGATGGATATAGGTCTGTAACAGTTTGGGTCCAGGGTGTCTCCCCCTTTGAAGAGGGGGATGACTGTGGCAGCTTTCAATCCTTGGGGATCTCAGACGATATGAAAGAGAGGTTGAACAGGCTGGTAATAGGGGTTGCGACAATGGCGGCAGATAGTTTCAGAAATAGAGGGTCCAGATTGTCAAGCCCAGCTGATTTGTACGGGTCCAGGTTTTGCAGCTCTTTCAGAACATCTGCTATCTGGATTTGGGTAAAGAAGAACCTGGAGAGGCTTGGGCGAGTAGCTGGGGCGGAGCTGTTGGCCGAGGTTGGAGTAGCCAGGCGGGAGGCATGGCCAGCCGTTGAGAAATGCTTGTTGAAGTTTTCGATAATCATGGATTTATCGGTGGTGACCGTGTTACCTAGCCTCAGTGCAGTGGGCAGCTGGGAGGAGGTGCTCTTGTTCTCCATGGACTTCACAGTGTCCCAGAACTTTTTGGAGTTGAAGCTACAGGACGCAAATTTCTGCCTGAAGAAGCTGGCCTTAGCTTTCCTGACTGACTACGTGTATTGGTTCCTGACTTCCCTGAACAGTTGCATATCGCGGGGACTATTCGATGCTATTGCAGTCCGCCACAGGATGTTTTTGTGCTGGTCGAGGGCAGTCAGGTCTGGAGTGAACCAAGGGCTATATCTGTTCTTAGTTCTGCATTTTTTGAACGGAGCATGCTTATCTAAAATGGTGAGGAAGTTACTTTTAAAGAATGACCACGCATCCTCAACTGACGGGATGAGGTCAATGTCCTTCCAGGATACCCGGGCCAGGTCGATTAGAAAGGCCTGCTCACAGAAGTGTTTTAGGGAGCGTTTGACAGTGATGAGGGTGGTCGTTTGACTGCGGCTCCGTAGCGGATACAGGCAATGAGGCAGTGATCGCTGAGATCCTGGTTGAAGACAGCGGAGGTGTATTTGGAGTGCCAGTTGGTCAGGATGACGTCTATGAGGGTGCCCTTGTTTACAGATTTAGGGTTGTACCTGGTGGGTTCCTTGATGATTTGTGTGAGATTGAGGGCATCTAGCTTAAATTGTAGGACTGCCGGGGTGTTAAGCATATCCCAGTTTAGGTCACCTAACAGAACAAACTCTGAGGCTAGATGGGGGGCGATCAATTCACAAATGGTGTCCAGGGCACAGCTGGGAGCTGAGGGGGGTCGGTAGCAGGCGGCAACAGTGAGAGACTTATTTCTGGAGAGAGTCATTTTTAAAATTAGTAGTTCGAACTGTTTGGGTATGGACCTGGAAAGTATGACATTACTTTGCAGGCTATCTCTGCAGTAGACTGCAACTCCTCCCCCTTTGGCAGTTCTATCTTGACGGAAAATGTTATAGGTGGGTATGGAAACCTCAGAATTTTTGGTGGCCTTCCTAAGCCAGGATTCAGACATGGCAAGGACATCAGGGTTAGCAGAGTGTGCTAAAGCAGTGAGTAAAACAAACTTAGGGAGGAGGCTTCTGATGTTGACATGCATGAAACCAAGGCTTTTTCGATCACAGACGTCAACAAATGAGGGTGCCTGGGGACATGCAGGGCCTGGGTTTACCTCCACATCACCCGCGGAACAGAGGAGGAGTAGAATGAGGGTGCGGCTAAAGGCTATCAAAACTGGTCGCCTAGAGCGTTGGGGACAGAGAATAAAAGGAGCAGATTTCTGGGCATGGTAGAATATATTCAGGGCATAATGCGCAGACAGGGGTATGGTGCGGTGCGGGTACAGCAGAGGTAAGCCCAGGCACTAGGTGATGATGAGAGAGGTTGTATCACTGGACATGCTGGTTGTAATGGGTGAGGTCACCGCATGTGTGGGAGGTGGGACAAAGGAGGTATCAGGGGTATGAAGGGTGGAACTAGGGGCTCCATTGTAAACTAAAACAATGATAACTAACCTGAACAACAGTAAACAAGGCATGTTGACATTTGAGAGAGACATACAGCGAGGCATACAGTAATCACAGGTGTTGAATTGGGAGAGCTAGCTAAAACAGTAGCTAAAACAGTAGGTGAGACAACAACAGCTACTCAGCTAGCACAACAACAGCAGGTAAAATGCCGTTGACTAGGCAGGGAGGGTCGGATTAACTACACACAGAGCCTGAGTGCGGCTGGGGCCGACAGATAAAACATGAACCAGCAGAATGGAGTACCGTGATTAATGGACAGTCCAGCATGCATCAGCTATGTAGCCAAGTGATCAGTGTCCAGGGGGCAGCGGTGGATGGGGCGGGAAGCTAGACTGGCGAGTATTATCCAGGTTAAAAAAAACTGGCTGGCTGTGCAGAAGGTAAAAGGTAAAAGCCGCTAGCAGTGGCTAACAATGAATAAATAGCTTGTAGCTAGTTAGCTGGTTAGCTTCTGGAGGTTCTTGAGTGTGTTCTAAAAATTAAAAATAATAGCGATTCCGTATCACATGTGGTGAGGCAGGTTACCGGAAGGTATAAACAAATTAAAAATCAAAAAGAGATTGAAAGTAAATATGGGTCCAGTGAGTGGTTGGGACGCAGCGTTTCAGACGGTTAGCAGGCCTGTGCTAACAAGCTAACAGTTAGTAGGCCGGGGCTAAACAAGGTAGCAGTTAGCGGACCGGGGCTAAACAAGCTAGCAGTTAGCAGCCCGAATTAGCAAGCAAGGAGATAGCAAGGGCTAGAAAGTTAGCCTTTGGGGGACGTCGCGATGAGGTGAGTCTGTTTATGCCTCTTCATGCGGTGACATCGATAGACCGGTCGTGGGTCCGGATATTGTAGCCCAGGAGTATGCTTCGGTGGTAGCACAGGAGCTCTGGCCGGGATAGCTTCAAGCTAAGTGGGTTGAAACGCTAGCCAGGAGTAATCATCCGGGGTTGCGGTTAGCTAGTTAGCTAGTTGTGAAGATCCAGCTGAAAATGTTCCGTTTGCGGTGGGAATCCGGTGGGAATCCGGTGGGAATCCGGGGATAAAAAATAATAGGTCCGTTATGCTCTGGTTAGAGTCGCGTTGTTCGAACTGGCGAGAGCTTTCCGAGCTAAAGGTTAGCTGATGACCGGTTAGCTGAAGACCGCTAGCAATGGTTTGCTGATAGCTGGTAGTTAGCTGGCTAGCTTCAGTTGAGGGGTTCCGGATCCGAAGTAAATATAAATACTTTAGAAAAAAAAGCAGATCCACGCTACATTGGGTGAGGCGGGTTGCAGGAGAGTATTTAGAAGTTGAGGTTTAGCAAAATGTTTCAAAAGATATGCGAAGAAAAATATGTAAAAAAACGATATATACAAGGGACACGACAAGGGACACGACACGACAAGACGTCTGACTGCTACGCCATCTTGGATTGCTTTGTTAGAATGTGGACCACATGTTATCTCTTCTAGAAGGAAGAAAATATATATATGTTCTGTTCAACATTTGGACGCTAAAAGTAACGTTAGCTAGCTATCATTCAGCCGCAGTCTAGGCTGACAACCACTGGCCAGTGTTCCGGCCCAGAGAGAGAAGCACTGCATTGTGGGTTTATAGTCGACTTCAGCACCAACAGATTTCCACAGCAATTTTCACATTTCTTCTTATCTTATAACGACAAAAATAAAATATATTGTTATCACATACAGTATAAACACGATTTAACATTGAAAATAAGAATAATTATTTAGAGTGTAGTATTACTTTAGACCGTCAACATTGTCTGCTTTCTGTTTTTTTTATGATGGCTGTGGTGTTGTGCCTTTTCTCCTGTATGGTCAGATTCTGCCATTATAGGAGGACTGTGTGGTATCGCAGTATGACATCACCACTGAATGACTTCACCGCTGAATGACTTCATATTTTTTTAACTTCCCGTAGTCCTTTGTCTCAACTGGAATGACTCAGCAAGTCTGAGGGAGCACTGTGCTCTCTGCCTCAGCCTCATCAGCAGCCTCCAAAGGGGATGCCATTCAAATGAATATATTCCCACTGTCACTGGGCACTTTCAATTCCAGGTGGAACCTTTCCCGTTCTATGCTTCGGAGAAAACTTGTTCCATCCTCTCGTTGAAAGGACAACGATAGGTGGGATAGAAGGTATTCATCTATGTTGACTGCTTAATAGGGTTGAAAACTCACAAAGAAATACCTTCATGAAAAGGTCATTGTAAATCAGTGAAGACTTGAAAGACGGATTGATGTAAGTTGACTTAGAAACAGGTTGCATAGCAGGGTTATCTGCATGGGGCAGACATGGTTGTAGATTCTTCTTCTTCTTTTTACTCCAAATCCAACTGACAATACAATAACAATAAAAACAGGATGTCAACACAAATATATTTTCAACATATTAAATTGTCAATAACAACAACAATACTCCAAGTACTGTACCTCCAAGAAAATCTACAGAAAAGGGTCAGGGGTTACAATTGTATAAAACCTTTTATAGTGTTGCAGGGCTGGCTCTACACATTTTGTCATGGGCCAAGATTTCTTCTTCTCTAGTTTTAAAGGTAATTTTCTGCAATTCTACACATTTTTCCATGACTTATGCCATGTTAATGATATCTGAGTGAGATATTTTTATCTGGACTGTACTATCATGACTGTCCTGTGAGGATCCAAATAGGTCAGATCAGCTTTGCAATAAATAACTTCAACCAACCCCCCATCTCACCCGCAGACGGTGGGAGAAGGAAACTGGTGGGGGTTGACAGCTCACACCCTGTTGTAAATCAAGGAGAGAACATTCAGCATCTCCCTCTCCAAATTCACCCAAGGAATGTGCCTTTGTTTCAACACACTTTTCCAGACGAAACTCTAACACGTTCTAAAGTGAATACTGGAACAATATTTCTAACATAGAACATGGGGAATGGTCAGAGGCGACCTAAAAGAATACTTTTGTCGGTTTGGTTGTTATTTTGTGATGTCATTAAACATGTTATAAAGGAAATACTGTAACTTGGAAAGTATATATACTACATGTACAACGTTTCCTTCCTCTGTGTTGTGCATGAAATATGGAATATGATGAAAGTGTTTTTGTTAAGAGAGGGATGTGATTTTAGAAACTATAAGAGGAAATTGTTTCTATATCTTTGTACAAGTAAGTAGTCAACTTCCCCTTGAGTGAGGTCGGTGAGCGTGTCAGCCTGACGTAACCGCCCCTTTGAGCAAACTGTAGAAAGTTATGGGTTAAGAATAAACATATTAGACCAGAGAGATGTTGAGCTGCAGCTAAAGTGGTTTGAACTCTGAAATCTCAACATGAGGTAGAGAAGATAAATTTACCTCCCGGACAATCACTGGTACGGCAGATTAGCTGTCCTTAGCAAAGTATCTAGAAAAGCGAATTTAAGTGGGACCATTATACTACTCTCTTCAAACCATCGTATTCTACTACTCTCATCACCCCACAGGGAATCATTGACACGGCTGGCTAGCCTATCTTCAAAGAAGCATTTTCCAGAGGGAATGGAAGTAGAATAAACTCTGTAGTTCTGTTCAGGACTACATGACAAGTCACTGGATACTGGACGGATACAGAGGAGAACAACAGTAGAAGATGGGTGGGGACCCCTTTTGGACAATCAGAGCCTTACAAGCATGTCCCGCGAAAAGGCCCAACACCCTTTCCAAGAAGGCCTGATTCCGACAGAAATACACAATGAACCAAGTCATTTCACGTAAATATATTCATCGTTTCATCGCATAGCCGTACTCTTCCATGACACCATCACCCCCACTCCCCACTGACACAAGCTTATGGAACCTGTTACAGTACAGTTAAATTCAAAGAGTTTGTGCAAGTCCGAGGTCGTTAACATGTTGTAAAATCACAGCGACAGAGTGGTTCTTTGACAATGGAACAAATTTGGGGGCTTTTAGCTTTAAAATGTTTTTTTTTGAAAAAAGGGATTTTTGCAAATGCATCGTCTAGGAAGAATTGGTCTGTAAGGCCGATGCTTAACCATCAGATTTATATGGCGAGAAGAGGCAGGCAAGCATGGCACTTAGTGACATAATGGAAGATAACATTTTCCCTCCATTTTTAAGCCATTTGAAATATTAGGCCCTAATGGCACTTTAAAATGTTTTTTTTTTCTTCACACTTCAAATATGAGTCTTATCAATGGAATAAACATAACTGCAATTGGTTTGAAATGCACTTTACATTAAGTGTGCTTTCTTTGTATGGGATACCATCTCATGCCTATCATTTTACAAGTCTGCAAAACTCAAACGGAACTCTTATGTCTCTTAATGGGCAGTGAGTGCTTTACGATGATATCCTAGTGGAGTGCACTAAGTACCTATCAGTTTAAAGCTTGGCACACACAATTGGAAATGATAAGGAGACGAGTCTAGTTTTTATTGGAGCTTTCCCCCACAACCCACCAGTGCATTAGTAACTGCTCCTGTCTTTTGACTCTGGAAAAAGGTGTCCTCAACTGAACTGCTTACCTCATAACAAATCATGACTGGATCATTCTCGTCTGTGGCTCTAGTCTAAAATAGTACACTACATGTAGGGCAGAGGGTGTCATTTTATATTATCGTAAATTATAATATAATCCACTGCGCTTAGGGAAATATTTTTAAGGACCCCTTCAGCATGATGTGGGTACAGTATAAGCAGCTGAGCAAATGATTTAAGGAATCTTCAATGTATGTATTATGTCGTACTTAAAGTAGTGAATCTAACCTTGTACCTCGTTTCTTTGTGAAACGTTCTGTTTGTTGATGTAATTGCTCTAAATAGCATCATGAGTTACTCCTTGAGTTACCCTGAAACTCACCATTAATTACAATGAAATTGTGAAATGAAGTGTAAGGGATGCTGAAATTACCATGCTTGTATGTGGGCTACAATAAACAGGTGTGGTTGTTGGCAGAGGTTCACTTTGTGTCTCAGTGCTCTACCCTAATCCATGCAAAATGCACATCTGTGCCAGCCTGTCCACGCTGTGTGAGGATTTTGTTCAGTGCCAGGTAGTCTAGGTCACCTTGGGGTAGGTGCATCCATAGGGCATACTGTATAAAGGAATAGCAGTTTACAGTGTAATATGATTTACAGTATAATGTACATCTGAGGCAATGATGGTACATATCATATACCGTGCATTCGGAAAGTGTTCAGACCACTTGACTATTTCCACATGTTATTAAATTACAGCCTTATTTTAAAATGGATTAAATATTTGTTATGCCTTTCTATATACACACAATACCCCATATGGGGTATTTGTTCTCCAAATTATTACAAATTAAAACAGAAATACATTATTTACATAAGTATTCAGACCCTTAGCTATGGAATCGAAATTGAGCTCATGTGCATCCTGTTTCCATTGATCATCCTTGAGATGTTTCTACAACTTTATTGAAGTCCACCTGTAGTAAATTCAAATTATTGGACATGATTTGGAAAGGCACACAATTGTCGATATAAGATCCAACAGTTGACAGTGCATGTCAGAGTAAAAACCAAGCCATGAGGTCAAAGGAATTGTCCGTAGAGCTCCGAGACAGGATTGTGTCGAGGCACAGATCTGGGGAAGGGCACCGTTAATTTCTGCAGTATTGAAGGTCCCAGAGAACACATTGCCCTCCATCATTCTAAAATTAAAGAAGTTAGGAGCCACCAAGACTCTTCCTAGAGCTGGCCGCCTGGCCAAGCTGAGCAATCGGGGGAGAAGAGCCTTGGTCAGGGAAGTGACCAAGAACCCGATGGTCACAGGGCTACAGAATTCCTCTGTGGAGATGGGAGAACCTTCCAGAACAACAAACATCTCTGCAGAACTCCACCAATCAGGAATTTATGGTAGAGTGGCCAGACGGAAGCCACTCCTCAGTAAAAGGCACATGACAGCCAGCTTAGAGTTTGCCAAAAGGCACATAAATGACTCAGACCACGAGAAACGCTTGGCATTCCGGCCAAAGAGTTCAATCTTGGTTTCATCAGACCACGAGAAACAAGATTCTCTGGTCTCATGAAACCAAGATTGAACTCTTTGGCCGGAATGCCAAGCGTCACAAAACTGGCACCATCCCTACGGTGAAGCATGGTGGTGCATTATCATGTTGTGGGGATATTTTTCAGTGGCAGGAACTCAGAGACTAGTCGGGATTAAGGTAAATATGAACGGAGCAAACTACAGAGATCATTAATGAAAACCTGCTCCAGAGTGCTCAGGACCTCAGACTGGGGCGAAGGTCCACCTTCTAACAGGACAACGACCCTAAGCACACAGCCAAAACAATGGAGGAGTGGCTTCGGGGCATCTCTGAATGTCCTTCAGTGGCCCAGCCAGAGCCCGGACTTGAACCCAATCAAACATCTCTGGAGAAATCTGAAAATAGCGGTGCAGGAACGCTCCGCATCCAACCTGACAGAGCTTGAGAGGATCTGCAGAGAAGAACGGGAGAAACTTCCCAAATACAAGTGTGCCAAGCTTGTAGCGTCATACCCAAGAAGACTCAAGGCGGTAATCGCTGCCAAAGGGGCTTCAACAAAGTACTGAGTAAAGGGTCTGAATACTTAAGTAAATGTGATATTGAAGTTTTTTATTTTAGTACATTTATAAAATTTCTAAAAACCTGTTTTTTGCTTTGTCATTATGGGGTAATGTGTGTGGATTGATGAGGGGAAACAAACATTTTAATCTATTTCACAATAAGGTTGTAACGTAACAACATTTTGAAAGAGTCAAAGGTCTGAATACAAATCAAATCAAATCAAATTTTATTTGTCACATACACATGGTTAGCAGATGTTAATGCGAGTGTAGCGAAATGCTTGTGCTTCTAGTTCCGACAATGCAGTAATAACCAACAAGTAATCTAACTAACAATTCCAAAACTACTGTCTTATACACAGTGTAAGGGGATAAAGAATATGTACATAAGGATATATGAATGAGTGATGGTACAGAGGAGCATAGGCAAGATACAGTAGATGGTATCGAGTACAGTATATACATATGAGATGAGTATGTAAACAAAGTGGCATAGTTAAAGTGGCTAGTGATACATGTATTACATAAGGATGCAGTCTATGATATAGAGTACAGTATATACGTATGCATATGAGATGAATAATGTAGGGTATGTAAACATTATATAAGGTAGCATTGTTTAAAGTGGCTAGTGATATATTTACATCATTTCCCATCAATTCCCATTATTAAAGTGGCTGGAGTTGAGTCAGTGTCAGTGTCAGTGTGTTGGCAGCAGCCACTCAATGTTAGTGGTGGCTGTTTAACAGTCTGATGGCCTTGAATAGCTGCACTGTTTACAAACAGCTGATTATGGGACATCAAGGAGTGCCAAGAAAGAAGATGGTCAAAGGTAATGAATGTTTTATATTTTATTGTGCGGTTTGTGTAGCGCCGACTATGCTAATTATTTTTGTTTTCGTCCTCTACGGGTCTTTTGGGGTGTTACATGCTATCAGATAATAGCTTCTCATGCTTTCGCCGAAAAGCATTTTACAAATCTGACTCGGTGGCTAGATTCACAACGAGTGTAGCTTTAATTTAATACCTTGTTTGTGTGTTTTCATGAAAGTTTGAATTTTAACGAAAAACGATAAGTGACGCTCTAAAATATCCGCTGATTTGATCCCCACAACGGAACATCCTCCCTAACAAGTTAAAGTGGCTAGTGATATATTTACATCATTTCCCATCAATTCCCATTATTAAAGTGGCTGGAGTAGAGTCAGTGTCAGTGTCAGTGTGTTGGCAGCAGCCACTCAATGTTAGTGGTGGCTGTTTAACAGTCTGATGGCCTTGAGATAGAAGCTGTTTTTCAGTCTCTCGGTCCCAGCTTTGATGCACCTGTACTGACCTCGCCTTCTGGATGATAGCGGGGGGAACAGGCAGTTGTTGTCCTTGATAATCTTTTTGGTCTTCCTGTGACATCGGGTGCTGTAGGTGTCCGGGAGGGCAGGTAGTCCTCCCCCGGTGATGCGTTGGGCAGACCACACCACCCTCTGGAGAGCCCTATGGTTGCGGGCGGTGCAGTTGGCGTACCAGGCGGGGATACAGCTCGACAGGATGCTCTCAATTGTGCATCTGTAAAAGTTTATGAGGTCAGTACATGTGCATCAAAGTTGGGACCGAGAGACTGAAAAACAGCTTCTATCTCAAAGCCATCAGACTGTTAAATAGCCATCACTAGCACCTTAGAGGCTGCTGCCCTATATACATAGACTTGAAATCACTGGCCACTTTAATAATGGAACACTAGTCACTTTAATAATGTTTACATATTAAAAAATGAACTGCCTCCTACTATGTCCCAGATGCTAATATATGCATATTATTTATAGTATTGGATAGACAACACTCTGAAGTTTCTAAAACTGTTTGAATGATGTCTGTGAGTATAACAGAACTCATATGGCAGGCGAAAACCTGAGAAAAATCCAACCAGGAAGTGGGACATTTGAGGTTTGTAGTTTTTCAAAGCTTGGCCTACCGAATACACATTGAGATATGGATGAGGTTGCACTTCCTAGGGCTTCTCCTAGGTGTCAACCGTCTTTTGAAACTTGAATGAGGATTATGCTATAAAGGACGGGCTCATGAGACCTCTTTGAGTCAGTGGTCTGGCAGAGAGCCTTGGTCTCCTGACGCAAGCTCCCGACAGAGTTACCTCTTGTTCCAGTGTTTCTTCTTCTTTTGGATATAAATATGCACATTATCGAACAAAACATACATGTATTGTGTACCATGATGTCCTATGAGTGTCATCTAATGAAGATCATCAAAGGTTAGTGATTAATTTGATCTATATTTCTGCTTTTTTTACACGATGGGTAGATTAACAAGATGTTTATCTTTCATTTGCTGTATTGGACTTGTTCATGTGTGAAAGTTACATATTTCAAAAAAATATTTTTTGAATTTCGCTCGCTGCCTTTTCAGCGGAATGTTGTCAAGGAAGGTTGTTCTGCCAGCGGAACCCCTGCGCTAGAAAGGGAACTACACTGTTGAACTACACTGTTGGTTAATGGCTTGTAAGTAAGCATTTCACGGTAAGGTCTACATGCTGTATTCTATTCTACTGTATATTAGTCTGTGCCATTCCGGCATTGCTCGTCCAAATATTTATATATTCTTAATTCCATTACTTTAGATTTGTGTGTATTGTGTTTATTGTTGCGAAATTGTTAGATGTTAATTGTTAGATATTACTGCACTGTTGGCTAGAAACACAAGCATTTCGCAACACCTGCAATAACATCTGCTAAAACAAGAGTATGTGACCAATAAAATTTGATTTGATTTGAATCTAAGTTTCCTCAAGCTCACTACTCATATCATACAGTTAATTCAGCACGGAGGGGCCTTATGTTTTACAGCACTCCAGTAAAGCGGCGGTGGCGTCCATCAGCTAGGCCCTGAGAAGTGCTGCCGAGGGACTTCTCGCAGGTTTGATTACCTCTCCTTTTGTGACATCCGGGAGAAAGAAACCCGGGACGAAGCTGTCGTAAATATCCAAGACTGACTTTACAGCTTCTGGTAACTGTGGTGAGGCTAAGTGAATGAAGAACATAGGGCGGAGAGGTGGAAACCGTCGAGTTGGGGGTCTATCAGGCTGTGGCCTTCTCCAACACTGCTTAGATCAGCAGGATAGAGGCCCCTGCTGACCCTCTCTGCACTATTGATTTCTGTGGCAGGCCTAAAGGACTGTCTGGGCTGAACTTGGACTTTTTCCAAGGTTTTCAACAAAATAAATTAGCTATTGGAAACTACAGTCATCTTTCCAGGTAAACATGATGATGGCAAAATATTATCATAAAATGATAGTACATCGCATGGAAGAAAAGTAGGAACCAATTCAGGATTACGCCAGAGCAACAGTTGAGAAATAGAAAAGGATATGAATTAGATGACACATCTGAAAATGTTCACCAGAGAGATTATGCATTTGATTCACATCCCGTGCTCTCATGTGCAGAGTATAACCTCTCTCCAAAGGATTTATAGCAGCTATTATTTTAAACTTACTGAACAGGTTTGGCCAGAAGCTGTCATCCTGTAGGTTGTCAAATCAGTTTTTCTCCCTGAGGCAATAGACATACTGTAAACCAAGTGGAGTGGGGGTTTAAATGACTCGGAACACCTAGCTCATTTTTGGCAGGTTAAGAATCATAAAAGGGAAAGTGTTCTACGTAAATAACAGAACGTTAACGAAAGTGTGACCTATTCCTGTCAATGCAATGGTACAGTATGAACAATTATATGTATTAGGACTGTCATTAAACCAGTTATACTTACTCCCTTGGAAAAATAGTTGAATCATATTTTCATCAGGCCCAACTGGTACGTTAAGACCAAGGTTATTATAGTAAACTAAAGCTGAACCTAAAACTATTATAAGAACACCAAACTGTAATAACCTTGGTTACTGCTGGACATTATGATTATTCCTTCTCTCCATCCTTCTTATGGACCAATTAGTGGAGGCAGACTCAGAGAGATGACACTATTCAATAGAAAAAGAACACAAGACCACAGGGTTCGTGAGTGAGCTCTCTTCCTCTCTATACGCCCATCATGGTGTCAAGGCCTTTGCAAGGTGCTGACCCTGATTATAACCCCTCCACTACCAGAGAAGAGATCGTTGGAATGCTCTCAAAGTAATTTTGTGTGTCGTCTATAACAACCAGTGAAAGGCCCATCATTTTGTGTGTCTTCTATAACAACCAGAGAAAGGCCCATCATTTTGTGTGTCGTCTATAACAACCAGAGAAAGGCCCATCATTTTGTGTGTCGTCTATAACAACCAGAGAAAGGCCCATCATTTTGTGTGTCGTCTATAACAACCAGAGAAAGGCCCATCATTTTGTGTGTCGTCTATAACAACCAGAGAAAGGCCCATCATTTTGTGTAGTCTATAACAACCAGAGAAAGGCCCATCATTTTGTGTGTCGTCTATAACAACCAGAGAAAGGCCCATCATTTTGTGTGCCGTCTATAACAACCAGAGAAAGGCCCATCATTTTGTGTAGTCTATAACAACCAGAGAAAGGCCCATCATTTTGTGTAGTCTATAACAACCAGAGAAAGGCCCATCATTTTGTGTGTCGTCTATAACAACCAGAGAAAGGCCCATCATTTTGTGTGTCGTCTATAACAACCAGAGAAAGGCCCATCATTTTGTGTAGTCTATAACAACCAGAGAAAGGCCCGTAATTTTGTGTCGTCTATTAGAATAAAGTTACATTCAGTAGATCCATGTGACTAAGGGCAGAAAACCTAGCTCACATTGCTCATTCTGCCTCCACAGATGCACCTTTGCCTCACCCTTCCAAAGTTATTAGGAGTGATGTGGATCCCAGGGATCTTCAAAGGTCAGACAGCCATGAAGAGATTAAAGGAGAGTGGGATGAGAGAGGGTTGGATGGGAATGGAGTCTGAGAATGGTAAAGGTCTTTAGGCTACGGATGGATGGATGGATGGATGACAAGGTTGAGGATAAATTGGGTTGAATAGTAATTTGATTCTATGTAGACCAATGTATTGATGGTTTGTGGATGTTTTGAATTTTCTCCTGATGTTCAATGGAGTTCAGTCTAATTGGATCAAGTATTGTTGTCTCCGCTCTACTTTCTGACATTTAGGAAAATAGTTTGAAGAGTCTCGTCCTTGTTAACATTCTCTCTATTGTCGTTAATTTTCGCCGCGTTGCTACCTGCTGACAAGGAAGGGACTAAGCTCTGTTTGTACCAGAAAGAAGCTGACAACTGCACCTGTGATGTTGTGACTAATCCTCATTGGTAACCTCTAATGTTAGCGACACACTAGCAATTTAGCTGGTGGTTCAGCATTATAGCAGCCCTGTTTCCATTGTTTTTTGTAAGTGCGACGGAGAGGGTGTGCCACAGTGAGGCTTGAGAACTGTTATGACTAAACTTCATCATTCACCTTTGGCGGTAGTGTCACAGCGATGTAGCGTTTAGCGCTCTGGCCTTGTTCCCCTTGTTCTCTTGCTGTACCTGCTGCTGCTGTTCAGCCCACACTCAGTGTGTCGCTCCACATGTCTGTTCTCAGGCTCTGTGAATCTCCTTAAGGGCAGGGGCAAGTGAGTCATCCATATAGCTGGCAAGATTGTAATCAGTAACTGCTCTATAGGAATCTAACCACTTGAGCAAAATTACGGGATTGTGTTTACTGCTAAAAGGTATAGCAAAATCTTGCAGATTTAAGAACTTCACAAGCATTATTTATCATCCCCACACAAGAAGACATACAGTACACACACACACACACACACACACACACACACACACACACACACACACACACACACACACACACACACACACACACACACACACACACACACACACACACACACACACACACACTCACACACACACACACACTTTAATTGTATGCACAGGTACATGTAGCCACACATTATGCACACTCACACAAACACAATTCTGTCATGGACATGCTTGGAAATGACACCGTCACACAGCCCTTAACCCAATGAATCTCACTGCAGGTTTTGGACTTCTAACCCCTTTTGAACATTGGCTCTGTTTGATCTACAGACTTTGAGCCCGAGTCTGGAGAGTCTGAATGGTTTGATCTACAGACTTTGAGCCCGAGTCTGGAGAGTCTGAATGGTTTGATCTACAGACTTTGAGCCCGAGTCTGGAGAGTCTGAATGGTTTGATCTACAGACTTTGAGCCCGAGTCTGGAGAGTCTGAATGGTTTGATCTACAGCCTTTGAAAAGCTATCTATGAAAACCTGAGACACTCACGAACACTCACATGTAACATGTTCAGGTAGTAGGTTCTTCTGCAGAAGGTAATAGGTTCTACATGGGATGGATAACTAATAGTTACCCCCCTCCTGAGGTTACTCTTAAACTGATGGGGCCACCTGGAGGCCAGACATTGTAGTTTGTATTTTATCCTCTTTAGCCCCTTATTGACCCCCAGAGGCCTCATAGACATAGCTGGTTTTCAATTAAAGATACATTGAGGTATAACACAGTGGACAATACCCACAACTAAGGTTGCAAAGCTACCAGTAATTTATCAAAGTTACTGGAATATTCAGTAATTTTGGTAATTAACAGGTAATCTATGGCAATCTATGGTCATTTTGATCATTTCAACTTTAATAACAAAAAAAACAAAAAAACATATATAGTATTCATTTTTTATATTTTCCATGAGTTTCTAGTGGACGGTTCAAGAGAAAAAAATGCCTAATTAATGAAAAAGGCATCTAATCAACAATGGCATTATTTTCAATGGTGTGATAATTGACTCGCCCACCCGTGTGGTTATTGATTCGCTGACTGGAAAATAAGCAGGCGGTTAAGGATTTATCAAGTTGCTTCTTGTGTGTAGTGGAAAAACAAGCATTTTCCCTAATTGATCAGTTTTTTTGTTTAATGTGTCCAACATCAAGTAGAACAGTTCCCGACCAAGATAAACCCACTTCAATGTCTGAAAATGTATCTGAAACATGATGAGAAGACATCCTGTCACATTGAGGTGAAAAACACAACCACAATCATCTGAATCTCAGTCATTCAAATCCATACCATTAATCCAATTCACCTGATTTTTTAAGGTTAGAAGCAAAAGCATAGTTGGGATCAAATCTTTGGTTCAAGATTTTGACGTGCATCTCACGCCAGAGAAAAATAGGATACATTGACTTGAACTCTGCTCACACTGGCAAAATGTAACGTTTCCAGTGTTGCAGGTAAAAAATAAATAATAATCTGCTATCTCGACGCCCCGGTCCAGTGTAGCTCTAGGGTTAGGAGCAGCTTTTACCCAGAGCACAAAGGAAAATGTGCCTCATGACTTAACGTGAGGTGTCACCAGTGTCAATGAAACTGACGACAAGAATGAGGCAGAAAGCCTTTAGATTGTTGCCCTGTGGCAGCATCCCGTTACCTCGTTGAACTGGTGACCCCATCCAGCCCCCTGGGCTGATATCTCCACCTAGCTCTACCCACTCCTGGCAAGAGGGATAAACATTACAGATGCCACTTTGACAGTGATGCAGAGTTCTTTTTCTGACTCCCGTGTAGCAAGCATAGTCTCCGGTGTCTACAGATCCACTTGTTATCTATATTTAGAGCTGTATTCATGTGCCACAGACTCCTGTGCGGTTTGTCTAAAAGCCTGGGTGAAAATCCCTTGACTCTTGAGGAATGTGTCTAGGTTCAGAATACGTCTCTCTCTAATATTGACCAACCGGATGGACATCTGTGATTTCATGTCTACATGATTTGTAGGGTAATACACAACAATCGTATCAATCATGTTGACTGACTAGATAGAGTACATGTTTGAATTTGACCTAAGTGTTCCTCTTCCTGTTGTTTGACAGGGATTTTTCTGTGATGGAGGGGGGCAGATGAAGGTGTCCATTGTCATGATAAAGCGATAACAGGACTTCTCACCTGACCTCACAGTGAGCCACAGACGGTATGAATAGGGATGTTATTTTATAGGAGGGGCAATACTTTGTGAGTCAGGTATTTAGAACGTCCATGAGATATCTCAGTCAAACTAGTACCTTTCACAATGCACATCTCGATCACTGGTCACCATTTTACATTCTTACGATGACCTCATATGGTTTTCCTCTCCAATACGATGACCCCATATGGTTTTCCTCCCAATACGATGACCCCATATGGTTTTCCTCCCAATACGATGACCCCATATGGTTTTCCCTCCCAATATGATGACCCCATATGGTTTTCCTCCCCAATACGATGACCTCATATGGTTTTCCTCTCCAATATGATGACCCCATATGGTTTTCCTCCCCAATATGATGACCCCATATGGTTTTCCTCCCAATATGATGACCCCATATGGTTTTCCTCCCCAATACGATGACCCCATATGGTTTTCCCTCCCATTACGATGACCCCATATGGTTTTCCCTCCCAATACAATGACCCCATATGGTTTTCCCTCCCAATATGATGATCCTATATGGTTTTCCTTCCCAATATGATGACCCCATATGGTTTTCCTCCCCAATATGATGACCCCATATTGTTTTCCTCCCCAATATGATGACCCCATATGGTTTTCCTCCCCAATATGATGACCCCATATGGTTTTCCTCCGCAATTCAGCCTTATATTCTTCTACCTGTCTGCATTCCCTTTTCTAGCGAGCATTGCTGCTAATAACTAGGATTATCTTTGGTTCCCAGTCCATGATAACCAACCAGCCTGCAATCCTTACGATTAGCCCCTTTGTGGATCCCCAGCTTCCTGTATCGTGAACGCAACCATCTACAATAAATCCATGTAAATACACCATAATCTTCACTTAACTTACCTCAAATGGGTTCTTTTCAATCATGCTGTAACTCCGGCCAAAGCGCAATAATAATAAGGTTTGAACGGACCCTTTGTTCAGTCTAATTCCCCCTTTTCCCACTAATCCATCCAAAGAGGAAAGGTAGTTATTACAATCATCACTCCCTAGAGCACCATAGAGAGGGGCCCACTATAATGGGGTTGGTACTGCTCTATGGGGGAGGGAGTTAATCCTAAAATTAATAATTTAGAATAGAGTGTATTGAACAGCTGAACGGAATGCCTGTGTCCCATTCATATAAGCATTGACATTCAGTAATACCCTCTTAGTTGTTGTGTTATATATATATATATATATATATATAAATATCACTGCATGTCTCTTTATGGATGTATAAATGTTTATAAACAGTTGAACAGATTGGTGATCATCAGTTGTAGAAGACAGAAAATGAGCTGGAATGATTCATTATACCGGGACAGGATTCTACCCTATATCGATTAGGTTAGATGACAGAAAAATGGCCTTTTGTGGGGATTAAATCACTAACATAGCATTTTGTTTGTTTATTTAAAAAAAATCATAAATACTTTTTAATTTTATTTTATTTTAGTCCATTACGCTTTATATAAGTAGAGATATTTAATTTGTTTTACCTCTATAATAGCTTAAAATGATAATGAACCCTTTTTGTGGAAAAGGGGACTAATTATCTTACAAAACAGGCCACTAAACCAATCATTCATATAATTAGCTTTTTTATGTTTAACAATGATGTCTCATTTGTGACTAGCAAAGGTCCCCCAATTCAAGTTCAAGCAGGATTTAAAGCTGAACCAAACAAACAATAATGCATTAGAAGAGAAAAGGGACCGCAGTTGTGTTCTTTCCTTTCACCCTTTCTTCTCAGCTTAGTCTCCTCATACGGTTGGTTTTATTCATATTTAATTCTAGGGCCTTGAAAGGTTCCCTCACAATGGTCTCACCCAGAGCATTTGGATGTTTTTATGGTTTGAAATGTGGCAGCAAATAACCAGTCTCTGGAGATTTGAGATATGAATGTTAAATATGTGTGTGTGTGTGTGTGTGTGTGTGCGCGCGTGTGTGTGTGTGTATGTGTGTTCGCGGGCATGTTTGTACTTATGGGTGTGCTTATATTTTTGATTTCTTAGTACGTCTTAGCTTCACTTGTGTGTCTATGCATCCTCATTCAGAAAACATTTTTAAAAAACTTTTTGGAAAAATGATTTACACACAAGCATAAAGCTTCCCAGCATCACAAAATGAGCTACCTCCCTTCAGACAACGAGTCCTTCAGTCGAGACGTCAGCTCCCTCAGCAGCCAGTCAAGACAAACGAGCTTGCATTTGGGGGACAATTTGGGGGCCGTCACGGCTAGGTGGCACTTTTAAACGGGTGACAGAATGGCCTCTTAACCCCCACCGAGGTGATGCCCTGCCCCAGGGGAAGCTCATTAGTGCTGGGAAAGGCAGAGGCAAAGAGGGGGCGGGAACCACACTCTGGGCACTGACAGATCTACCTTCACCATTCATTTGGGCTCTAATGAGGGTATTAGCAAGTGGGAGGAGCATGCAGTAATGACAGCGCTAATAAGCTTAGCTATAGGCCCTCTTTAGGCTATGAGGGGAAGGGAGGGGTCACATCTGTAAAGGCAGGTGAGTTGAGGCATACTGTATGAATGTATTCTATCTGGAAAATAGACTGGCAAGGGATAATGGATGGATACTGAAATGACTGATAATGACAGATAAAGGGTAAACAATATGAACCTTCTATGCTATACATTTATAACCAAAAACCCATTTTACAAATTGTATAAATAACCCCGGTCTGGGATGTGGACAACACATAACAGGAAGGAACACTTAGAACACATGCTACAACCTGCACACTGGAACACAAACACAAGTAAATAGACAACACATAACAGGAAGGAACACTTAGAACACATGCTACAACCTGCACACTGGAACACAAACACAAGTAAATAGACAACACATAACAGGAAGGAACACTTAGAACACATGCTACAACCTGCACACTGGAACACAAACACAAGTAAATAGACAACACATAACAGGAAGGAACACTTAGAACACATGCTACAACCTGCACACTGGAACACAAACACAAGTAAATAGACAACACATAACAGGAAGGAACACTTAGAACACATGCTACAACCTGCACACTGGAACACAAACACAAGTAAATAGACAAGATCCAGAGCCACGGACCATAGAGGCAGAGCCTTATGCAGACAGACGTAACCCTGCTACTATTTTAGCTGAAGACGTATAGATAACACCTGTGTCTTTATATCAAATAATAAGTTCCTTTAGCTTTTCTGTCTTTACCAAACTGACAATGTAAATAGCATAAACTGAAAAGAATACATATATATATATATAATATATATATATATATATACACAGGAAGGTATGACCACTCTGAATTTATATAGTCTGAAAATTACTGTAGAATTTACTGGCTAAACTCTCATTTGCTGACTCGGTAGCGTTGGTGTCATACAGTTGAACAGAGATAGAAGGTACAGAGTGTCCATCTTTACTTTAATCTTCACACTTCATTAATCTTCACTTTATTCTTCAAGCTCTGTCAAATTGGTTGTTGACCATCATCAGCTACCTTGTGGTTATACCTTCAGAGTGGTCATACCTTCCTGTGTGGTGTCCCGTATACAACAGGAGTTCCCTGATCCCGGTGTAGAATACACAGGGTTTCTACCTCCCCATATTGACTGATACCATTCAATTCAATAATAAAGACAGACATCAGTATCAATCATGTCTGTCAGTCTGGACTTCATCACATCATCTTTGCAAGTCTCTATGTGCTGGCTCCATACATGTTTATGGTGTAAAACCAACACAGTCACTGCCAAACTGAATGGTAAACACAACGATCAGTCTGGCTCCACCAGGCTGGGTTATCAAGGTAAATTGGGACAAAACTCAAAATTGTTTTGAACCTTGAAAAGGTCAAATGTCACCAACCTGATTCAAGTGTCCTCCCTGTTCCATTCATAGGAATGTTAACAGTGAAGGCATGTCTGCGTGATGCTGAGGGTCCCCTGTTGTTTGTCATTAGATGCCATCAGTTACTAGGACCCCAACCAACATTTGTTATGACCGTTTTTTGTATGCATTTAGGATGTAACATTTAAGCAAAGTGTTACCCTGGATAACCTTATCAGTCACAAATAATACCACACAGTCTAAAGAAGGTTTGTCAAGATAACCTCTACGTATTGTCTTTCAGATGATCATGGACCAAATGAAGATGGTCTGTAATCCGAGGGGGCTTTGAGTGGATGAGCTGAATTGTTTTCTAGGAGCCAGCAGCAAATGAAATCTACCTGATTCAATTAGGGGCTAACGAGCTCCTCTGACGCTCGGTCCTTTTGAACTTTCATCTTGATCACTGATCGTAATTACACCCTACGGAGCGATAACTAGCATCACACCTTGATGAGCGACTAAGTTATTACGTATCTATTTTCCCCCCTCTATTTCTCTCTCAAATTTTTGTGGGAATTAATTAGCGTCGGTTTAATCTGATAAGGGGCTCGATGCTGCAGGGGCTCGACATTTCAGGATTTTGTCAAAGTTGTGGTAGAAAAATCCATTGTTTCCTCTTAATTAGTGGTATCAAGTATACCAGGTGAGTCTATGGTATTGTTATGAGTAAAGAGCCATAGCGCTATGTCTTAATTGGTGTCTAATTTCAGATTTTATAATGCCATGGTCTTATCCATACAACAGATAGGAAAACTAGGACAAATAATTTGCATTTATAATTAGCGTCCCTGTACTTGTTCTCAGGATATCCTATGGAAGCAAATAGCTGCTGAAATTCATTAGGCTACTCATGTTCTTTATATTTTAGCTGTGGCAACCATGGCTGTGTCCCAGTAAAATGCTTTAGTCACTAAAGTCAAATACTTTAGTCATTATACTGTCATGTGATTTAAAAGTCTGGTAGATTTGAACAGTTTGCTAATTACTTTGTCTTTGAAGGAAAGAAGAGACAGCACTGCGTAACATTCTAGACTGAGATGGTAATTATCAAGAATAACTTGTATAATCGGAAAGACAAACCTGTCAGGGGGTCTCATTTTATATGAGAGAAATAATGTCTAATCATATATTAATGCAAGTATGAGCATTACTCTAGAGATCATTCCTATATTTTGTCTGCAAGTTCATGTCTGTATAGCCACTATTACGTGTTTTCAAATAATAAAGTGTCATTCTGATTAAAATATGATGCTCTGAAGGGAATAGAATTCATTGAAGTAACATAAGGTCAATAGAGTATCTGTGCCACCCAATCAATGAACTCTCTTCAGAACATTAACATTCTGTTGATGCTCCTCTCTCAACCGGTGTCTAACTCTGTGTGCTAAACCCCAGCCACACAGGGAGGCTTGTTCAACAGCTGGAGACCTGCTCCTCCTTCTGGTACTGTTCTCATTACACCAGGCTGATCCATGCCCCCTCTCCAAACCTCTCCAGCTTATACGTCCACCTCCGGAGCTACAGAGCCTGGGTTCCCCCCTAGGGGTTGCTTGCTAATCAGCTACCCAGCCACCCCTGTCCTTGCCCTGGGGCGGATGAGGAGACCAGAGGGCCTGGAGATGGAGATTGAAGGGGGGGGATGGGAAAGAGTGAATAAAAGAGACTGAGTTTCTCTTTCTCCATTACCACTAGGGCTTATGTGGCCATATTTCGCCCGAGGCTGATCAGCATTGCAAATGGGTAGTGCAAAATTGGAAGAATGGATAAAGGCCCAAACCAGCGTCTGGGCAGGCCCATCAATATCTCTCTCTATTGATTCGAGTGCTTTAGAATGCAAAACAGGTGGCAATTACGGAGCACTCATACAAGCTCTGACAAAGCCATTAGAATGCAGATGCAGAGGGTAATTGAGGCTGGCGGTAGGCGCAATTGGACAGAGGTGGCAGTGTTATGATGGTTTGTATTTTTCCGTCATTTGATAGCTTGAGGATGCGGCAGCAGAGAAAGTAAGGGGAAGTGGAGGGAGGGAGGATCCATTGGATCTTCATCATTTCACCGTATGCCATTTAGCAGACACTTTCATACAAAACAACTTACAGTCATGTGTGCATACATTTTCCATGTGGGTGGACCCAGGAATTCCAGGAATTCTGAATTCAGGAACCCACAATCCTGGCATTATAAGCACCATGCTTTACCAACTAAGATTTACAGGACAATAGCACTGGGAAGTCATTGTTGGAGCTCTGTGCTATGAGTTATTGAGATAAAACGAGTGACTGAGAGAAAAATATTGAAATATATTGTTACCTATGACTATGAAAGATAAACAATTTTACAGTACATTTAACAAGGTCCAGCTACTTCAGAAGCTAATAGACATGAAAGACAAGTACGTACTAAGAAAGTGCATTGATGAAGGAAACGCTAATTTAAATGTATCATGTAATCCACTCGATTAAAAAAGCCCCCAATGTCTTTGTGCACAAGTTGTTAGAAGCCATCTGTACACAAGCACAGTCCCTCTACATCTCACAGGACATGTGTAATGGATTTGATGATTGAAGAACATTGCCAATTCTGTCCTGTATAGACTGGAAAGGACAGATGCTCACATTCACAATAATTGGGATGCGCTCACTGTCGTTGGCTTTAAACCCTTGGCTTCCAACTCAGTCCACCGTTCCACAATAGATGGATCAGTAGGCAACAGGAATCAACACCATTCAACACACTTGCAATAGGGTGGAAATAATTAGTTTTGCATGTGAGGGCTACCCTTTTGCAGGTTCTACATCAAAATGTGGATTGGGGGGCTAGAATGAGAGGGCAAGGCAGTCCAGTGGAGGTAATTGTGTTCACACAATTCAAGTCTGATTGTAATCTATGTGCTTCGACACTGCAGTTAAATGATTGTGTGTCTTTAATCAAGACTGCCTCAGTTTGCCCAGATGATAACTGTATTTATGCTGACAGTTCTGTAGGTAAACTCATGGCTTTCAAAGCAGAAACTATGATCGCCCTGCAAGAATACCTTCTCCGATATCCTCAACCAAAACATAAATGTCTTTCACACACTGGGGGCTCTTAATATTAGTAATATTTACCAAATGATGTTGTTTGCCTCATGCCAAAAATATGATTTTGAGATTTCAAACTACAATAACCAATTTCCAAGAAGTTTAACCTGCCAAGCTGATAGCTTGATAGCTTGGCAGGTGAAAATAAGGAAATCAAAACATATAATTTATTGTCCTCCAACTATTCCACTGTTGCTTGCTTACGCTGTTCCTTGCTGCTTGTCTAAGTAATTGAAGGTTTAGGTGTATGCCTGAGCTATGTAGTTCCCTGGCCATATGCTTGCATTTACAATATGTCTCTGATCTCATTTCAAGTTCCATCTATGAGCATAATGTTCGAATTAATGAACACATCTATGAATTGTACTGTATGTCATCAATAACCAATGAAATCCAGAATTCAACACACCCATGTGTGCTTTATCTTCATAAAACTAGCATACATCACTCCTGTATATGGGCTCCCGAGTGGTGCAGTTGTCTAAGGCATTACGTCTCAGGTCTAGAGGCATCACTACAGACCCTGGTTCAATTCCAGGCTGTATCACAACCGGACGTGATTGGGAGTCCTGTGGTGCGGTGCACAATTGGCCCAACATCGTTTGGTTTTGGCTGGGGTAGGCTGGCATTGTAAATTAGAATTTGTTCTTAACTGACTTGCCTGGTTAAATATATATCTGTAGATAGAGAGAGCAGTGGTGCCATGCAGAATCTGTTCCTATATTAGGTTTCAATCTGAATTACATTACTCTCGATTCTACTGCTATGGAAAGACAAGCTGAGCGGGATGTGAGGAGGGAGTATCAGGGAAAATGAAAGATTTGTATGATCTTGCATGTTCTGGTCTTCTACCGCATAAACCAACAATTTGATTTCCCTCCATTAATTTACAGATAAATCAATAACCAGTCCGGCATGTGAGCAGTTCATTGTTCTGTTCCATTTTGATGAGGTCTGGCCAGTAAATGGCATGCATGAGGGGAGAAGACACAGCATGAGTGCCATGAAATCCAAATCATGCAACTAAACCAGAAAATGATTCATGCCTTTGTAATACCTACAAATATACACAAACAAATGTATGTAGACCATGTTCATATATTTTTTGTTCCATGTTCATTTGACATAAACGCCAAAGTAGATGCTCTCCTCAAATAGGCGTGTACCTGTTTCTCTATTTCCTCCCCCACATGAGACAGATTGCCCTACGCCTCAATTCACATTCTAGTAGTGCGGAGTTAAACCGTTGAGTTCCACGGATAATAGAAAAGTCATGTGACATATGAGACCACAAAATTTTCCCTTTCTATGGAGTTACCATAACCTAATTGTAGATTGCCACATATTAGCAAACTGGGGGGCTCTTTTGAATTTACTAAAAGAAACAGTGGAGTCACACTGTGATAGCAAAGCAGACACTATGTGTTAGTGCAGACTGGTTTCCACTTGTTACCACAGCCACAGCCAAAAATATAAAATATATATATTTTTAAAATAAAGAGCTTTTTGGTCTTAATTTAAGGTCAGGGTTAGGCATAAGGTTCGCAGGGTAGTTAATGTGAGGGTTAAGGTTTGGTTTATAATCTCATTTTAAGAAGATAAATTGTAGAAAGAGGCAGCGTTTTTGACTTTGTGGCTGTGGTTACTAGTGATGACCGTGCAGACCCTGAAGTGTAGGCTTTTAAGGGTCTGCGGGAGGGTGAGCGACACTAAAGAGGGAGAAATGACCTATCTGAAAAACACACATGGGGTCTCCATCACCCCTGGGGAGTGGGAAAATATTCTAAAAAAAGGATTGTGCGTGCCCCTTGGTATCGACCAGCAATCATGGCACTGAAGGGAGTCAGCAAAGTTCGATACTTCTCATTTATCCCTCCATTTTGTAACCGTCAGAGCACTGCATTCCTCACCCTATAATTTATTTGATTGTCTTTCTGTTTTGCTACAGGGTTATGTCTGGTGCCAATATGCAAGCATGGGGTCATTGAAACAAACCAGGGAAGTAGAGTAAGGAACAGAAACAAGAGTGACTCAACGGTTTGCAGGGAAACAACATCAGAGTGTAGATTAGAGGGGAAGTTCCGTATTTTACAACCTAATGTTAATATAATAATGTAGTAAATGCCAATCAGTGTTGATTAAAGGGGAAGTTCAGAATTTTACAACCTAATGTTAATATAATAATATATAATAGATGCCAATCAGAGTGTAGATTAAAGGGAAAGTTCAGAATTTTACAACATAATGTTAATATTGTTAAAATATAATAGATGCCATTTAGCAGATGCTTTTGAATCAAAGCCACTATCCTGGCAAACGTCATACTTTACCAACTGAGCTATGGTTCCTCACCCTGAAAATAGTCTATAGGTCAGGAGAAACTATAATCCATGGTTCAGTTTTCTTTAAACAGCCACTATATAAGTGAGCTAACTTTATCCGCCGCTAGCTATAAATCACTGGGGAGATAGGGGCATGTAGAGCATTTTTTTTCTCTCCAAATCAACTCAAATATTTGGTTTGACTTAAAGGTGTGTAAATATCTACAATTTGAAATACGGTTGTCCCCACACAACACTGTAAATTACAATGTGTTGGCCTACAATAGGTGAGAAGTAGTGAAGCTGTCCTGGAAGTATCTGAATACTGACATGTCCTAACAACGCTTTTCCTAGCAGAACTTTCCCCTAATGAGTTGATTATAGACTGGGAAGGGTGGTACCTGGTTATAGGCCTAAGGTGATTATAGACTGCAAGGGAAAGAGTGGTATTGTCACGCCCTGACCTTAGAGATCCTTTTAATTCTCTATTTGGTAAGGGTGTGACTAGGGTGGGCAATCTATGTTGTCTATTTCTTTGTTGGCCTGGTATGGTTCCAAATCAAAGGCAGCTGTCTATCATTGTCTCTGATGGGGGATCATATTTACGCAGCCTTTTCCCACCTGTTGTTTGTGGGATCTTGTTTTTGTGTAGCTGCTGGTTTTCGTTTTCTTCTGTATTGTTTTTGGTGAGTTTCATATTTATTAAACATGTGGAACTCTAAGTACGCTGCGCCTTGGTCCATTCATTCAGATGAACGTGACAGAAGATCCCGCCACACACGGACCAAGCAGCGTGTCCAGGAGGAGCAGGGATCCTGGACCTGGGAGGAAAGCCAGGAGTGGAGGACATCCTGGACGTGTGACGACATCATGGCAGGAGACAGACGCCTGCCATGGAAGCAGGCGGAGGCAGCGAAGGAGCAACAGCGACGACGCCGGGGTTCACGGCCACAAGGACAGCCCAAAGGACAGCCCACATTTTTTTGGGGGGGGGGACACGGGGTGGTCGGCGGAGCCGAGGTGTGAACCAGAGACAACCTGGGAGGAGGTAGAGAGGTGGTTGGTTGACCCAGGGAGAGTGCCAGAGCCCACCTGGGAGTCAATAGAACAGTGCGAGGAGGGATACCGGAGAATGGAGTTGGCAAGGAGTATGCAGCAACGCAGACGTTTGGAGGAGCGTGTTACCAGTCCGGTGCAATCTGTGCAGGTCCCACGCATCAGGCCTCCCGAGTCCGGTACGTCCCCGCACTCGTCCTGATGTACGCCTCCACTGCTCAGTACGTCCTGTGCTAGCTCCTCGCACTCGCCCTGAAGTGCATGTCACCAGTCCCGTACCACCAGTGCCGGCCCCACGCACCAGGCTTCAAGCGACGGATGATCCATGGCCTGAAGCCCACAGTGATGATCCATGGCCCGGAGCCTCCATGGCCAGGAGCCTCGATCCAAGGTACGGAGCCTCCAGCGGGGGTTCCCAGCCCGGAGCCTCCAGCGACGATCCATGGTTCAGAGCCTCCCGCGACAATCTACGGTCCGGAATCCCCGGTGACGATCTACGGTCCAGAGCCTCCGGCGACAATCTACGGTCCGGAATCCCGGGCGATGATCTACGGTTCTATTTCTCCAGCGATGATTCACGGTCCGGAGTTTCCGGCGACATTCCCCACACCCGAGGCGCCACCGAAGTTGGCGGAGCCATGAGCGGAGCGGGGTCTGCGTCCCACATCGGAGCCGCCACCGAGGGTAGATGCCCACCCAGACCCTCCCCTATAGGTTCAGGTTTGCTGCCGGAGTCTGCATCTGTGGGGAGGGGGGGAGGTACTGTCACGCCCTGACCTTAGAGATAGTTTGAATTCTCTATTTGGTTAGGTCAGGGTGTGACTAGGTTGTCTATTTCTTTTTTGGCCTGGTATGGTTCCCAATCAGAGGCAGCCTGTGAGCAGTCCAGAACGTCACGTTTAGTTTTCTTCTGTATTGTTTTTGGTGAGTTTCATATTTATTAAACACGTGCTGCGCCTTGGTCCATTCATTCAGACGAGCGTGAGAGGTATATAAATATATTTATTTTATTATATTTATTTTTTTATTTTTTGGATCAAACTTAATGATAATCATTACTAATCATGTTCTTCCAGGATCATTTTCATATTGTTGAAATGATAACAGATCGACAGTGGTCTTTTTGGTATCATAATCACACATAAAAATGTAGAATAAGCTATGACAGTAGTGTCTGAAGGCAACTTGAACTTTTACTAAGCTTATTCGACAGCTAGCGCTTATAGGAGTCAAAAAAAATAAATGAATTCAGTCATAATTTCACCCTAAATTGAATGTTTCTCTTGAGTCAGGCCAATGCACCAAGAAGATTACTGTGTTTCATCATCGCCCACTGACCATACAGTAGATAATTCCCAGCTGAATTATGGGAAGGGCACAGCTCCAGAGGAGGCTTTTACTTCCTGTATCTGTCCCAGGCCCCAGAGACAGTAACACGTGATTCTGTGATTCCATTAGGCAGTTGTTGCAGATGATCCACCATAATTACACGGGCTCCCCTCTCGTGGCAGATGCTCGGGCTATTTGTTAATAAGAGGAATCGTCTCTACATGGCAAATAATGATTCTGTGATGAGAAGCAATCAGTGAGATTCATCTCTCCCTTCTCTCCTCCATATGGTGATTAATACCATACCCAATTGTTTTCCTCTCTCTCTCCCTTTCCATCTTTTTCCTTCCATTGGATCTCTGTAGTAAATGGTTTGGTAGTGTGTAAACTTTTGTTGGATCAGAGTTGTAGCCTGCCAGAGTCTGTTTCGCTGCTCGCAGACAAGAGGAGCAGAATGTATGGAGAGAGTTAGATGTGTATGTTCCCTCATTGGAAGACAAAAGGACAATCCATTTGCTCGTGTGCAACAGAGAATGGATTTTTTTTAGCTGACAGCTGAGTGATGATACAGAATAGAAAAAATAGCAAGAAATTATACTTTATTGTTTTCAAGGTTTCAAAAGAACATTCGGTACAGAGTGCACTCATTGTTATTCAGAACATTAGAGGTAAATTGCACCCAATTTTCTAGAAAATGGGGAAGAGCCTACGTTGGACACAACCCCCCCCTCACACACATTTTTTACCTTAATCTTCCACAGAACAAATCTAGCAAAGCAGGTGACTTGATAAGGACATTTTATCATAAATAGATGCTCAAAATTGGTAGTTGCTTGTAGGACCTTAACACTTGTCAAAGCCTTGCTGGGTATGTCGAAAGGATAGTGCTCCGTTTCATAAGATTGCAATCTGTCAGTTATGGGACAGGTCCAAAGCAGTAAGTGCCTGTTGTAAAGCTCCAGGTTTGAATCAACATTTTGGACCTACAATACTACATTTGTAGAGTCAGAATAACCCGCAAATCACTTACCTAAGACTATATTGGCTTAGGTATGTACATATTACTACATATTACTACATATTACTACATATTGGCTTAGGTATGTAATAATGACATTTGACATGCCACCCGACATTCTAAGTAATGGCCATCCTCATTCCTATCAAATATGCCATCCTGATTGGATTAATACAAACGCTAAGACAAACCAATGTCTAAGCATCGTCAATATGAGCATGCCAAATTAAAAAACAGATATTGAAGTCAGCTGAAAGCAACCTCTATAATTTGCTGTTGTTTCCTATGGGATGCAAAATGTAATAATTCTTTGCCTTTTCCCATGTTCTAAACACAGTCACAGCTCTAGGCAAAAAAACAAAAGGGTTTGTTTGAAATCCATTCATTTGCAGGGGTGGATTTGATTGTTTGCTTCGCGCACACACACACACACACACACACACACACACACACACACACACACACACACACACACACACGCACACGCACACGCACACGCACACGCACACACACGCACACGCACACGCACGCGCACACGAACACGCACACACGCACACGCACGCACACACACACACACACGCACACGCACGCGCACGCGCACGCACACACACACACGCACACGCACACGCACACGCACACACACACACACGCGCACACGCACACACGCACGCGCGCACACACACACACACACACACACACACACACACACACACACACGCACACGCACACGCACACACAAACTCAGACACACACATCCCCTGCGTGTTGACTGTGTAATGGTGTGATTAAATCATCCCATACCAAAAAAGAGAAAAACACATACAGGTCTGCTCCATAGCAACATGAAATTGAATTCAATCTCCTGGACACAATCTGGAATTGATTAAAGATATCATGGTGAGGCCGGAAATAACATCTATTATCCGGGGGGAAAAAACAGCTGGCCCTGCATCAAAACGCATACAAATATCATAGGGCACTTTAGTGTATGAGGCGAACAACATCGGTCATACCAATCAACTCTATCAACAGTTGCATTGTAAATGCACCACCAGGCTTCAAACACAGAATGCAATTTAACGTCTAAATGTAGCTTTGTATTGAATTCGTATTTAGTCAACATATGTAATGTACATCATTGCTAGTACTTCTGATAATAAGGCATTGATTTATTTTACAATAATTAATTTCTATTGACATCTTTATGTGTTGGACGTAAAGTCCAGTGATTTAGCTCACGACAAAAAGTGAAATCAGAAATGTGTGAATTGTTTCTGCTGCTACTTTGTTAATCAAGGCAACTTCATGCTCACAGATACCAACTTCCAACAAAATTCAAATCAGCTAAGATTGGCACTATTGGCTAGCTAGCCTATTCCCATTTTTGCACTCTTACATGACCATATCAGAAAGAGCCAATAGTGGCAGTCTTGGCAGATTTCAACTTAGCTGTTGAGTTCTGTAAGCAAGAAATCATCCACTGTGCATGATGCCATATTACTGAGTCTAACTTTAAAATCAAGAGAAGAATAGTGCTGTATAATTATTGTAATGTCTCTGAATGTACAGGTCCTCAAAGCAGGTGGCAGATCAGAACAGATCAGACCAGATCAGACCAGATCAGACCAGAAGTGTCAACATCCATGTTTGCCTTACTATTTTACATTCATATAGAGCTGCATTCACTCTGCCTCTCAAAGTTTATCGAGTGATCATAGACAGTATAGCCTTGTAGCATAACAGGTGTACATGTTAGAATGTATCTGTTATCTACTGCAATAGATAAGTAGAAAATAAAGCGTTTTAAATATTCCCCGCCACTGCTGTAGACACTTCCTTTCCAGAGATGGAAAAGTCATAATAAAATGTGTTCCTCAAACAACACCACGCCTCTGACGTTCTTTCAGAAATTAAAGGAGAAGAGGTTTAATTTGTCCCTTATTAATCCACACTTAATTTTGCTGTTTGTTTTGTGAAACAAATATCAATGTGTCTCTCATCTAATTATATTCTTATCAGTCTTTCGTCCCACAGATATCAATTTACAACACAATTTCCTTAGTCAGATCATGCAATCTCTTTCTAAGCCTGTGTCCCAAATGGCATCCTATTCCCCTTTATAGTGCACTACTTTTGAACATGGCTCAAAAAATAGTGCACTATATAGGGAATAGGGCGCCATTCGGGACACAGGCTAAGTCTGGACAGAATCCAGGGAGAACTAATGAGCAAATGCCACAGGGCGCATTTGCGAGCTGCAGAATCAAGAAATGTTGTACTTCCTTAGCAGCAAAAATACTCCACAACTAAGAGATGTGTGCCTTACAATTCAATTTGACAACCATTCATACTTCTTATCATTAGTAAACATTCAAAAGCATGCAATTCAGGGGATGAAAGAGTCAATTGAGTCGTTGCAACTTTTTAATTTTTCTACTTCCTTCAATGACGGCCCTCCATTTTCATTCAAGGAACATACCACTCGTGTTATCATAAGTACTGGGCAAGGCATGTGAAAATGCAGAGTCTTTTTCCTATTGTTCGGATATTCATATTATAAGAAATCCGTCAGGTAATGCATGTGCACAACTTCGCACATTCGCCTCTGGCCGATATGAAGATACCCAAAATGGGCCCTCGAATATTACAAAGGAGGGGCAGAGGACTCCCGACAATTATCCTTTGAAGCGATGTGGAAACCCAAGGGAATCCAGCAACCAATACATCTACCCGTCTTTCCCCCTAAGCAAATTTGTCTATGTCAAATATCAAATTCCTATTAGCGCTCTTCTCGTTCCTCCATGAATAAGAATTACGGCTTTTGCAGAAAATACCACAGCGGGCTGTGAGCCATGACACCCCCCCTATTTGTTTTGTTTTATTAAAAGAAAACTACTTCCTCCACCTCTCTGTCGCTCTTCCAAGGATGTTCATTTTCTCTTTCTTCTGTTCACCTATAGTACATTGTGTGTGTGTGTGTGTCTCAGCTCAATATGAGGTATTCCACTTAACAGGTTTCATGGATGTGGGATGGTTGGGCCTTAGGCTTCAATTTTGTGCCATGGCCTTTTGGGAAAAAGACCATTCGAAATTTCTGTACTGTATTACTGAGCAGCGAGAAACTGATTTAACATTCCATGAAATGTTCCTGACTTGGGTGTAAAGGGAGGAAATAGGCAGGGCTGCTTTGCTCAAGGTTAATATTTGAAAAGTATCCAATGGGAGGGGGGGGGGGGGTCATTGGATACAAATAACTTTGTCATTGATGATGAGTAGCTATGGCACATGTCTAGAATAAAATGAATAGACTCTTCTCCTCTGAAACCTTCTGTTGTTCAAAGGGATTAAGAGCCTAGAGAATGTTTTGGTAATGAACAGTCATCTTTAAAAATGAATTAAAAACATTGAAGAATACTTTTTTGATGGAATAAAAATGTAGGCAGAAGGAGACAAGATTAGTTTATCTAATTTCCATACACACCAGATGGTTTCAATATGATCGATTTCTTATTTTCACTCCACAATAAGTTGATCTCTCGAACAATCGTCATTCCTCTTCTCGTTGACAGTCTGCATTCACATGTGTTTTTTTTATCAAGGAGAAATGTGTCCAATTCCATGAACCATAATAAGCAGTAATTGTGTTGATAAATGCAACCCACTTGATTTTGAATTCCTTTAATGGTAAAGAAGATAAATACAAATATTTTTCTGCACAAAGATGTGTTGTCCAGGTCTCCAGACAAGATTTGAATACTTTGCCTGAGAATGCAGCTACCTGATCCTACATGGATAATTACCATAGCCTTTATTCAAAGGATTAGCTCACCCAAATTGTCATTAAACCATGACATCCGTATATTTAGGAAACCACACTTTTGAAAAACACACAAACCTTTATTGCTCGCAAGTGCAGAGAAAATGGCCCTTTTTTTATCCACTGAGGTCCAAATTCAAGGAGCCTTTTTGACCCACCATTTTGAAAAAGGTTAGTGCTGGTCTACATATTTTATCTATCTGTCTTGTTCTTTATTTAGTTCTGATTAACCCTGTTTGTTTCTTCTGTCTTCCTCCCTGTGTCTCTTTTAGCATGGGGCATACTTCAAGCCAGCATACTGATGACTTGAGCCTCATATGACATTGGCCCTATAAACCATCCAAAGTAAAAGAACATTGAAACTTTTCAAATCACCAATTAACCAATATGGAAAGGAAATGTTGGTGTATTACCTCCTGGGACGTTCCATTTTATCTGTTTGGTCGAGCAAAGCCAGTGAATAGGATGTGGAGCAAATTGTTTGGGAGTAGAATATGATCTTAATGAGTGGAAGGCTTATCATCATTGTAACGAGGTAATTATTTGTCCATTTAATCAGCTTTTTTGCCGGTGGATGTGGGTTTGGGGAGCCCTAAAGACTCTGTAATAGCAACGAACCACAGTAAAACCATCTTAATGAGATTCAACGTCGGGAGGGGACTAACCTTTCAGAGACATTTGACTATTGACAACAGACATTACCCTGAGTAACCCTAATGATGATCATTCATATCTTCTCCAAATCCAGGGGTGGAGCCTAATCAGGGCCCATGTTCATAAAGCGTCTCGGAGTGGGAGTGCTGATCTAGGATACATTAAGCTTTTTCGATCATAATGAATGAGATTATATTCACAGAGGGATCCTAGATCATCATTTGTATTTTGTATTTAGTATGTATCCCCACTCTTCCTGCGGTCCAGCAAAATGAAGGCAGTTATACAATTTAAAAAACAACAACATTACAATGCATTCACAACAGATTTCACAACACATTAAGTGCGTGCCCTTAGGTCCCTGCTCAACTACCACATACAGTGTGTATCTACAACACACAATCCATGTGGACGTGTGTGTATAGTGAGTATGTTATTGTGTTTTTGTATGCATGTGTCTGTGCCTATGTTTTTTCGACTGAGACTCTTTGTATAGAATCATATTTTTCTCAGTGCGTTTTCCCATTTTGTGAAACATGTTATCACCACAGGTCTATTTAATAAAGTCCTCTAACAATAAAATAACGGTTTTGATAGATTTTTTGGGGTGTGCCTGTTTAGGGCAAAAGAACTGCCTACCAAATAAGGGTTTCCTGAACTGATTGATTCCCTGAAATGCTAGAAAACAAGCTCCTCTCCGTTCCAAATGAGTCTGTCTTCAATTACCACTCCAGTGGTAGTACATCATGCGTTGGGACAGAGACATTAAACGATCCAGAGGACAAGAATGAGACTTATCTTGGGCCATCAATTCATTAGCAGGAAAGGCTGTTGCTGGAGCACAATCAGGGGGCCATAAAACAGCCCAGTTCCTCCCAGCTTCCACTTCACAGTCCTGGGATGGTCATAAAACTTTACACCCCGGAGCATCTTGGGGCCTTTTGGGCGAGAGATGCTAATTCCGTGGAGGCCCATAAATATATTACACCATAGTCCTTCATCTGCCTGCTCTCCCATCCGTTTATAAGGCCTCTCGTATAAAGGGTTGCAAGGCACAGATACAGCCACTTGATTCAATCTAAAAGGGTGGAAATGGGGAAAAAATCCAGCGCTTTATTCTGACTGTGAGTTTTATTTGCATTTAAGAACACATATAAAATGCAGATATACAGCACACCAACACACATGGTATTGTGTGCTTGCAAGGATCTGTAGCATATGCTTCGCCCGAAGAAAACCTTACTGACGTTTAGCTTTGTTGTCATTGCAGACCACCATAAGCTGTTCTCTCCAAAAGAAAAGTGTGATGTTACCACTATTCATCACTGGTAACATCTGTGTGCTTGTAACACAAACCCCCCGGTGCCTGTGTGAATTATACTGCTCATCAATTAAGACAGGAATTAGTACATTCTCAACACAGGTGAGTAACTGATGATTTGGAGCGAGTTCAATCGTTTACACACTTGCGAATCCATAATTTGTTTTATATGAGCCTGTGTAGTGCCTGTATCTGGTGCGTCCATCCATCTGCAGGAGTCTTTAGTTCAGTTAGGAGTCTTTAGTTCGCTTAGCATGGATGACTGATTCTCTCTACCCATTTTAATTTAATGTTACACGTTTAAAACCGTCTGGTCATTTGGAATACACAGTGGAATGACATTTAGTTTCAATCAAAGCAGTAAGGTAGAGCAAAGGCTAGATTTAGAGTTCGCACCTGTTATTTCTAGTAGGGAATGAAACACAAAAGAAGAAAGTTGAAATAGAGCAGCGTTCATTGTTTTTTTTACAACTCCTAAGGTCTTATGGCTCCTCCCCCTTTCTTCTGCTTTGTGTTTTATTCTCAAACACTTCAAGAACATACTTCAAGAAAGTATGGAAGTGGCTTGGTAAATCAGGCTTATAAAATGAGCTTAACCCTTAATAGACATAGATAAACTGCATCACCCTTAATAGACAGAGATGAACTGCATCTCCCTTAATAGACATAGATAAACTGCATCTCGCTTAATAGACAGAGATAAACTGCATCAACTTAATAGACAGAGATAAACTGCATCACCTTTAATAGACAGAGACAAACTGCATCACCTTTAATAGACAGAGATAAACTGCATCACCTTTAATAGACAGAGATAAACTGCATCACCTTTAATAGACAGAGATAAACTGCATCACCTTTAATAGACAGAGATAAACTGCATCAACTTAATAGACATAGATAAACTGCATCTCGCTTAATAGACAGAGACAAACTGCAAACTGCATGAAAGTATGGAAGTGGCTTGGTAAATCAGGCTTATAAAATGAGCTTAACCCTTAATAGACAGAGATATACCGCATCACCTTTAATAGACAGAGATAAACTGCATCACCTTTAATAGACAGAGACAAACTGCATCACCTTTAATAATAGACAGAGATAAACTGCATCTCCCTAAATAGACAGAGATAAACTGCATCACCCTTAATAGACAGAGATAAACTGCATCACCTTTAATAGACAGAGATAAACTGCATCACCCTTAATAGACAGAGATAAACTGCATCACCCTTAATAGACAGAGATGAACTGCATCTCCCTTAATAGACATAGATAAACTGCATCTCGCTTAATAGACAGAGATAAACTGCATCACCCTTAATAGACAGAGATAAACTGCATCACCCTTAATAGACAGAGATTAACTGTATCTCCCTTATAGACAGAAACAAACTGCATCACCCTTAATATCAAATCAAATTGTATTGGTCTCATACACGTGGTTAGCAGATGTTACTGCGAGTGTGGTGAAATGTTTATGCTTATAGATTTGACAGTGCAGCAGTATCTAACAGGTAATTCCACAACAAAACCTAATACACACAATCTAGTAAAGGAATGGGATAAGAATATATAACTATACAATATATGGATGAGCAGTGACAGAGCGGCTAAGATGCAATAGATAATAAGGAATAGATAGTGAAGGATACAGTGTACATTATATTCATATGAGATGAGCAATGCGAGATATGTAAACATTCTTAAAGTGGCATTATTTAAGTGACTCGTGTTCCATTTATTAAAGTGGCCAATGATATCCTCTCATGTACTCCCTGTTCACCCATGACTGCGTGACCATGCACGCCTCCAACTCAATCATCAAGTTTGCAGACGACACCACAGTGGTAGGCTTGATTACCAACAACAACGAGACGGCCTACAGGGAGGAGGTGAGGACCCTCGGAGTGTGGTTCCAGGAAAATAACCTCTCACTCAACGTCAACAAAGAAAAGGAGATGATCGTGGACTTCAGGAAACAGCAGAGGGAGCATCCCCCCATCCACATCAACGGGACAGTAGTGGAGAAGGTGGAAAGGTTTAAGTTTCTCGGCGTACACATCATGGACAAACTGAAATGGTCCACCCACACAGACAGCATGGTGAAGAAGGAGCAGCAGGCGCAGCAGGCTTCAACCTCAGGAGGCTGAAAAAACTTGGCTTGTCACCAAAAACAATCACAAACTTTTACAGATGCACAATCGAGAGCATCCTGTCGGGCTGTATCACCACCTGGTATGGCACCAGATCCACCCACAACCGTAGGGCTCTCCAGAGGATGGCACGGTCTGCACAACACATCACCGGGGGCAAACTACCTGCCCTCCAGGACACCTACACCACCCGATGTCACAGGAAGGCCAAAAAGATTAGACTGTTAGACTGTTATACAGCCATCACTAACATAGGGGCTGCTGCCAACATACAGACTCAAATCTCTGGCCACCTTAATACATTTAATAAATGGATTTGATCAAATTAGAACTAGTCACTTTAAATAATGTCACTTTAATAATGTTTACATATCCTACATTACTCAACTCATATGTATATATTGTATTCTATACCATCTACTGCATCTTTCCTATGCCGTTCGGCCATCGCTCATCCAAATATGTATATGTACATATTCTTATTCATCCCTTTACATTTGTGTGTATAAGGTAGTCGTTGTGAATTTTTTAGATTACTTGTTAGATATTACTGCTCTGTCGGAACTAGAAGCACAAGTATTTCACTACACTAGCATTTACATCTGCTAACCATGTGTATGTGACAAATAAAATGTGATTTTAATTTGATTTGATATCAAGTCTGTAGGTAGGCAGCCACCTCTCTGTGCTAGTGGTGGCTGTTTAACAATCGGATGGCCTTGAGATAGAAGTTGTTTTTCAACGGAGATATACTGCATCACCCTTATTGACAGAGAAAAACTGCAGCACCCTTATAGACAGAGATATACTGCATCCCCGATATAGACAGAGATAGACTTCATCACCTTTATAGAGAGAGATATACTACATCAACTGACCTGAGAGAGATATACTGGACCACCCTTATTGACAGAGATATACTGAATCACCCTTATTGACAGAGATATACTGGATCACCCTTATTGACAGAGATATACTGCATCACCCTTATAGACAGAGATAAACCTCATCACTCTTATAGAGAGAGATATACTGCATCACCATTTTAGACAGAGATATACTGCATCACCCTTATAAACAGAGATATACTGCATCAACCTTATAGACAGAGATAAACCTCATCACCCTTATATACAGAGATATTCTGCATCACCCTTTTAGACAGCGATATACTGCATCACCTGACCTGAGAGAATGTGATGAAAACTATAGGAGTAGATTTAAAAAATAAAAAATAAAAATTACTTTTATTTAACTAGGCAAGTCAGTTAAGAAGAAATTCTTATTTTCAATGACGACCTAGGAACAGTGGGTTAACTGCCTGTTCAGGGGCAGAACGACAGATTTGTACCTTGTCAGCTCGGGGGTTTGAACTTGCAACCTTTTGGTTACTAGTCCAACACTCTAACCACTAGGCTACCCTGCTGCCCCATTTTGAGCAGTAAGTTAGCTAGCTTGATTAATTATATCTGTCAATTTATCTTGTTTAACTACCCTGTCTGTCAGTCAGTCAGTCTGTCTGTCTGTTTTACTAATGTTTGAAAGTAGCTTGAGCAGTTAACTGTTTCTAACTAGCTATTATAAGTTATATCTAGCTGTGTCTGTTTATCCTGTTAAAGTCCCTTGCCTGCCTTCCTGCTACCAATAATAGTTGAACGCCCCATAGTATCATTTTGTATAAGGACCGTCAAATAATAGGGTGCTGTACTGTGTATGCATAGACAGACTTTCAATCTTCTGTCATTGATCGAGACAGGTGCGTGGCATTCAAAGTGACGAATCAGTCTCATGATGTGTTGCACTTTGGGGTGCAGTCCCACCTGTCTTGATCAATGAGAGAAGATTGGAAGTAGACATGGCCGCATTCACAATTATTAGATTACTCTATGGAGTAAAAATACTGGATGAAGGATAAAGTCTTGCTGTGTTACATGACTGCGTGAAACACAAGGCCCTACTTATCACGCACCTCATCGGCCATTCTAGCGTATTTTGTTCTTCTTACATTCGCTCAGGTCTCCTAACCCAAGACACCATCATTTCAACCATTACAGTCGTCTTCTCCTTTTTCTGCCCATCAGATGATATCTGGACAAAGGGTGGTTTGGAAGCTGTTGAGAAAAAGGTCAACTGTTTGTTGAGGTCTACCAGTACAGTATGTAAAAAACATGAACGTTTCTGAACATTAATATTTTATTAGTGGATCTGACATCATTACACCATGGAGGTCTGTGTTTGTCTGTAGGTCAATACAATCTTTGTATGCCGTCACTGTACTGCCAGTATGCCATAGTCCTAAAGGCACCTCACAGAGTCAGTAGTCCTATGTCACTTCATGTCCACAGAGGACGTAGAGCAGGTCTCTCCAACTGTGTTCCTGGAGAGCTACCCTCCTGTAGGTTTTCACTCCAACAGTGTTCATGGCGAGCTACCCTCCTGTAGGTTTTCACTCCAACCCTGTTCCTGGAGAGGTACCCTGTAGGTTTTCACTCAAACCCTGTTCCTGGAGAGGTCACCCTCCTGTAGGTTTTCACTCCAACCCTGTTCATGGAGAGGTACCCTCCTGTAGGTTTTCACTCCAATCTCAGTTTTAGCTAACGGGAGTTAGGTTTTGAGCTAGCTAATTATTAGAATCAGATGTGCTAGATCAGAATTGCAGTGAAAACCTACAGGATGGTAACTCCAGGTTGTAGAGCCCTGATGTGGAGAAATATGTTGAGGTAAGTGTATAGAGGTCAAGTGGATGAACATCTAAAGAAAATCTGAAATGTTCTTTAGCCAGTGCTACAGTAGTCACCCAATATAAAATCTAATTCTGTCACGTGCGCAAAATAAAAAAAGGTGTAGACTTACCGTGAAATGTTTAATTACATGCCATTTCCTAACAATGCAATTAAAAAGGACGAAATATTAGCAAAAAATAAGAAAAGGAAATAGAAGCACAATAAAATATAAATAACGGCCATGCCGGTACCGAGTCAATATTCAGGAGTACGAGGTAGTTGAGGTAATTGAGGTAATATGTACATGTAGGTAGGGGTAAAAGTGACTAGGCAATCAAGATAGATAATAAACAGATTACCAGCACCGTACTAAACTCAGCAAAAAAAAATGTCCTCTCACTGTCAATTGCGTTTATTTTCAGCAAACTTAACACGTGTAAATATTTGTATGAACATAACAAGATTCAACAACTGAGACATAAACTGAACAAGTGCCACAGACATGTGAGTAACAGAAATGGAATAATGTGTCCCTGAACAAAGGGGGGTCAAAATCAAAAGTAACAATCAGTATCTGGTGTGGCCACCAGCTGCATTAAGTACATCTCCTCCTCATGGACCGCACCAGATTTGCCAGTTCTTGCTGTGAGATGTTACCCCACTCTTCCACCAAGGCACCTGCAACTTCCCGGACAATTATGGGGGGAATGGCCCTAGTCCTCATCCTCCGGGCCAACAGGTCCCAGACATGCTCTATGGGATTGAGAGGCTTTTCGCTGACCATGGCCGAACACTGGCATTCCTGTCTTGCAGGAAATCACGCACAGAACGAGCAGTATGGCTGGTGGCATTGTCATGCTGGAGGGTCATGTCAGGATGAGCCTGCAGGAAAGGTACTACATGAGGGAGGAGGATGTCTTCCCTGTAACGCACAGCGTTGAGATTGCCTACAAAGGCATCAAGCTCAGTCCGATGATGCTGTGACACACCGCCCCAGACCATGACGGACCCTCCACCTCCAAATCGATCCCACTCCAGAGTACAGGCCTCAGTGTAATGCTCATTCCTTCGACGATAAAGGTGACCATCACCCCTGGTGAGACAAAACCGCGACTCTTCAGAGAAGAGCACTTTTTTCCAGTCCTGTCTGGTCCCAGCGACGGTGGGTTTGTGCCCATAGGCGACGTTGTTGCAGGTGATGTCTGGTAAGGACCTGCCTTACAACAGGGCTACAAGCCCTCAGTCCAGGCTCTCTCAGCCTATTGCGGACAGTCTGAGAACTGAAGGAGGGATTGTGCATTCCTGATGTAACTCGGGCAAGGTGTGATGTTGTGTGATGTTCCGCAGGTGTGATGTTCGGATGTATCGATCCTGTGCAGGTGTTGTTACACGTGGTCTGCCACTGTGAGGACGATCAGTTGTCCGTTCTGTCTCCCTGTAGCGCTGTCTTAGGCGTAAAGCACATTCACGCAGATGAGAAGGGACCCTGGGCATCTTTCTTTTGGTGTTTTTCAGAGTCAGTAGAAAGGCCTCTTTAGTGTCCTAAGTTTTCATAACTGTGGCCTGAATTGCCTACCGTCTGTAAGCTGTTAGTGTCTTAACGACCGTTCCACAGGTGCATGTTCATTAATTGTTCATTGTTCATTGAAGGAAACAGTGTTTAAACCCTTTACAATGAAGATCTGTGAAGTTAATTGGATTTTGTATGAAGAGTGTGTGACTGTGTGGCATCAATATGCATGTGTGTGTTTTCTTTGTGTTAGTGTATATTTTGTGTGTTTATGTGTGTGTTGGAGTGTCAGTGTAAGCATGTGTGACTGTGTGTGCATAGAGCCAGTGCAAGAGAGTCGTGAAAAATTTAAAAAAGGGGTCACTGCAAATAGTTTGGGTAGAGATTTGATGAACTGTTCAGCAGTTTAATGGCTTGGGTATAGAAGCTGTTCAGGAGCATTTTGGTCCCAGACTTTGTGCTCAGATACTGCTTGGTCTTCCTCTGACACCACCTAGTATAGAGGTCATGAATGGCAGGGATATATACACTGAGTGCACAAAACATTAGGAACACCTGCTCTTTCCATGACATAGGCTGACCTGGTGAAAACTATGATCCTTATTGATGTCACCTGCTAAATCCACTTCAATCACTGTAGATGAATGAATGGGATGAATGGGAGGAGACAGGTTAAATAAAGATTTTTAGGCCTTGAGACAATTAAGACATGGATTTTGTGCTATTCAGAAAGTGAATGGGCAAGACTATCTAAGTGCCTTTGAATGGGGTATGTTAATAGGTGCCAGGTGCACCGGATTGAGTGTGTCAAGTACTGCAATGCTGCTACACACAGTGTCTCGTGTGTATCAAGAAGGGTCCACCACCCATAGGACATCCAGCCAACTTTACACTGTGGGAAGCATTGGAGTCAACATGAGCCAGCATCCCTGTGGAACACTTTCGACACCTTGAAGAGTCCACTCCCGATGAATTGAGGCTGTTCTGAGGGCAAAAAGGTGAGGACAACTCAATATTAGGAAGGTGTTCTTAGTGTTTTGTAAACTCAGTGTATCTCGAGTATGTCTTTTCATCATTCCAGAAAGCTGCACAAGACAGGAGACCTCAGGAGAAGATTGAGAGAGGCCATCGTCCACTTCAACTCTGCTGTGGCTGATGTTGATATGAACGTAGAAGGTATACGGTGGAGGAAACACTGAAGGACCTCATCAATAAGCCCACAGACAACATAGTACAGAAAAGTACGTTTGGGTTGTCCTTGAATATGAATTACACATTACGTTGACACACTGTTGTTCACAACGCCGTCAAATGTATGTTTTTGTTCATCTTTTTTGAATTTGTTTATTTTGTATCTACTGTATTTATTGCAGTCATTGTTCTGTTTTTGTTTTATAATGGTTTGAACTACAGTATTTTGTATAGTATTTATTTGTTATGAACCCAGGAAGATTGCTTCTTACATAATGACTGGAATTCAGTCAGTTCTTACCCTTATTAGGTGTTTGGACCTTATTGTTGGTCTCAAATGTGTCTTTGCTATCCCCAGTGTGTTCACTGAGCTGGGCCTCTCTGAGCTGGGCCTCTCTGAGCTGGGCCTCACTGAGCTGGGCCTCACTGAGCTGGGCCTCACTGAGCTGGGCCTCACTGAGCTGGGCCTCACTGAGCTGGGCCTCTCTGAGCTGGGCCTCACTGAGCTGGGCCTCTCTGAGCTGGGCCTCTCTGAGCCGGATCCCTGTGTTTGTGTGTAAATTATGTATATATCTATAGTGTATTATCCACCACTCCACTATCACCATCACCCACTAATTAACTTGTCATTTTTTGTAATGTATGAATATTTATCTTTAAAAATGTGCTATTACATAGCTAATGACATAGCCAATGACATTGCCAATGACATAGCCAATGACATAGTCAATGACCATAGCCAATGACCATAGCTAATGACATAGCCAATGACATAACCAATGACATAGCCAATGACATCGCCAATGAACATAGCCAATGTCATAGCCAATGACATAGCCAATGAACATAGCCAATGTCATAGCCAATGACATTGCCAATGAACATAGCCAATGAACATAGCCAATGTCATAGCCAATGACATAGCCAATGAACATAGCCAATGAACATAGCCAATGTCATAGCCAATGAACATAGCCTATGAACATAGCCAATGAACATAGCCAATGAACATAGCCAATGAGCATAGCCTATGAACATAGCCTATGAACATAGCCAATGAACATAGCCAATGAACATAGCCTATGAACATAGCCTATGAACATAGCCTATGAACATATAGCACAACTTTGGAAGTTTTGACGGACTCGGAGTGAACTTCTCTTCTTCTCCCGCTTTGACCAGTGACTGCTGTCCTTTTTATGAAATGATCAACTTACCCTCTATATCTAAAAATGACCGTATACAGTGCCTTGCAAAAGTATTCACACCCTTTGGATTTCTTCACATTGTATTGTGCTACAAAGTACAAAGTGGGATTAAAATAGATTTCATTGTAAAATATAGTCGTTGCATAGGTATTCAGCTCCATGAGTAAATAAATGTAGAAACACTATTGGCATCGATTACAGATGTGAGTCTTCTTGGGTCTATAAGTCTATTAGCGCTTTGCACACCTGGGGCCTCATTTATCAATATTGCGTAGAATCTATTCTAAAATACTACTTACGAACGGAATTTAGAATGTTTGTACGCATAGAAAAAGTTTGATTTATCAAGCAATCCTATGAACTTCATAGCACACCGGTAGAATATAAATATAGAAGATAAAGATTGTTCTCCTCAGTGCTTGTCCACGACCGTGGCTATTTGCATTTCTAAACACCCCTTATTAACCATATATGGTCAAAATGATCCCTTTAAAGCCAGTGGGGTATATTTAATGGTCCATGAAATCGCCTACGAAGGCAAAACCACATTTTTTTTAATATAAAATGCTTTTCAGAGACTGAAATAGAGGTGCTAGTGTCAGAGATTACAGAGTACAAACAAAAGGTTTTATTTGGTTCGCTCAGTTGTGGTTTGACCAGTAAAAACAAAAACATAGCTGCACAAAGAGGACAATTCAAGTTGCTTTAACAATGACAAATATACAGTACTTTAAATGAAGAGGCAACACTCACCAATAAGCCTTCCACCCTCAACAGCTCCATCTTGTAGGGATATAGACCAACATTGCTGTTCTCCAGAATTAACCAGTTGTGCTTTCCACCTGGCCACCACATTCAGCACCTGCACATTAAGAGTAGAAGCCTTTTCTGTTCTCAAAACGAGATCAACTATGTGATGTTGCTTTTATGGCGATGTGGGTGACATTTGTTGCTCCTTTTGTAGGCTATTTGGGGACCCACTGATGGCAAAGAAACCCCTCTTGACTTCAACTTTTACAATTTTACCTATTATACCAATCATGAGGTTGCTACAACATAGCCTGTGAATGAAAGTTTACAACGTAGGTGCACAGGTCTAGATAAATGTTTGTAACCAAGGGGACAGACATTGACACATTCAATACCACCTTGCACAATTTTGCTTGCATCTAGCTGATATAGTGTGTAGTCATTAGTCAAACAGTTGCAAATGAGAATTTCTATTGGACAAATTCAGGTATGTTTATCCCCGTTTTGTTTCATTTGCTTCCGTTTTAGAAACCTTTTTAAAACAGAAGCGGCAGAATGAATACACCCCTGATCACATGCACACAGTGCACTTTCATAGCAGCCAGATCAATGTATAAATCCTTCTTCCATCTATGCACTCTCCTCCTCTCACCTTTTCCCTTCACTTGTGGATTTCAGAGCACAACACATCAGCTGTCTGTGTCCAGGCGAAAAAAACCTTTCCAAGCCATATCATAACCGCTAACCGTTACACACAGCCTACATCGTTGTCACTATATTAGCATCATAGTCAACATAGCTAGCTATCAACACATTAATAAACCTACTACAATCAGCAGTTACACCGGCGGGCCCCAGTGGCAATACATTTATAAAATCAAAAGCTTACCTTGACTTGGAAGAGATCCAGTGTTGAATAGCCATAACCAGCTAGCTAGCATAGCATCCCTTTCTGTTTGAGCCAGGTGTTTGAGTAGGCTAAACTAGCTAGCTGCATTCAGCTAAGTAAGTGAGAGTGAAAAAATACTAAATATAGCTAGCTCTATCGCTCATGCTTCTCCTTAATTTTGGAAAAAAATAATTTATTCAAAACTGTTCAACTATTGTCTTTCTCTCTTTGATTCAACTACTCACCACATTTTATGCACTGCAGTGCGAGCTAGCTATAGCTTATGTTTTCGGCACTAGATTCATCCTCCGATCCTTTGATTGTGTGTCAGTTCATGCTGCAAGAGTTCTGATAGGTTAAAGGATGTCCTCCGGAAGTTGTCATATTTACTGCGTAAGTCTATTGAAGGGGGTGAGAACCATGAGCCTTCTAGGTTTTGTATTGAAGTCAATGTACCCAGAGGAGGACAGAAACTAGCTGTCCTCTGCCTACACCATGGTGCTACCCTACAGAGTGCCGTTGAGGCTACTGTAGACCTTCATTGCAAAACAGTGTGTTTTAATAAATTATTTGGTGACTTGAATATATTTAGTACAGTTTTATGTAAAAAGGATAACTTTTTTCATGTTAAACTATTTACATTCTTATGAAATTCACTGAGGAGAATGATCCTCCCCTTCCTCCTTTGAGGAGCCTCCACTGACCCATACCATGATCCAGCCACCACCATGCTTGAAAAGAAGGAGGCAATTACTCAGTGATGTGTTTGCCCCAAACATAAGGCTTTGCATTTAGGCCCATTAGTGTATTGTACGGTGGCCCTAAGGGGCAAACCAGCTTTCAAAATAGTAGGTTGGGAAATTTGGTATAAGGCGTGAAAATATTTCAAAGGCTTGCAAAGTTTGGTAGTCTGTGAAATATTTCAGGTTGGAAAGTTATTTAAAAAGCTGCAAAAATGTTAGGCAAGCAAAAATATTTCAGGCTTCCAAGTTTGGTCCAAAGCATATTAGGTATAGAATCAGCTTGATCCCCTCAGTCGAAGAAAAAGGTCTAAGCATCTTTTCAGTGGTATTGTTAAAAAACACGCCCCCGTAAAGAAAATTTAGCAAGTTGCTGTGGGGGGGTGTAGAGCTGTTGACCGGGGTAGGGGTAGCGGGGCGGAAAACATGGCCAGCCGTAGAAAAGTGCTTATTGAAATTCTCGATTATCGTGGATTTATCGGTGGTGACAGTGTTTCCTAGCCTCAGTGCAGTGGGCAGCTGGGAGGAGATGCTCTTATTTTCCATGGACTTTACAGTGTCCCAGAACTTTTTGGAGTTTGTGCTACAGGATACAAATTTATGTTTGAAAAAGCTAGCCTTTGCTTTCCTAACTGCCAGTGTATATTGGTTCCTAACTTCACTGAAAAGTTGCATATCGTGGGGGATATTCGATGCTAATGCAGTACGCCACAGGATGTTTTTGTGCTGGTCAAGGGCAGTCGGGTCTGGAGTGTACCAAGGGCTATATCTGTTCTTAGTTCAACATTTTTTGAACGGGGCATGTTTATTTAAGATGGTGAGGAAAGCATTTTTAAAGAATAACCAGGCATCCTCTACTGACAGAATGAGGTCAATATCCTTTCAGGATACCCATGCCAGGTCAATTAGAAAAGTTCCACAACAGGTTGGTCAAACATGCTTTGTGATTGGTTGAGAAACAAGCTGTGTACTTTCTACAATTTTTTACAATGGGTAGGCCTATGTAGCAAAAATCTGTGAAATCGCTGCATCCACTGTCCCATCAACACAGCATTGAAATGAACTAACTTGATCGCCACTGTAAAAAGCATCTAGATTACATAATTTTTCCCTTGCTTTTAGCCTCTGTCCTTTTGTTTCAATTCTGTATAGTGATCTCCACTGGACCATATGAAAGCGTTCGGCAGCTTTTTAAAATGTTACTTTGAATCTACTGAACCAGATAGGATCAGCAACGGGCAACTGCGCTTGGCAGGTAATTTGCCATGGAAAACACTGAGAAAGGCTTAAACAACTACATTCTGGAGCAGCAATACTCAACAACAACAAAAACAAACTAAAGAACTATACGATGGGGAGACAATCAAGTGTTCTTAATTAACACAATAGATTAAAAAAACAAACTAAAGAACTATACGATGGGGAGACAATCAAGTGTTCTTAATTAACACAATAGATTAAAAAAACAAACCAAAGAACTATACGATGGGGAGACAATCAAGTGTTCTTAATTAACACAATAGATTAAAAAAACAAACTAAAGAACTATACGATGGGGAGACAATCAAGTGTTCTTAATTAACACAATAGATTAAAAAAACAAACTAAAGAACTATACGATGGGGAGACAATCAAGTGTTCTTAATTAACACAATAGATTAAAAAAACAAAAACACATTTCCTGGCAGTAGACACTGCACCAGACTATTATCAACAGTTTATCTGTGTTGCACAGAATATATTACTTATATTTTAAAATATATTTACATTTATATTTTACCTTACGTGCCAATATGAATAAGGGAAATATATATTCAGTTATTCAGAGTTTTAAAGCAAATAGCAAGGGCACCTCACTTAAAATTCAGAGTTGAGTAATATCTTTGACCCTGAGGTAAAGTGGGAGGCAAAAGGTTGTCCTCTGCCACATTGAGACATCCCCACATACTGTAGGACAAGTGGTTCTGCAGATGCTTCAAAAGTCTTAAGCTCTTCTTCTTCTATAAAGAATCCACAGTCTCTGGAGCCATACCTCTACTTACCAAACAAACACATGAAGATGTTATTAGTAGAAAATACAACATATTTCTCTTTTGACTGGGTAATATGTCATTTTCAATTATATATGGATGGAGCGTTTGAATCAAACACCAGTACGTAAATGTGTGGCCACCACATATAAGCCACTACACCGCAGTACATTCTGAATAACTGTTGTATACGAAAGCTTGAAGGTACAGGATAGTGTATTGAGTGATTAAATACGAAACAAGGAAAAACAAAAATATTTGTTTATACTTTGTTCAGTCATGTTACCTCATTGGCTAGAAGATAATCTGTGTGTAGGGCTGTCGCGGACATGACATTTTGTCAGCCGGTGATTGTCAAGCATATAACTGCCGGTCTCACGGTAATTGACTGTTAATTAACATAAACACATTTAGCATCTCCTGGCTTCCTACAAGCCACTGATGCAGACCTTTGGAACATCTACATTTTAAAAAGTCTAATAAATCCATGTAATATAGCCTACACTATCACAATAAATCCATGTAATATAGCCTATACTATCACAATAAATCCATGTAATATAGCCTACACTATCACAATAAATCCATGTAATATAGCCTACACTATCACAATAAATGCATTGTTAATTTTAGACATGTCTGAAGAAAATGTAGTCTATTTCAGGGGAACAGAATAGCATACTGTGAGTTGTCCTTATGTTAGGCCCTGATCTGGCTATGCCATATGGCTGTGGACTACACCATTTCCTTTAGCAGACAAGATCATTTTATAGTATGAAGAATACAATTGAACCTAGAGTACCAGTCAAACGTTTGGACACACCTACTCATTCTAGGGTTTTTCTTTATTTTTACTATATTCTACATGTAGAATAATAGTGCAGACATCAAAACTATTAAATAACACATACGCAATCATGTAGTAAACAAAAAAGTTTTAAACAAATCAAAATATATCTTACATTTGAGATTCTTCAAAGTAGCCACCATTTGCCTTGATGAGAGCTTTGCACACTCTTGGCATGCTCTTAACCAGCTTCATGAGGAAAGTTTTCCAACAGTCTTGAAGGAGTTCCCACATATGCTGAGCACTTGTTGGCTGCTTTTCCTTCACTATGTGATCCAACTCATCCCAAGCCATCTCAATTGGATTGAGGTCAGGTGATTGTGGAGGCCAGGTCATCTGATGCAGCACTCCATCACTCTCCTTAGTCAAATCCTGGAGGTGTGTTTTGGGTCATTGTCCTGTTGAAAAACAAATGATAGGCCCACTAAGAATAAACCAGATGTGAGGGTGTATCACTGCAGAATGCTGTGGTAGCCATGCTGGTTAAGTGTGCCCTGAATTCTAAATAAATCACTGATAGTCTCACCAGCATAGCACACCCACACCATCACACATACATCCTTCATTGCTTCACGGTGGGAACCACACATGTGGAGATCATCCGTTCACCTACTCTGCATCTCACAAAGACACAGCAGTTGGAACCAAAAAACTAATCAGACCAAATAGGGCTATCGTCACTGTAAACTAAAAAGGTGTTCTTAACTGACTTGCCTAGTTAAATATAAAACTAAACTAACAGCTACTACTGTTTTAGCTATCCTGTTGCCTAGTAACTTCATCCCTACCTCTATGTACATGTCTACCTGCACAGCGACTCGGTACTGGTACCCCGTGTATATAGTTATCGTTACTCTTGTGTATTTATTCCTTGTGTTGTTATTCATTTTCTTTTCTTTGTCTATTTTTCTCTCTGCATTGTTTGAAAGAGCATTTCACTGTCTACACCTGTTGTTTACCAAGCATGTAACAATAATTTTATGTCATACTAAACACATCATACCAAAGCAGTCAAACGTAATATTTCACACTAAACGGGCCAAAGGAAACTGGTGAAATCAAGACGTAGGATACTAAACATCCTACTATTCACATTCTTTTTGAGTTTTGCTATTACATTGGTAGGGCAATGAAAATTAACCTAACATACAAAATGGAGTGGCAAGGATTTTAGTAAAATACATATATTTTTTCATCTCTGAGACCAGGTTGATTATGCATATGGAGGTTGTAGTGAAAGGAATAGATCATAGTGGAATGTCAGGATTCCTCACTGTGATAACTTACACACACTCGCACTGAGATCAAATTGTTTAACCCACTCTAGCCATGTCAGCCATTCTCTCTGCTCTAAAAGCCTTCGGGGAGGCTGGTTGGGATGTTTGTATTGGAAGTCAAGCAGCCCATTAGACACAGAGAGTAGTGTCACAGAGTGTGTATCACACAAATAACTCTGGGTAGTGAAAGGACATTTGGAATTGAATTCACCCTAATTTACAACCTTGACACAGCCTGCACAGTGATTCTTGCTCCTTTAGTGATTTCCCACAACTAGTTATCCTTAAACCTTTCCCCTTTCTAGAGAGTGATGCGCTTTACATTCAAAAGTATGAATTTGAGTTTGCATGACCAGTGACACCGTGTAAGAATCTGGGGCTCATGTGGAAATAAGGCTTGGCAAGCTTTGGATCAGAAGTCCGGTTAGCTGCCCTTTGCATGAAAACTAAAGACGACTATTAGGCATCAATAGAACTGATCAATAAGAATACATTTTGTAATGAGTTTGTCTGGATTGGATAGATCTCCTCAAGTGTAAGAAAATGTATTGGTTAATTAATGTTCTCTTCATTAGGGACCACAAGGTAAAAATCAATTTCACCATTATAATTGAAGTCCTCCTTAGACTGTTCATCTTATTATCTTTAAACAGCTTTCTACTCTGTGGTAATCTTTCACTACCTCGTCAAGCTGGTATCAATGTTAAATCGATACTGGGTTGAGTACTGTAGGTTCGTTAGTACTTTGGATACGGTCCAAACGTGTCAAGACCAAGAGAAACAGAAGGGTGAATGAACAGACAAGCACCTGGCATCTAAACAGTTCTTCACCCCAGTCAGTTCAACAGGGCTTCTTACTTACTGCTTTGTTTACACACAATTCAGATAGCAGTTCACAAGGCACTACCCACTGGGCAAAAACTGGTTGCATAAATGTTGCTTCCACATCCTTTAAACCCCAAAATTCAATGCGACGACGTTGAATCAACGTGGAAAACTGATTGGATTTGCAAAAAGTTATTAACGTAAGGGAATTTCGTTTTTTTTTTTTTTTTCCAACTTTTAACCTAAATCCAATGTCATGGTGACATTTTGTGGAACTTAGATGTCGAACTGACGTCTTTGTCCAGTGGTATGGTGTCACAAATCCTCAATGGAAACTTCACAGGTGTTTTTGTGCCAATTGAACAAGCTGACACCCCAAGTCACATGTCCAAACCTTGTGACCTACCACAGGTACTCATCGGCTCTAAGCACAACGTTTTCTCCTCAATGCAGCTGGTCTAGCAATTAATGTTTGTGTATCTCGTACACAATGTTCGGTTATGACAAAGCCGATGCTTCAATTACTCCCATATTAATCCTGTAAATATTGAATTCACGCCGACTTGATAACAAATGAGAGGTACAGTATCCTATGACGGCGAAGATTTTGCTCGGGCCGTATTGACAGCTGCGCCTCATTGCTTTTAATATCAAATCCCTCGAGGCTACATTAGCGAAGGTTCTCTCTTCCAATCATATCTGTCGAGCCACTACGGAGAAATCCCATTTCATATTAAAATCACGCTAGTGTTCATTACAAAACACTTGTCATTGGGTTACAATGTTAAGAAGCGCTTTCGCCAAGTCATTATTTTGGTTTATTATTGAAAAGAGAGGGTTTTCTTGATGGCGGTTTGTTTTTCTTGCTTCGGGGCATCACAGTGAGGAGGATAGGCCACACACTGGGCAGAATAATTTATGACAGCTTGCTTTATGGCTGTGTGCCCAAACTGGTGGCCTGAGGGCCTATATGGCCCCAAATTTTTGACCCCCCAAAAAAAATGGAATGCATTGTTGTATATAAAAGACTGTAAAAACACCAGCAAATCGTCTCCAAGTGATTTTCATTTTGGAAATCTGGTACAAAGTATTCCCATGCACGCTAGAGACTAGAGAGATATACATAGTGTACAAAAAGAACACCTGCTCTTTCCATGACATAGACTGACCAGGTGAACCAGGTGAATGCTATGATCCCTTATTGATGTCACTTGTTAAATCCACTTCAATCCGTGTACATGAAGGGGGGGAGACAGGTTAAATGATATTTATGCCTTGAGACATGGATTGTGTACATGTGCCATTCATAGGGTGAATGGGCAAGGCAAAACATGTCTGTGCCTTTGAACAGGGTATGGTTGTAGGTGCCGGGCGCAACGGTTTGTAGGTTTGTAACAAGAACTGCAACTGCTGGGTTTTTCACGCTCAACAGTTTCCTGTGTGTATCAAGAATGGTCCACACAGCCCAAAGGTGAGCCAACTTGACACAACTGTGGGAAGCATTGGAGTCAACATGGGCCAGAATCTCTTTGGAAAGCTTTTGACACCTTGTACAGTCCAGCCCCAAAGAATTAAGGCCGTTCTGAGGGCAAAAGAGGACATCAAGAATCCCTAGTTCTGTGATGTCGTACCGGAGCCCCACCTTAAAATCCATTCCACAAATAAAGCATACTGCAATATGTCACAAAAATTATATTGATTCTCATAAACAAAGAACACGTATTGTTTAAATGCTATTGATAGTTCTAATAATTACCACTGTATGTGTAAGTAAAAAACAGATAACTAACAGACAGTAAAATAAAGTGTAACTGATTCATTTCACAATTATAATATCCTAATAGAGTACAGTGGGTTGCCAATCAATAATGCTCAAACCAGCTCTGGATGATCTGAAGCATGAATTTCATTAACCCGCAGAGTGTGTTGAATGATCCAGGACCATCAGCCTCATATTTATCTTCCTGTCAGCTGCCACACACTGAGCACTGATAACTGGCTAACAGCCTTTTCATTCTGACGAACAGGAAGCTGCCGTTTACGACACAAGGGTCGGTAGCCTACACACGCACACTCACTGTGTGTGTGTGTGTGTGTGTGTGTGTGTGTGTGTGTGTGTGTGTGTGTGTGTGTGTGTGTGTGTGTGTGTGTGTGTGTGTGTGTGTGTGTGTGTGTGTGTGTGTGTGTGTGTGTGTGACAGAGGGGTTTGAGTGTGTATGTGCATTTGTGTGTAGGTCAAGCTGGAGGGTTGATCATACACTCATTGTGAGTGTAAGTGTGCAAATCTGTGTGTGTGTGTGTGTGTGTGTGTGTGTGTGTGTGTGTGTGTGTGTGTGTGTGTGTGTGTGTGTGTGTGTGTGTGTGTGTGTGTGAGTGTGTGTGTAGTAGCAGGATATTTGGTCACATGAATTATTGGTCATAAGCATGCAATCCCATCTTTTTGCGGTTAAGTAGCAAAGGCAGTTCACTCAGAATGACATTTATTCGCCAAATAATATGTGCATGTACAGTAATTTGACTCAGTGAATTGGTGCCTCAACTATTAACAGAATTTACAGAGATGATAAACTAAATATACAGAGATGATAAACAAAATATACATAAATGATATACAGAATATACAGAGATGATAAACAGAATATACAGAGATGATGAACAGAATATACAGAGATGATAAACAGAATATATACTATCAGGAATCAAGGTAAGACCCAAGTGCAGACTGTGTGAAGTAACAATGTTTATTGTAACAACAGGGGCAGGCAAACGACAGGTCAAGGCAGGCAGGGGTAGATAATCCAGAGCAGAAGCCAAGGTACAGGACGGCAGACAGGCTCAGGGTCAGGTCAGGCATGGGTTGGTATCCAGAGGTGGCGCAAAGGTACAGAATGGCAGGCTCAGGATCAGAGACAGGCAAAGGTCAAAAACCAGGAGGACAAGTAAAAGAGAGACTAGGGAAAAACAGGAGCTGAGACAAACCGCTGGCAGGCTTGAACAAACTAGATGAACACTAGACAGACAGAAAACACAGGTATAATACACAGGGGATAATTGGGAAGATGGGCAACACCTGGAGGGGGGTGGAGACAAGCACAAATACAGGTGAAACAGATCAGGGCGTGACATATACAGAGATGATCAACAGAATATAAAGAGATGTTAAACAGAATATACTGATATGATCAACAGAATATAAAGGGATGTTAAACAGAATATACTGAGATGATCAACAGAATATGCTGAGATAATCAACAGAATATACAGAGATGATCAACAGAATATGCTGAGATGATCAACAGAATATGCTGAGATGATCAACAGAATATGCTGAGATGATCAACAGAATATGCTGAGATGATCAACAGAATATAAAGAGATGATCAACAGAATATAAAGAGATGTTAAACAGAATATACAATGATGATAAACAGAATATACAGACAACATAATAGACGCTGAATTAACAGAAATCCACATGCGGTATGTACACTAAGAACACTGTAGCTGAGCAATACAGGCAATGATATAGACACCAAGCTACCCTTACTGAAAAAACAGGCTTCTGGCATACAGTTGTGGCAGAGTTGCAAAGAAAAAGCCATATCGCAGACTGCAAATAAAAGTAAAAGATTACGATGGTCAAAATAACAGACTCTGGACAGAGGAACTCTGCCTAGAAGGCCAGCATCCAGCAGTCGCCTCTTCAATGTTGACGTGAGACTGGTGTTTTGCGGGTACTATTTAATGAAGCTGCCAGTTGAGGACTTGTGAGGCGTCTGGTCCTCAAACTAGACACTCTAATGTACTTGTCCTCTTGCTCAGTTGTGCACCGGGGCCTCCCACTCCTCTTTCTATTCTGGTTACAGCCAGTTTGCGCTGCTCTGTGAAGGGAGTAGTACACACCGTTGTAAGAGATCTTCAGTTTCTTAGCAATTTCTCGCATGGAATAGCCTTCATTTCTTAGAACAACAATAGACTGACGAGTTTCAGAAGAAAGCACTTTGTTTCTGGCCATTTTGAGCCTCTAATCAAACCCACAAATGCAAATGCTCCAGATACTCAACTAGTCTAAAGAAGGCCAGTTTAATTGCTTCTTTAATAAGGACAACAAATTTCAGCTGTGCTAACATAATTGCAAAAGGGTTTTCTAATGATCAATTATCCTTTTAAAATTATAAACTTGGATTAGCTAACACAACATGCCATTGGAACACAGGAGTGATGGTTGCTGATAATGGGCCTCTGTACGCCTATGTAGATATTCCATAAAAAATCATCAGTTTCCAGCTACAATAGTCATTTACAACATTAACAATGTCAACACTGTATTTCTGATCAATTTTATGTTATTTTAATGGACATAAAAAAATTGCTTTTCTTTCAAAAACAAGGACATTTCTAAGTGACCCCAAACCTTTGAACGGTAGTGTACATACATCGCATTCGGAAAGTACCTCTTCCCTTTTCCACATTTCGTTACGTTTCAGCCTTATTCTAAAATGTATTAAATAAAAAATATTCCTCATCAATCTACACACAATACCCCAATAATGTCAATGTCACGTTCGTCATAAGGATCGGACCAAGGCGCAGCGTGGTATGCGTACATTCTCTTTTTAATGAATGAACAAAAACAACAAACTACCAAACGAAACGCTATACCAACTAGTGCTGACAAGCAACTAAACATAGACAAGATCCCACAACACAAATTAGGAAAATGGCTACCTAAATATGATCCCCAATCAGAGACAACGATAAACAACTGTCTCTGATTGGGAACCATATCAGGCCAACATAGACATACAAAAACCCTAGTTGACAAAAACCCTAGTCATACAACAACTAGAGTAACCACCCTAGTCTCACCCTGACCTAACCAAAATATATAGAAAAACAAAGAATCTAAGGTCAGGGTGTGTGTTTTGACATTTTTGCTAATTTATTAAGGAAAGTAAAAGTACATGTCCTTTTTCTTTAGTAGGTTAGTATTTCAAAGGGTGTTCATTTAAACACTTACGGGTTTTTTTCATTGACTTCTTGAAGACACCTCAGGTCTTTTACATGTTCACAGTCCATTGGCCTTGGGATAGTGATCCAGAAGCTATGACCCCTACAGTTTGAACTCCCTGGTCTGTCATCATAATAATAGGCTCTAATAGAGAGAGAGTGTGCGTTCAATGACAGGTCATTAGGTAATGAAGGCCTTTTTCTCCTCAAAATGACATTAGATTTCTTTCTATTGTTTAATTCAATTTCGCATCAGCAGGAGAGGTAATTGAGTTTCCCCATCCTCATCATATTTGCCATTTTCTTGTTATAATTGAAAACAGGTTAATAAATGTTTCAGTGGTGTGCTGTGTCTCCTGTCCTAATGACTTCACCACATGGACACATTATTGCAACTGTGGATGTAAGCGCTCCAGCAACTGAATCTTTTTTTTTTAACCTTTATTTAACTAGGCAAGTCAGTTAAGAACAAATTCTTATTTTCAATGACAGCCTAGGAACAGTGGTGTTAACTGCCTTGTTCAGGGGCAGAACGACAGATTTGTACCTTGTCAGCTCGGGGGTTTGAACTTGCAACCTTCCGGTTACTAGTCCAACGCTCTAAGCACTAGGCTACCCTGCCGCCTCAATCTACAGTCTGGACATGGATAAAGAAAGGCATTCCCATTCCTACTCCAATTGTATGTTTTGTGTGTCGTTTTTTTCTTCTTCTGCATATGTAATTACCTACCCGTATACATGTATGTATATCATTATATTGTATGGTATATATTTCAGGATTTTACTCTCGTCGGTCATAGATCGATTAATCACTTATCACAAAAACAGTTTGTGAGCACACTAATCCAACGGATTGACTGCGAGCACATAAAAACCCATAGCTATTAAATGTACTGTAGAAGTTCTACTGCTGTAACTGCTAGTGATTTGTTGTCCACTGTGCTAAAGGCGTGGAAAAGACGAGGTAATAAACCTACTGTCGTTGGTGATTCACAACCGCGTGGCATGGGTGACTATGGCACGTCTTCTGAAATGACCTTTGACCCTCTACGGTTATATAAGCCATCTGGGCACTCGCACAGGAGTTTTTCCAAGACGGACATGGGCTGAAATACGATGAGATGTCTACAGATGTACTTATAGGGGAAGTGAGGAAATTAAATGGACAGAAGGTGTGAAAGGATTCAATAGAGATGGAGATTGGGTCTGACCCCCAAAAAAAGACTTAGTGTTGGAGAGAGATTGACAAAATAGACTAGAAAATTGGACACACACACACACACAGACAAATGTGACCGGATTCAGGAATGTGGGCGTTTGATCCTATTTCCTACAACACAGTAGAAATATATATATAAAAATATATATATTTTTTTCTTCAGAAATGCCTTTTTGAGCACGTAAACTTTCTTAACTACAAACTTACATGGGCTCTGTGAATATGAATACAAATCTTACATTATGAGCCTAGATTAGACAAGTAGAAAGCACTACAGTTGAAGTCCAAAGTTTACATACACCTGAGCCAAATACATTTAAACTCAGTTTTCCTGACATTTAATCCTAGTAAAAAATTCCCTGTCTTAGGTTATTTAGGATCACCACTTTGTTTTAAGAATGTGAAATGTCAGAATAATAGTAGAGAGAATTATTTATTTCAGCTTCTATTTCTTTCATCACATTACCAGTGGGTCAGAAGTTTACATTCACTCAATTAATATTTGGTAGCATTGCCTTTAAATTGTTTTTCTTGGGTCAAACGTTTCGGGTAGCCATCCACAAGCTTCCCACAATAAGTTGGGTGAATTTTGGCACATTCTTGCTGACAGAGCTGGTGTAACCGAGTCAGGTTTGTAGGTCTCCTTGCTTGCACACGCTTTTTCAGTTCTGCCCACAAATGTTCTTTAGTTTTGAGGTCAGGGCTTTGTGATGACCACTCCAATACCTTGACTTTGTTGTCCTTAAGCCATTTTGCCACAACTTTGGAAGTATGCTTGGGGTCATTGTCCATTTGGAAGACCCATTTGCAACCAAGCTTTAACTTCCTGACTGATGTCTTGAGATGTTGCTCAATATATCCACATAATTTTCCTACCTCGTGATGCCATCTATTTTGTGAAGTGCACTAGTCCCTCCTGCAGCAAAGCACCCACACAACACGGTTGGGATGGTGTTCTTCGGCTTGCAAGCCTCCCCTTTTTCCTCCAAACATAACGATGTTCATTATGGCCAAACAGTTCTATTTTTGTTTCATCAGACCAGAGGACATTTCTCCAGAAAGTATGATCTCAGTCCCCATGTGCAGTTGCAAACCGTAGTCTGGCTTTTTTATGCGGCTTTGGAGCAGTGGCTTCTTCCTTGCTGAGCGGCTAGGTTATGTCGATATAGGACTCGTTTTACTGTGGATATAGAAACATTTGTACCTGTTTCCTCCAGCATCATCACAAGGTCCTTTGCTGTTGTTCTGGGATTGATTTGCACTTTTCACACCAAAGTACGTTCATCTCTAGGAGACAGAAGGCGTCGCCTTCCTGAGCAGTATGACCGCTGCGTGGTCCCATGGTGTTCATACTTGCGTACTATTATTTGTACAGATGAACATGGTACCTTCAGGCGTTTGGAAATTGCTCCCAAGGATGAACCAGACTTGTAGAGGTCTACAATTATTTTTCTGAGGTCTTGGCTGATTTCTTTTGATTTTCCCATGATGTCAAGCAAAGAGGCACTGAGTTTGAAGGTACGCCTTGAAATACATCCACAGGTACACCTCCAAATGACTAAAATTATGTCAATTAGCCTATCAGAAGCTTCTAAAGCCATGCCATAATTTAAACTCCTGACTTTAACTGTATATAGGGTGAAAGGCAGCACCCATGATAATATAAATACTACTTTCTGGAGGACAATGCCATGCTGACTCATGCGTTTACATGTGAATTCTTAAAGAGACTGTTGAGGCTCAGAATTAAGAGGGTGTAACGAAACAAAGAAGAGTTATCTAGAAAGTGTGAAAATAATTCAAGAAGCATGTATTCTACTTGTCTTCGAAGTGGAATGATATACCCTTTTGAAGTTCTGAGTCTGTATATATATATACAGTACCACTCAAAAGTTTGGACACACCTACTCATTGCAGAGTTTTTCTTTATTTTTACAAGAATAATAGTGAAGACATCAAAATGATGAAATAACAAATATGAAATCATGTAGTAACCAAAAAAGTGTGAAACAAATCAAAATACATTTTATATTTGAGATTCTTCAAAGTAGCCACCCTTTGCTTTGACTGCTTTGCACATTCTTGGCTTTCTCTCAACCAGCTTCATGAGGTAGTCACCTGGAATGCATTTCAATTAACAGGTGTGCCTTGTTCATTTGTGGAATTTCTTTCCTTCTTCATGCTTTTGAGTCAATCACTTGTGTTGTGACAAGATAGGGGTTATATACAGAAGATAGCCCTAACAACAGTCCATCATTACTTTAAGACATGAAGGTCAGTCAATCCAGAAAATTTCAAGAACTTTGAAAGTGCAGTCGCAAAACACATCAAGCACTATGATGGCCGCCACAGCTAAGAAAGACCCAGAGTTCCCTCTGCTGCAGAGGATAAGTTAATCAGAGTTAACTGCACCTCAAATTGCAGCCCAAATAAAGTAACAGACACATCTCAACATCAACTGTTCAGAGGAGACTGAGTGAATCACGCCTTCATGGTCAAATTGCTGCAAAGAAACCTCTACCAAAGGATACCAAATACCAATAATCATGAGCAATGGACATTAGACCCGTGGAAACCTGTACTTTGGTCTGATGAGTCCAAATTTCAGATTTTTGGTTCCAACTGACACTGCCAGTGATTTATTTAGAATTCAAGGCATACTTAATCAGCATGGCTACCACAGCATTCTGCAGCGATATGCCATCCCATCTGGTTTTGCGCTTAGTGGGACTATCATGGACAATGACAATGACCCAAAACAGGACAATGACCCAAAACACACCTCCAGGCTGTGCAAGGGCTATTTGACCAAGGAGAGTGATGGAGTGCTGCATCAGACAACCTGGGCTCCACAACCACCCGACCTCAACCCAATTGAGATGGCTTGGGATGAGTTGGACCGCAGAGTGAAGGAAAAGCAGCCAACAAGTGCTCTGGATATGTGGGAGTTCCTTCAAGATGTTTTGTAAAAGTATTCCTCATGAAGCTGGTTGAGAGAATGCCAAGTGTGTGTAAAGCTGTCATCAAGGCAAAGGGTGGTGTCACGATCTTCCTCCTCTTCATCTGAAGAGGAGAGGCGAGAAGGATCAGAGGACCAAAATGCGGTGTGGTATGTGTTCATGATGAATGTTTAATTAAAGAAAGAACTGAACACGGAATACAAAAACAATAAACAAATAAAGACCGTGAAGCTATCATAAGGACTGTGCTGACAGAAGCAACTAACATAGACAATCACCCACAAACAAACAGTGCAACCCAGGCCACCTAAGTATGATTCTCAATCAGAGACAACTAATGCCTCTGATTGAGAACCATACTAGCCCGAAACATAGAAATCCCCAAATCATAGAAAATCAAACATAGACTGCCCACCCCAACTCACGCCCTGACCATACTGAATAATGACAAAACAAAGGAAATAAAGGTCAGAACGTGACAGGTGGCTACATTGAAGAATCTAAATAATAATCTAATATATTTTTAACACTTTATTGGTTTACTCATGATTCCTTATGTGTTATTTCATAGTTTTGATGTCGTCACTATTATTCTACAATGTATTTTATTTAAAGGTTCAATAAGCAGAAATCACTCCGCCTGTCTGTCATTGTTGCAAAAATTCGAATAGTTTGCCTAATTTCAGATTATGTGGCAAAACAAGCAATTTCTAGTGTAGAGAATCATAGTACCAATCATTGTGAAATATATTTTCAATAACCACAAATATAGTATTTTCAGATGTTTGATGATGGTGTACAAAACCAGAAGTAAAAGACGCAAAAACTAAACATAAGAACAGGAAGCATAGTCATAGCCACCTCGAACAGATCTACCACTTCTTAGACCTGCTTTTAATGAGAACGAAAGATCTATAACTCACATTTCTATGTGAATTTGGTCAGGTCGCCGAAGAAGTGACATATTGCAGCTTTAATTTCGGTGAGCACTACAGCTTTGTGAATGCTCATAAAAGTGCACAATTAGCTTTTTAGTACATAATCACTGTAGGTCATAACAAAACAATGTACCTCACAAACACCATTTAAAATGAATTGCCCCCAAGTCAACAAATGGTTTATGCCTCAGCTATTAGATTTAGTGGAAGATGATCCAACCGATAAATACTAACTTTTCTCTTAAACTCAATTTATCATCCTGCGTCACCTGTGGCCCCATGTGGTATTAATTCAGGTTTTATTAAAGTGTCATCATTACCCATAACTTGGCTACGGTCTCTAAATTACCGCCAACAGGATGATTTGCCAGGGGTTATAATCATATTATGGACTAGGGTCATTGATACTCATGGGATTTCCTAAAATCAAATTACCCAGGTGGTAACAGAAAATATCATGTCTAAAATTGCCAACGAGTGGAATCTCCTATGGTAGCAACAGTAGAAACAGCAGAATGCAAGGAACATGTTAGTTGCCTACTCTTTGTATAGTTACAGCCTTTAGGGGTGTTAAAATGTTTACTTCATATATTTTTCACACTTGCTTTTTTGCTAGTTAGTTTCTTGCTCACATACCCCAGATACACTCTGTGTCCCCCAATCGTGTGGCTCCTGTGGTCAAATGTAAAATCTGTGGTCAAATGTCAAATTAAACCATCCATTGGTTTAATATACAGTGCCTTCAGAAAGTACTCATACACTTGTCTTATTTCACATTTGGTTGTGTTACAGCCTGGATTAAAAATGGGATTAAAAAAATAAATGCTCACCAATCTACACACTATACACCAAAGTGAAAACATGCTAGCACATTTATTGAAAATGAAATACAGAAATATATGTCAGATTCACTTTTGGCAGCGATTACAGCTGTGAGTCTTTCTGAGTATGTCTCTAAGAGCTTTGCACAACTGGATTGTACAATATTTGCCCAATATTCTTTGAAAATTCTTCAAGCTCTGTAAAATTGTTTGTTGATCAATGCTAGACAACCATTTTCAAGTCTTGTCATAGATTTTCAAGCAGATCTAACTTGGCCACTCAGGAACATTCACTGTCTTCTTGGTAAGCAACTCCAGTGTAGATTTGGCCTGGTGTTTTAGGTTATTGTCCAGCTGAAAGGTGAATTCATCTCCCAGTGTCTGGTGAAAAGCAGACTGAACCAGGTTTTCCTTTAGGATTTTTCCTGTGCTGAGCTCCATTCCATTTCTTTTTGATCCTGAAAAACTCTGCAGTCCTTAACGATTACAAGCATACCCATAACATGATGCAAACACCACTATGCTTGAAAATATGGAGTGGTACTCAGTAATGTGTTGTATTGGATTTTCCCCAAATATAACACTTTGCATTCAGGACAAAAAGTTAATTGCTTTGCCACATTTTTTGCAGTATTACTTTATGACATTGTTGCAAACTGGATGCATGTTTTTAAATATTTTTATTCTGTACAGGCCTTCTTTTCACTCTGTCATTTAGGTTAGTATTGTGGAGTAACTACAATGTTGTTGATCCATCCACAGTTTTCTTCTATCACAGCCATACAACTCTGTAACTGTTTTAAAGTCACTGAGCGGTTTCCTTCCTCTCTGGGAACTGAGTTAGGAAAGAAGCCTGGGTGAATTGATACACCATCCAAGATATTCAATATTCAAAAAATATATATCTACCAACAGGTGCCCCACAAAGACCTCCGTGGTTGAACCTGTGTTTGAAATTCACTCTGGGGTACAGAGAGGAGGTAGTCATTCATAAAATTAATGTTAAACACTATTGTTATGTCTTGTTAAGCACATTTGTACTCCTGAACTTAGTTAGGCTTGTTGTTTTGACACAAGATATTTCAGCTTTAGATTTTTTACATTATGGGGCATTGTGTGTAGGCCAGTGACAAAACAACTAAATGAATCCATTTTAAATTCAGGCTGTAGCATAACAAAATGTGGAAAAGTCAAGGGTTACTTTCTGAAGGCACAGTAAATCTGCTAGGGCAGCTTCACGGAAACATCTACAGTAGAAGTCTAATGTATTGACCATTAACATTACCTCACCCTGGCTATGGATGTCTACCATTTAGCCCCAAGCACACTCCATATGTTGTGTATTTAAACGTCTGTAGAAACTTGCGCATGCACGTATAGATCTCCACAGCACAAACACACAAGGGAGACCTTGGATTTATGGTCTTCATCGTCCCAGTCCCCTTGTGTTGTTGCTTGGACACTAGATAGGCCCACTGGCCCCTGTACGGCACAGTGGGGGAAAAAAACATGACATCATCGATACTTTCTCCTGCACTTTTATTGCCTCCGCTGGTCTCTTCGCGTTAGCAGGCACTCTGATTGTTTTCTACCAGCTCCACATCATGAATAATGCAAAATGGCCTCATTTGTTTAGCCGAATGGCTGTCCTCTAGGCAGCGTGATCCACTCGCCCAAAAGAGAGGGCAGTAAAGGAAATAAGATGTGACCAGGAAGATGATTTCTGGGTAGTTGGAGGCAATGAGAGTAGGCCGAGGCAGAGGTGCTATGAATCTGTGGAGGCGTGTTACCACATTATCACGCTTTACTGGTGCATCAGCAACATGGGGAAACTAATAGTGTTTATGGTCCTCGGCACCCTCGCCGACCGCGTCCTAGTAAACACAGCTGGAAAGCGGAGAGACACTCAATCGAATGATGCCGCTTTGCTCCGCTTGAGGGATAACTCACAATGACCGTTGAAAGGGAATGAATATAAACTCCTACATAGAGATGTGAGGCTCAACAGAACTGTTGACTACAAAAAATAACCTTCCCACAATCAAGTCAAATTGTATAGCCAGTTAAATATGCAATAATGCTGTACATGATGGTCCCAACCAACTTAGGCTAACGCCATAACATTTGTACAAGTGTAGTGTACAGCGCATTCTGAAAGTATTCAGACCCCTTCCCTTTTTCCACATTTTGTAACACTACAGCCTTATTCTAAAATTATTTTATTTTTTTCCCTCATCAATCTACACACAATACCCCATAATAACAAATGTTTTTAGAAATGTTTGCGAATGTATAAAAAAAAAACATGGAAATATCACATTTACATAATGATTCAGACCCTTTACTCAGTACTTTGTAAAAACACCTGGCAGCGATTACAGCCTCAAGTATTCTTGGGTATGACCCCACAAGCTTGGCACACCTGTATTTTGGGAGTTTCTCCCATTCTTCTCTGCAGATCCTCTCAAGCTGTCAGGTTGGATGGGGAGTGTTGCTGGACAGCTATTTTCAGGTCTCTCCAGAGATGTTTGATTGGGTTCAAGTCCGGGCTCTGGCTGGGCCACTCAAGGACATTCAGAGACTTGTCCCGAAACCACTCTTGCGTTGTTTTGGCTGTGTGCTTGGGGTTGTTGTGAGGAGTGACTTCTGTCTGGCCACTCTACCATAAAGGCCTGATTGGTGGAGTGCTGCAGAGATGGTTGTCCTTCTGGAAGGAAATATGGAGCTCTATCAGAGTGACCATTGGGTTCTTGGTCACCTCCCTCCCCCTATTGCTCAGTTTGGCCAGGTGGCCAGCTCTAGGAAGAGTCTTGGTGGTTCCAAACTTATTACATTTAAGAATAATGGAGGCCACTGCGTTCTTGGGGACCTTCAATGCTGCATACATTTTTTGGAACACTTCCCAAATCAAATCAAATCAAATCAAATGTTATTTGTCACATACACATGGTTAGCAGATGTTAATGCGAGTGTAGCGAAATGCTTGTGCTTCTAGTTCCGACAATGCAGTAATAACCAACAAGTAATCTAACTAACAATTTCAAAACTACTGTCTTATACACAGTGTAAGGGGATAAAGAATATGTACATAAAGATATATGAATGAGTGATGGTACAGAGCAGCATAGGCAAGATACAGTAGATGGTATCGAGTACAGTATATACATATGAGATGAGTATGTAAACAAAGTGGCATAGTTAAAGTGGCTAGTGATACGTGTATTACATAAGATCTGTGCCTCGACACAATCCTGTCTCGGAGCTCTACAGACAATTCCTTCCACCTCATGGTTTGGTTCGCCAAATCATGTCCAATCAATTGAATTTACCACAGGTGGACTCCAATCAAGTTGTAGAAATACCTCAAGGATGATCAATGGAAACAGCATGCTCCTGAGCTCAATTTTGAGTCTCATAGCAAAGGGTCTGAATACTTATTGCAAAACATTTTGCTTTGTCATTATGGGGTATTGTGTATAGATTTATGAGGAAAAATGTTTAATTAATCAATTTGAGTATAAGGATGTAATGTAACAAAATGTGGAGGGTCAAGGGGTCTGAATAGTTTCCGAATGCACTGTACATGTACACCTACAGTAGTAAAGGTCATTTGAGGCAATGCCTTCCAGGATGTCAGCCCTCATATGAAGTAGGTTAGCGTTTTCATAATGAATTCTGGATACAGCTTTGCAGTGGTCACTAGCTAGCACACCCACAAAGTCATAAAATCTGATTTTAAATCTAACCTTAACCTGCTAACCCTAATGCCTAACCCTAACCGTAAATTAAGACCAAAAAGCTCATTTTAGTTTTCATGAATTTTTACAATATAGTGAATTTGGACTTTTGGACTATCTAAGGGGAAATTTCTGAGACAAGACTCATGATGCTAAACATCAACCTGCTCTTATGAATGCCACTCTAGGTGAGAAACATGGCGTGTAATGCATTCTTTACAACTCTTCTCACAGTTGTTTAACAGCAGTAAACCTATAGGCCAAGTAGCAATTGGTATGAATAAAAGACTTGAGAGGGAACGCATTGTTAGGGAGTTTTGTCATATGAAGCCTTCGGGGGAGAAAGAAACATATTTACTTCTGTTAACCTTGAGATGTAGCGCGAAGACAGAAAGAACCCTCCGCCTGCCTTGAGGGACGCTCAGGAAACGTTGGATCCACATTAATTGGATAGTTCTCGCTTAATTGACATATCGAAGAGTGTTGAGGGTGGTGGGGGGATTTCAAAGTGTTCACAATTCAAACGGGCGAACCATCAATGTCAATGGGTTTTGAACAATCTCTTTTGTTTAATTAGCTCTTACTTTTGTGTCTGCCGTTGTTCTAGTGAAGCCTGTGTGTTGTATTGGTGGAGTGGAATATTTCTCAATTTGACGGTACAGTAGCATTTTGTTTCTTACAGCAGAGAGCATCCTCTCAATACTGAGACATTTGAACACGCATGTCTGTCTTTGGATTGACCACAGTACTACACAGCCATGAAGACTGTTGAGGGCATTGGAGGCTTTTTTTTCTTCGTTCATCCACTCCGGGATTATTGATATGCTTTAATATTTGCCAGTGCCGAATTCCAATGAAATTGTGACTATCTCAGCAATTCTTTGAGTTCCAAATCTAGGTCTAGGTCCAATGACCATGTGTTTCTTTCAAACAATTTGAGCACATAATCGATCCCGCCTATAAATGCCAGTGCCAGTTCCCCAGACCTGAATCCAATTGAGCACATCTGGGACTTCATGTCTCGCTCCATCCACCAACGCCACGTTGCACCACAGACTGTCCAGGAGTTGGTGGATGCTTTAGTCCAGGTCTGGGAGGAGATCCCTCAGGAGACCATCCGCCACCTCATCAGCAGCATGCCCAGGCATTGTAGGGAGGTCATACAGGCATGTGGAGGCCACACACACTACTGGGCCTCATTTTGACTTGTTTTAAGGATATTACATCAAAGTTGGATCAGCCTCTAGTGTGATTTTCCACTTTAATTTTGAGTGTGTCTCCAAATCCAGACCTCCATGCGTTGATAAATTTGATTTCCATTGATCATTTTTGTGTGATTTTGTTGTCAGCACATTCAACTATGTAAAGAAAAAAGTATTTAATAAGAATATTTCATTTATTCAGATCTAGGATGTGTTATTTTAGTGTTCCCTTTACTTTTTTGAGCAGTGTATATATATATATAAAAAAAAAATAAGGATGTAATGTAACAAAATGTGGAGGGGGAAAAAAAAAAAAAAAAAATATAATATATAATATATATATATATATATATATATATATATATATATATATATATATATATATATATATTATATATGTTGTTTAAAACATTTTTTTTTTTATTAAATCATTACAAAGTGGATGTTTTTTTATACAAATGGAAGGTCCACACACAGCCTGATATTCTGTTAACATCAAAACCACAATGTTTTATTTGATCTTTATTTAACTAGGCAAGTCAGTTAAGAACAAATTCTTATTTACAATGACGGCCTAGGAACAGTGGGTTAACTGCCTTGTTCAGGGGCAAAAGGACAGATTTTTACATTGTCAGCACGGGGATTCAATCTAGCAACCTTTCGGTTACTGGCGAAATGCTCTAACAACTAGGCTACAGCTCCAGCACACACGAAGAACAGAATAGTAAGATCTTTCAAATATGAACACAAAATGTCACACCTATTCCCAACTTCATCTGCCAAGACAATGTGCTGTAGGACATTGGTAACCTCTCTCTCTTTGTCTCTCTCTCTTTGCTGAATGAATGACAAATGGTCGATTATTTCAAAATCTAATTTAAATTAGGCCTAACTGAATAATAAGGAGGGTGATGAGGTTGTGCAACAATAGTGCAATAATCAGTTTGTGTTATTCCTATTTTTCAACTGCAAACAACTTAACCGTGTGCCTTGCGGGTTGATACCATTATTTTTTACGTTTTACTTTGTAAAAATAAACTGTTTATGGGACGGTTTTATTTGCTATAACTCTATTACTAATCACATGTATTGTAAAGGAAACCCAAACATGCTACATGTTGCGGTAGACATTCAGAACAATGTAAAAGATATCCTTGACTCCAAGTTGATGAGCGGGAAACAAACGATGCCAGTCAGCCTGCACAGCCGGCCCATCAAAACTACACCTAAACTACACCTAAACTACACCTAAATCCAGTCAGCCTGCACAGCCGGCCCATCAAAACTACACCTAAACTACACCCAAACTACACCTAAACCCAGTCAGCCTGCACAGCCAGCCCATCAAAACTAGACCTAAACTACACCCAAACTACACCTAAACCCAGTCAGCCTGCACAGCTGGCCCATCAAAACTACACCTAAACTACACCCAAACTAACTTCACACATAAGAGTTAGCCTATAGACAAGATTATATTGACAATAATCTGATGAGTGACGATATTAGACCTATCAGTTGTCATATTGTACATATTGTACATGTTGTAATTGACAAGCAGGGAAAGGCGCATCACTATCAAATTCTCCTTCAGAATCACATGCAGGTAAAACATTTTGATTTCTAAATAGAATCAGAAAGAGCATATTCTGCAGTTACCATCGTCAAATAACTCAAACAAATTTTGAGCTGCAGCTCTATTTCCAAATGTCACTTTTTCCAAGAATATCCATGCTGTGCCTGCATTCAGCACATGACCATTCACGCCAGGAAGCATTGCTCTTAGCAAAAACTAGTGACAAATGAAAATATGCTATTCAGTCGTCAATGGATGAATGGGCGATAGAAACCAGATAGAAACTTATAATGGTGCATGTGACTTCAGTTCAATGTTGAAACCAAGTACTTGCTCAATGGCTTTCCATATCTGGGGAAAGATGAAACAAGGCCTGTGGATGAGCGACTCACTGTCTGAGACTGTGATTTTGAGACTCATGGGGCTTTACTTGGGCAAAGGCAGAATTGTGACCCCATGGACAACTTCTTCACATCAATTTCCCCTGGCAGACAAGTTGATTGCAAAGAAGACTAGCCTGACTGGAACAGTGAACAAACAAAGGCGGGAGATGCTCCCCTCTGCACAGAACAACATACCAGTGGAGTTGTGGCAAAGCAACACTCACGGTGTACAGATGTAAAATAAACAAGTCTTTGCATCCTACGCTCCATGCATTCTACTGTTGCCATCGGCAGTGACCAGTAGAAGAAACCCGGAGACAGTGACAGACTACAATCACACAAAGGTATATGTCTCTACCATATCCAGATTGCCTTTCCATCATCCAAACACCAAATATTATCCCCTTTCATTACATTACATTCATATTATTGTTATTACTATTATTAGTATTATTCTATATGATTCTAACCTATTTTATTTTATGCAATAGTTTGGTGTGGATGCACTCGACCAGACGGCAAGACTGTACTCTGTAAAAGGAGGTACTCGTCGCTGGCCTGTGGCAGTGTTCTACAACTTACTCGATATGGCTGCTATCAACGTGTATGTGTTATACAAGCAATGCCTTGACAAGACAGCCAGCAGGAGAGATTTCATGATGGATTTGGTATGTGAGCTTTACGAGAACCACATGAACATCACCAAGGCAGCAGGTCCTGCTCTCCCTCTTCCCCAAGCACCACAGCTCCCACTCAGGAAAAAGAAGACAGGATGTCAGGTCGACAGGTGCACACGAAACAAGCCCCATGAAAACTGTGTGCAGTGCAACTGATTTCTTTGTGGGGCTTGCTCACACAAAGCCATGAAGCTGTGTGCTCACTGTGGACCCGAAGCGATTGATTCATCTGTAAAGGCACAGGTGTAAGGGCACAATAGGGTGTCTGATACAGTCAACAAATGACTGTTTTTATATCTTGCCAATAATACATTTCCACAAACATTTCTTTATGTGATTAATCCTTTACAATTGTTCATGCACTGGTGATTTTGTTTAGGAATACAGAAAATACCTGGCTGGTTATATTATTATTATTATTATTATTGTCATCTGATTGATTTGTCAGAAGAAGCTGTAACTGGAGTTTGTTAATTACTAAGTTAAGTTGATTAAATGGAAACACTGTAATGTTTTTATTGTAAAGGAAACTAAAATACGCTATAGGCCTATGTTTTTTTCTAGGACTTTGTAGAATTATACAAAACATATCCTTGACTCGATCTAAACAAATAACTATTGTTGTAATTTTTTTAAATATATTTACACAAATATTTCTTCATGCAATTCATCTTTTACAATAGTTTATGCACTATTTATCAAGCGTTTATTTATCAAGAATGTTTGCGCACCTTGTGGGTTGATATCAAATCAAATCAAATTTATTTATATAGCCCTTCGTATATCAGCTGATATCTCAAAGTACTGTACAGAAACCCAGCCTAAAACCCCAAACAGCAAGCAATGGAAAAACTCCATAGAAAGGCCAAAACCTAGGAAGAAACCTAGAGAGGAACCAGGCTATGAGGGGTGGCCAGTCCTCTTCTGGCTGTGCCGGGTGGAGATTATAACAGAATATGGCCAAGATGTTCAAATGTTCATAAATGACCAGCATGGTCAAATAATAATAATCACAGCCAGAACAGTTGAAACTGGAGGTGGACTGGGGACAGCAAGGAGTCATCATGTCAGGTAGTCCTGAGGCTCCTAGTTGATATGCATCTGATGCATACAGTGTGCTAAAGGGGGACGCTCGGCAACGTTGTCTCACTGGCTGCTGAAATGCCAGGTGGTTCTAGTGTTAATAACTTGTTTCCAGTGGTGGAAAAAGTACCCAATTGTCATACTTGAGTAAAAGTAAAGATATCTTGATAGAAAATGACTGAAGTAAAAGTGAAAGTCTCGCAGTACAATACTACTTGAGTAAAAGTAGAAAGATTTGAAAGGTTTGAAATATACCTAAGTATCAAAAGTAAATTTAATTGCTAAAATAAAGTAAAGTTTGAAATATACCTAAGTATCAAAAGTAAATTTAATTGCTAAAATAAAGTATAGATCACTTCATATGCCTGATATTTGGCACCGTTTTCTTGTTTGTTAAGCCAGCGGCATGCTCCAACACTCAAACATAATTTACAAACGAAGCATGTATTTAGTGAGTCCGCCAGATCAGAGGCTGTACAGATGACCATGGATTTTCTCTTGATAAGTGTGTGAATTAGACCATTTTCCTGTCGTGGTAAGCAGAATACTTTTGGGTGTCAGGGAAAATGTATGGAGTAAAAAGTAGATCATTTTCTTTAGGAATGTAGTGAAGTAAATGTAAAAGTAGTCAACAAATCTAAAATAATAACGTAAAGTACAGATACCCTAACAAATGAAGTTGTACTTTCAAGAATTTTTACTTAAGTACTTTACACCAGTGTTTGTTTCTCTTCAAATGGGTATAGAATACCACATTTTAGAGTCAACTAAGGGCCTTTTACACTGTCATAATTCACTTTCGTGTCATTTTGTGTTGGGACAGCCTGTGGGACCTAACATTTAGTGAAATATAAAGACAATTTAATATCATTATCATGTACACTGAACCAAAAATTCAACAATTTCAAAGATTTTACAGTTACAGTTCATATAAGGAAATACGTCATCCTCATCAGTACTGACTTACCACTCGTGTATGTAAGTAAGTTGTGAAACATGTATTATTAAGTAGAACTTATAAGGTAGTGATGAATTGTTCGTTTTTTTTTTTTTTTTTTCACGAGGTCGTGGTGATATACTGCCATCCGGTGGCGACTACAAACAATTGCATAATATGAACTATTACAAATTGATGGTCCTTTAAAAAAAATATTAGTGCTTGAAAAAGTACTAGAAATTCCTTGAATTCGACTTGCCACCGTCTGGATGAACCCTGTTACAGACAGGCAAAATAGCCGGTTGAGTGATTTCGACCACATAGAACCTTGCACAAGCCTGACTCAAAGACAGTAGAGTATGGTTTAAAAACTCTGTGACTGACTGACGCCATAAAGATGCTTGCTGTCACCTGAAAATAACCTTTTTTTCCGATCACAGATAATTACAAAAAAATACTTGGATCCAGAAAATGTCCCATATCCGTTACAATACTCATTTTGTCCAACTACTCTGCACACCCCTAGTTAGGGGGAAGTATGTTCCACCATCAGGGTGCCAGGACAGAGAAGTGGTTTGACTGGGCTGAGCGGGAGTTGTACAGGTGGGAGGGCCAAGAGACCAGTGGTGGAGGAACGGAGTGCTCGGGTTGGGGTGTAGGGTTTGAGCAGAGCCTGAAGGTAGAGAAGGGAAGTTCCCCTTGCTGCCCCATAGACAAACACCAGAGTCTTGAAGTGGATGCAAACTTTGACTGGAAGCCAGTGGAGTGTGTAGAGGAGCGGGGTGAGAAAGTTGAACAGCAGGGGTGGGCTGCGGCATACTGGACAAGTTTCAGGGGTTTAATGGCACAAGTGAGAAGCCCAGAAAAAAGACTAGTCTAGCTGGTAGATAACAAGTGCCTGGATTAGGACTTGCGCCTCTTACTGTGTGAGGAAAGGTCGTAATGTTGTAGAGCTTGAACTTGCAGGAGCGAGTGACTGGTTGTGCTTAAGCAGTAAGCCTAACGAAGATGAGTCTAGATGAAAGTCTGCGAGTGAAGTCGGGGGAGGTGCATCTGCGACAGTCGAAAGTCGGACACTGTAGCGGTTTTCCAGCAGCAAGGCTCAGATCAACATGTCAGTGTCAATATATTGTTTGTAAAAGTTTTTATCTCCTTGTTGTTCATCCTCCTCCTGACCCTCTTCCTCATTTTCCTGACTCTCCTCATCTTCTTCCTCCTGCTGAATCTCCTCATCTTCCTCATTCTCCTGACTCTCCTCATCGTCCTCATTCTCCTGACTCTCATCTTCCTCCTCCTGCTGAATCTCCTCATCGTCCTCATTCTCCTGACTCTCCTCATCGTCCTCATTCTCCTGACTCTCATCTTCCTCCTCCTGCTGAATCTCCTCATCGTCCTCATTCTCCTGACTCTCCTCATCTTCTTCCTCCTGCTGAATCTCCTCATCTTCCTCATTCTCCTGACTCTCCTCATCGTCCTCATTCTTCTGACTCTCATCTTCCTCCTCCTGCTGAATCTCCTCATCTTCCTCATTCTCCTGACTCTCCTCATCGTCCTCATTCTCCTGACTCTCATCTTCCTCCTCCTGCTGAATCTCCTCATCTTCCTCATTCTCCTGACTCTCCTCATCGTCCTCATTCTCCTGACTCTCATCTTCCTCCTCCTGCTGAATCTCCTCATCGTCCTCATTCTCCTGACTCTCCTCATCTTCTTCCTCCTGCTGAATCTCCTCATCTTCCTCATTCTCCTGACTCTCCTCATCGTCCTCATTCTTCTGACTCTCATCTTCCTCCTCCTGCTGAATCTCCTCATCTTCCTCATTCTCCTGACTCTCCTCATCGTCCTCATTCTCCTGACTCTCATCTTCCTCCTCCTGCTGAATCTCCTCATCTTCCTCATTCTACTGATTCTCATCTTCCTCCTCCTGCTGAATCTCCTCATCTCCCTCCTGTTACTGAATCTCCTCTTCTTCCTCTTCCTCCAGCCTTTGCATTTCCTCCTCCAGGGCCATTTTTATTAGGTAGGTTTGTTTTTTTCATGGTTGGCGGAGGGTTGATAAAACCGCTGTGCCATATGAGGGTTGATAAAATCATATGAGGGTTGTGGCACATGGCCTTGGAGACTATTGCCATCTCCATTGGGTTCAGTGAGCGACCAGCGTGAAAATGAACTTAGAAAAACACACATAGGAGCTCAAGATTTCAATTACATTCATTCTGAAGTTTTAAATGAATGTGATGATAAATGGACATTTGTGCTGACTGTGGTACATGCAATCATTAAAGTTGGCAGGTTCCCTTGGAGGTGGCACTTACACCAAGCCTTCTTAAAAGAGGGGGAGAAGATTGGCCTCTCCTCCCACCGTGACGTGAAAGAAGAGGCTGCTGTCTCCTTACGGCAGTTTCCCACAGAGGGCCAGCAACCTCAGCCAAACTGCTCAGGGGTCAGCAGGATCTTCCCAAAGGCTGATAGACCCTTGGGTCTTATGGGATCTAACCTATGAATAAGAAGAGAGACGAGAGATCAGAGGTATGTTAGGTGTTGGCCTATGGTCTGTATAGCAAAGTGCCATGGGGAGTGAGAGACGATGAACTACTCACGTTGACCAAGCAGCGACCAGCACCTCTGAGGATGCCTGTCCGGTGGTCAAGCATGAACGACAGGAATCCCGCCAAGTGCCCGAAAAGGAAGCGGAGGAGTCCCTCTCTGGGGGAGACCTCGAGCTTGTCTGAAAATGCAAGACAACATAGCAAGACCATACAGCCTTGATTTTAAACTCGGAAATTGTAAACTATCAGAAGGCAAAACATTGACAAAACATCTAATGGGAAGAATATACACAACCATTCAAAAGTTTGTTGTCAAATAGAAATGTCCTTGTTTTTGAAAGAAAAGCACGTTAGTGGTCCATTAAAATAACATCAAATTGATCCGAAATACAGTGTAGACATTGTTAATGTTGTAAATGACTATTGTAGCTAGAAATGGCAGATTTTTTAATGGAATATCTACATAGGCGTACAGAGGCCCATTATCAGCAACAATCACTCCTGTGTTCCAATTGCACATTTAGTTAGCTAATCCAAGTTTATAATTTTAAAAGGATATTTGATCATTAGAAAACCCTTTTGCAATTATGTTAGCACAGCTGAAAACTGTTGTCCTGATTAAAGAAGCAATAAAACTGGCCTTCTTTAGACTAGTTGAGTATCTGGAGCAGTGGGTTTGATATCAGGCTCAAAATAGTCAGAAACAAAGAACTTTCTTCTGAAACTCGTCAGTCTAATCTTGTTCTGAGAAATGAAAGATATTCCATGTGAGAAATTGCCAAAAAACTGAAGATCTAGTACAACGCTGTGTACTACTCCCTTCACAGAACAGCGCAAATAGTCTCTAACCAGAATAGAAAGAGGAGTGTGAGGCCCTGGTGCACAACTGAGCAAAAGGACAAGTACATTAGAGTGTCTAGTTTGAGAAACAGATGCCTCACAAGTACTCAACTGGCAGCTTCATTAAATAGTACCAGCAAAACACCAGTCTCAACGTCAACATTGAAGAGGCGACTCCGGGATGCTGGCCAGAACTAGGCTCAGGTCCAGAACTTCAGGAACCCTAAGGCTTCCTGATGGTGGTGATGGCCAAAGACTCTCCCTTCGGGTCACTAGCCAATCTATGACAGAAAAGTAGGAATTTTAAAATAAATAACAAAACATCTCTGGGAACATGAGAAAGTACTTATTCTCTCAGCCTCTTGGTCGAGTCCAACACCGAGAGGGTCCCATTGGGAGCTCCCATTGGCCATTTATATTTTTTCTTGGCATTACCCGCATGTTTTCTGGACGGGTTAAGGTAGCTGTCCAGATACTCCTGGAGGTGTTTCTAAGAGAGAGATAAAATACAACATTCAGTTACTTAAACAAACACACAACACAAAGTCAAACAGAACAAATATACACAACTAAATGCAGGCGTCATTGCTTTCTCAGAGAGCACATGGCGTCTTCTGGTGGGCTGTGTTGATTCATTTGAGGAACTCTGTTACCTCCAGCAGACAAAGAATTGGTCCAGTAGCATATCAAGAAGCTGATTAAACAGCATGATCACTACACAGGTGCACCTTGTGCTGGGGACAATAAAAGGCCACTCTAAGATTTGCAGTTTTGTCACACAACACAATGCCACAGATGTCTCAAGTTTAAGGGAGTTGCAATTGGCATGCTGACAGAAGGAAGGTCCACCAGAGCTGTTTCCATGGAAAGGAATGTTCATTTCTTTACCATAAACCGCCTCCAACGTCATTTTAGAGAATTTGGCAGTACGTTCAACTGGCCTCACAACCACAGACCACGTGTATGGCGTCGGGTGGGTCATCGGTTTGCTGATATCAACATTGTGAACAAAGTGGTTTGGGCAGGCATAAGCTACGGACAAAGAACAGAATGTAATTTTATCGATGGCAATTTGAATGCACAGAGACACCGTGATGAGATCCTGAGGTCCATTGTCGTGTCCTTCATCATCACCATCACCTCATGTTTCAGCATGATAATGCACGGCCCCATGTTGAAAGGGTCTGTACACAATTTCTGAAAATGTCCCAGTTCTTCCATGGCCTGCATACTCACCAGACATGTCACCCATTCTGATCCATGACCTTACTTTTTTTCAAGGATCTGTTACTAACAGATGCATATCTGTACTCCCAGTGATGTGAAATCCATAGATTAAGGCCTAATGAATTAATTTAAATTGACTTATATATATTTTTATATTTTATTTTATTTAACCTTTATTTAACTAGGCAAGTCAGTTAAGAACAAATTCTTATTTACAATGACGGCCTAGGAACAGTGGGTTAACTGCCTTGTTCGGGGCAGAATGACAGATTTTTACCTTGTCATCTAGCAACCTTTCGGTTACTGGTCCAATGCTCTGAACACTAGACTTCCTGTCGCCCCAGGTACAGTATATGAACTATATCTCATATAGGAACTATATCTCAGTAAAATCTATGACATCTTTGCATGTTGTTTGTATATTTTTGTTCAGTGTACTTTCTTACAATACATTAACTGTATTTCACTCGCTTGTTTGCATAAGCTTCCAGTGACTGGCAGAAGACGTTGTCTCTCTCCCCCTCATGTCCCAGTCAAGGGCAACGTTCTAGCCAGTGTCCCAGTCAAGGGCAACGTTCTAGCCAGTGTCCCAGTCAAGGGCAACGTTCTAGCCAGTGTCCCAGCCAAGGGCAACGTTCTAGCCAGTGTCCCAGTCAAGGGCAACGTTCTAGCCAGTGTCCCAGTCAAGGGCAACGTTCTAGCCAGTGTCCCAGCCAAGGGCAACGTTCTAGCCAGTGTCCCATCCAAGGGCAACGTTCTAGCCAGTGTCCCAGCCAAGGGCAACGTTCTAGCCAGTGTCCCATCCAAGGGCAACGTTCTAGCCAGTGTCCCAGCCAAGGGCAACGTTCTAGCCAGTGTCCCAGCCAAGGGCAGCGTTCTAGCCAGTGTCCCAGCCAAGGGCAATGTTCTAGCCAGTGTCCCATCCAAGGGCAACGTTCTAGCCAGTGTCCCAGCCAAGGGCAACGTTCTAGCCAGTGTCCCAGCCAAGGGCAACGTTCTAGCCAGTGTCCCAGCCAAGGGCAACGTTCTAGCCAGTGTCCCATCCAAGGGCAACGTTCTAGCCAGTGTCCCAGCCAAGGGCAACGTTCTAGCCAGTGTCCCAGCCAAGGGCAGCGTTCTAGCCAGTGTCCCAGCCAAGGGCAATGTTCTAGCCAGTGTCCCATCCAAGGGCAACGTTCTAGCCAGTGTCCCAGCCAAGGGCAACGTTCTAGCCAGTGTCCCAGCCAAGGGCAACGTTCTAGCCAGTGTCCCAGCCAAGGGCAACGTTCTAGCCAGTGTCCCAGCCAAGGGCAGCGTTCTAGCCAGTGTCCCAGCCAAGGGCAACGTTCTAGCCAGTGTCCCAGCCAAGGGCAACGTTCTAGCCAGTGTCCCATCCAAGGGCAACGTTCTAGCCAGTGTCCCAGCCAAGGGCAACGTTCTAGCCAGTGTCCCAGCCAAGGTCAACGTTCTAGCCAGTGTCCCAGCCAAGGGCAACGTTCTAGCCAGTGTCCCAGCCAAGGGCAACGTTCTAGCCAGTGTCCCAGCCAAGGGCAGCGTTCTAGCCAGTGTCCCAGCCAAGGGCAATGTTCTAGCCAGTGTCCCATCCAAGGGCAACGTTCTAGCCAGTGTCCCAGCCAAGGGCAACGTTCTAGCCAGTGTCCCAGCCAAGGGCAACGTTCTAGCCAGTGTCCCAGCCAAGGGCAGTGTTCTAGCCAGTGTCCCAGCCAAGGGCAACGTTCTAGCCAGTGTCCCAGCCAAGGGCAACGTTCTAGCCAGTGTCCCATCCAAGGGCAACGTTCTAGCCAGTGTCCCAGCCAAGGGCAACGTTCTAGCCAGTGTCCCAGCCAAGGGCAACGTTCTAGCCAGTGTCCCATCCAAGGGCAACGTTCTAGCCAGTGTCCCAGCCAAGGGCAACGTTCTAGCCAGTGTCCCATCCAAGGGCAACGTTCTAGCCAGTGTCCCAGCCAAGGGCAACGTTCTAGCCAGTGTCCCATCCAAGGGCAACGTTCTAGCCAGTGTCCCAGCCAAGGGCAACGTTCTAGCCAGTGTCCCATCCAAGGGCAACGTTCTAGCCAGTGTCCCAGCCAAGGGCAATGTTCTAGCCAGTGTCCCATCCAAGGGCAACGTTCTAGCCAGTGTCCCAGCCAAGGGCAACGTTCTAGCCAGTGTCCCATCCAAGGGCAACGTTCTAGCCAGTGTCCCAGCCAAGGGCAACGTTCTAGCCAGTGTCCCATCCAAGGGCAACGTTCTAGCCAGTGTCCCAGCCAAGGGCAACGTTCTAGCCAGTGTCCCATCCAAGGGCAACGTTCTAGCCAGTGTCCCAGCCAAGGGCAACGTTCTAGCCAGTGTCCCAGCCAAGGGCAACGTTCTAGCCAGTGTCCCATCCAAGGGCAACGTTCTAGCCAGTGTCCCAGCCAAGGGCAACGTTCTAGCCAGTGTCCCAGCCAAGGGCAACGTTCTAGCCAGTGTCCCATCCAAGGGCAACGTTCTAGCCAGTGTCCCAGCCAAGGGCAACGTTCTAGCCAGTGTCCCAGTCAAGGGCAACGTTCTAGCCAGTGCGGCTGAACTGTTTTTGCTAATCGTACTCCCTATCATTTTCTTTTAGCTCATCCTGTCATTCTCCTTTTCCTGGAGTGGGAGGATTTAGAAACATTTTCTCGATCTCTATTCTCTACTATGACATACGCTGTAGCTAGTTAAGTGAAGTTTGTTGCTATGACTGGGCTCGTAGTTTGCATGTTTCAGTTTTTTTTCAACGTCATCTGACATGCTGGAGCATAAAATAAACTGAATCCCACATCCATTTCTTTGGGCTTATATTTTGTGTTTATGTATATAACCACACCAATATATTTTTTTTCATTCCTGTATTTAACCAATATGTGTTTTGTGTAAATAACTGTCAACAAGCAAGCAGCCCCATAGACGGTGTAGGCGTTTTCTGTTTCGGAAATGTACTAGCCCAAGCGGGCCATATGAAAGCTTGATTAACTAGCCGGGTGAGCTCAACAGATGTTGCCCGGGCCAGCGGAAAACCCTGAATGCCAAGCCCTGTTCATGCAGTGAGTAATTACCATCTTTAGAGAATGTTTTAATCTGCAGATAATTGTTGTCCGGAGTTTAAATAGCAATATTAACAGTATTAAAGAATCAAAATAACAGTTATTTCAAATAAATAATTTGCTTTACAATGTTCACGATGAAGATCAGTTGAAAAAGAACAGTTTGTTTGCCAACGACCCATCACTAATGCACTGTTGGGCATATTTTGGATACTACAGTGTATCCGAGTTCTAAACTAAATACAATCTGGATCTGCAGAAGATGGCGATGCTCACATCTGACATGACTGTCATGTCAGGCGAGCACAACAGAGTACTGTAGTAGCAATATTGAAACGCCAAATACAGCATCTGACTAAGCCACATTGTGTCTCTCAAAGAGAAGATTCAGGCATTGATGATGGCTGGAAAAAGGTGGAGCTTATGAAAGTGGAAACTCTGTTAAAAACAGTTTACTCCATGTTCCGCAGGTCAACAGTTGAAAAAGGGGAAATTTGACCGAGTTTATGGCAGTGATGGAGATTCATGCGTTATCATACAGGCCCTTAAATTAGTTGCGTTGGCTCTCCCATGTAGAAACAAACCATTTGAACCGCATGTTTCTACATTTTCAGCGACAGTTGAAGATGGTGTTCATCTACAGACTTAACGTCTTTGACACAGTACAGACAGAAGTCATCATCAATAGAGCTATGACACTTCTAAAGATAGAACAAGATGACCAAAAAGCATAACAATACATGCAGGAGGTCCTCGTTGCAGAGATTACCATTGTGATAATTCCAAAATTGGAGAGATTCACCTGACACAAGGCTCACAAGGATGTTTTTGTGGTGATCCTGAGCCGAACACAAGTGATGATAATCTCCTTAGTTTACGTACAAAGCTGGCCTCAAAATGAAATTTCACTGTCTTCACAGAATACTGCAAAACCAAAGCAAACAACGATGACCCCATCGCAAAATACTGCACCAAAGATTATGGATCCAAAATACAGAATAGCCGATGTCTGTGCTTGGCAATGTGCTGGAAAAACTGTCTGAGCTTTGTGTTTTTACACAAACCGCCTTGAGGTGAAGCACTTTGATCAGCTCATGAGAATTTGTTCTTATTAACTGACTTGCCTAGTTAAATGAAGGTTAAATAAATCAAAATAAAATAAATAAATACATTAAGAATTAAGAACAGAAGAGAGAAGTTATACCTTCCATTGAACAAATATTTTACTTCCTGTGTTCTATATTTATAATTGCTTAACTATTTTTTATGTTGAAAGACAACTATGTTGTCCTTTTGGTGTGTTTTTACAGATGCTGCACAGAGATCCAGGCACACTAAAGGAATGCCAGTGAATAATTAAAACGTTTTAAGGTGTTCAAATTGTCCAAAACATGAGTGATCTGTAGTGATGGGTTGAACGAACCAAATTGAATCGGCGAAAGAGCCGTTCATTTGGCTCCATGATTTGCATACTGCTTCTACTGTTTGTTTTTTATAGCTCCAAACAATAGCTAATGAACGGCTCTTCTACGTGAATGGAGCCAAATGATTCGGCTTGGAATGTCTACCACTAGTGATTTGCTTGATAAGTGGACAACTAATGTAACAAGTAAAATAGCATGAATTAATGGGGCATGTTGAGCCATTTTTTACATTCAGCATCACTACGTCAACGGAAATACAGTACTCTTTCTAACAAAGATATCAAAGATATTTCCAGGGATGTTGTGTATCCCTGGAAATAATTAGAATTCATGTAAACATAAGTTTGCAAACATAGCTTGTCCAAAAATAGTGGTCTCTTGGGGTAAGTTTAGCTGAGGAACACTCACCTCCGTTGTCTTATATCGAGGCAGAGTTGAGTGTTGATAACTTGTCACACGATTTGCTAGCAACAACATTGAGTCACCATCAGTCGATACTTGTAAAAAACACTTACCTGCACCTATGTTTGTCCTGTACAGCTGTGGTTCTTCCTCCGGGGTGCTGAAATTCATACATTTAATAAAAACGTTTTCCTCATGTGTTACTCAACTGGAGACGTAGCGGCCTTGTCGATATCCAGTCAACGTGACAAAACTGTGGGAAGCATTAGAGTCAACATGGGCCAGCAACCCTGTAGAACGCTTTCATCATTCATCACCTTGTAGAGTCCATTCCCCAACAAATTGAGGCTGTTCTGAGGGCAAAGGGGGAAGGGGGGGGGGGTTTGGGGGGATGGGGCAACTCAATATTAGGAAGATGTTGTTAATGGTTTGTACACTCAGTGTAGATCTCTGTTCAATATCACTTACCCTTCCATGTCTTAACCAGTTGTGTGGGACAGGGACAGGGAGGTTGTTTTGTTCTATGTATTCGAGGCTACTAGGCCATTGAAACTGGTCCATGAGATTCTTGATATGTTTAGGAAGCTCAGACTCCATGTCAATGTACTTAACCTCATCAGTGTCATCCAGTCTGTTTTTCAACCCTTGCTGCTGCTCCAATAGACTTCTTTCTTCCTTTCTGTCACTTGGTTGCTTTCAAGAACCTCAAGGAGGGCAAGACCACTGTTTGGTTTACATTTGTATACACAGGGCACAGTGATATCTGTTCTGCAACAATACAAATCTTCAGTTCATATGCAAAAAATAAAGTGCATATTATGCATAAAATGGACAAAATGTGATCATCATTTGTAAGGGGTATGGTGGCCATTCGCTCAACTTACCTCAACGCAAATATTTTGACTATATTAGCCCACACAGCTTAGGATGGACTTTCATGCTAGGTTTAGGACCTCATATTGTATCTTATAGAGATGTACTGTACAAAACAATCTTAAAACTATCAACTTTGGTTAAGATACAAGCATCATGAAACCTATGACACAATACATTTCATTTGACTTTGTGAAAATTGTAAAAGTTTTACGGTCCTACTTCAGCTTATTTATCATGTGATTTCTATGAAAAAAAGGCACTCCTCAATAGGTGGTCCATGGCTGTGATCAGTATGTGTTTACATTCTGGAACGTTCAATCGAACAGAAACGGTAAAGTACTAAACGGACTAGTTGAAAAACAGGGAGGGGTTGTGGGGTGGGAACGCTGTCAGCATGGCTTAAATACGTCACTCATTGCTTCAAGCCACACCTCGCCACACCCACCAAGCGGGAACAAACGTACCTCAAAGTCTGTTCAAGAAAGTTTTAGGGGAACGTGTCATTCGGTAAAAACCCTTCCGCAATGTAGCAAACGTTCTAGCGAACTGAACGCACTTCTTGTATACTCGTGACATCACAAGTAGGGGGAGGGGCCTTTCCTCCTTTGTTCTCTATTGTTCCTCAAGCAAGATGGAGGCCAATGACATCACAAATCCCATCAGACCAACTCCTTGAATGACCTACTCTTTTGCAGTTGTGTCTAAAAAACACTATTATGGTCAAAACATTTTTTTTACCCTTTAGTGTGTGTAGTTTACTATATATATATATACTTGGGATATCACTTTTCAACAGGAAAAGTTCAAAAATTGCTGGAGGACATCTTTAGGGGGAACTGCCGAGTGATCCGAGTGATCTAGACAACAGTTTTAGTGGACAACAATTTTACAAGGATTAAAATAGCATGACTTTGTGGTGGCACATAATACATCACGCATTTACATTACAGTTGCAATAATCCAATTGATAATTTTAGCATTTTTCTCTGCAACTCTAGTCTGTTGTGTTTGTGGCGAGGACCTCGAGGGTACACTACCCACTACTGGCATTAACGTAGCCGGGTTCAGAAGGTTAGAGATCTGACAGACGGACACACTCTGAGACCCCCACTGAAACAAAATGGCCTGGGGCCTCATATAGCCCAGCCCCTACACAGCACGTAGACCATCAACAGAGCAGGGTTGATTATCTGACAGCCTAAGGCATTAGGGGTTTCTGCTTCACCAGCATGGAAACGACTGGACTCTTTCTCCTTGCCTGTTATTGGTGCAGTGATATAAACCCTAAATCATCATTTTACCACTGGATTTGAAGGACCTGTTCAACCACATCATATTATGAGGCATTTCACCGCCTTGAAGTTTTGTTTGCTAGACTGATGGAGGATATGCAGTTGTTATAATTTAAAACATGTATTGATACCAAGTTTAAAAAATGCAGCCAATATCTATAGTGACTTTCCATATTGGTGCCTGTCACTCATTGAATGCACATTAATTCTTTAAAATTGCAATTCTCAGAAGAATAGAAGTTAATATCTTATCGTCTCATTACCTAACGATATGACTATGCGCTTCACAACCAAAGGACTGACTGGTGGAGAACTGAGGCTTCTTCTGCTTTCATGCACGACGCCTCCTGAGATGCTTCTCAGACAGTAACGTATGAATTACTGATGGTGTATTCTATAGACAAATGGATGAAAAGCATTGTGTTGGATTGTCTATTCTACAGGTCTCGGGCAACAATCCCAATAGCTGTTGTAACGGTCTGAGTGTAGTGGGTGAGGAGTCAGGCGCAGGAAGCAGAGAGTTCAGGGGAGTGCTATTTTAATGCACTGAGAAACGCTGAACATAAGCCAACCCTCACAAAAACACAGGGCGTACTGAACAAACAAAGGCCCCAAACAGGGGGACTTAAACTGTCCAGGGAAAACCCACAAAATGGGAAAACACAAAACCCATAGACGTGCACACAAGTACACCAAACAGACGATCACAATAATTAATCCCGCACAAGGAACCCTGCGGGCCGGCTGACTAATAAAGCCTTACTACCTAACTCAAAACAGGTGCACACAATCAACACATAAGGAGGGGGAGGAAATAATCAGTAGCAGCTAGTAGGCCGGCGACGACGACCGCCGAGCGCCACCCGAACGGGAAGGGGAGTGTCCTTCGGTCGGAGTCGTGACAGCTGTCTGCTATTGATTTCAGGTTTGTTCTGACAGTGGAATGCAATAGCTTTGACTGGTGGAAAAGCCTCTTCTAAGATGTAGGTTTGGCCTAATAGAGGTCTATTCTCACAAATAAAAGCAATATTTCTAATGATGATTATACTATCGTAAACTGAGGACAACCTGAGAATATTGGAGCTATCGCCATGGCACCTCTACTACAGGCTACACTTTCCATTCTCTTAACAGTCGCTAGCCAGCAGCTGACCAGGAATTAAATACAAAACAAAAGCAAATGATCTAGGTAGAAGTCACCGCCACAATATCCCTCATGTTTATTTCTTGCCTTTGTAACGCAGAGGAAATTGCACATTACAAGTATAGTGATTTAAGTCCAGTCCAAGATGACCAGTACACTGCCTGTCTAGTACATGATAACACAGACTAGCCTATTCCCACCTGATTGGCTGAGCTTTGAACTGAGAATTGATGCCTGAATACCAATGAGTTTCTCTTTCTCTCGATTCCTTCTCCCCCACATCAGAAACAGGGGAGAAAACATTTAAGAAACTCCATCCTCACATTCGCCACAGATCTGGTTAATTTGTCACCCAGTGCTGCATGGGTACTTCGCTTAAGTATATGGTTATAAAATGATAGAAATTACTACAGCTTCCAGATAGCTTTCCACCACCTTTCATTCTGCATCACCGCCTCCATATGTCCTTTCCACTACAGCGTCTATGAAATACTGGTTCTCCTGAAAGCTATATAGCTCATCCACTGTATGTGTTAGTCTATTTCCACACTGGGAAATGTCTGTAGGGCTTGGACGTGAGAATTCAACTCTTTCCTATTCCTATTCATGAGTGTCTTTCACTGACTCACACACGCTAGCCCTCTTGGGCATGTCTTGAGATGTGTTATGTTGTGGCTGTGCCTCTTGAAGCTGATGTCCTCACCACCAGAATGACCTCATATACTGTATACTGTTCATAACCAATTAAATTAGAACATGTTTCAACTACTGCTGCTGGACAATTGGCCCACCAGTTGAATCAGTCTTCTAAAAGGGAGGAGAGAAATTGTCATTCTGGTTACAGTTTTTGTGAACTGCTGGTCCTCAAAGGTGAGGGACAAATTGTATCATCGGCCATATTACTGAGTCTGGGGTGGGATTCAATCCCAGCGCGCTTTGCCTGCTGTGCGGCTTTTAAAGGCAATGTTCCCGCCTTGTCGAGACCTCATTCTTGGTAAATCGTCTCAATTGGAAACAAGGCAACAGTAAACATTTTGTCCCTCAAGAATAATGCAGCACCCCCCTCCCCCTTGGGACAATTGATATATCGCATGTGAGTAACACATTTCAGTTATTTCAGTTAATTAACATAGCCCCCGTTTTGAGCCGATCAGTGTAACTGTGTAAATGACAGATCTCTACGGCAAGACGCATCATTCACCCACGTTTAGTCAAAATCGGGCCAGTGCTGTCTGAGATATCACATGTGACTAACGTACTAATGGATGGAGACAGATCCAGTCCCCTCCCCGGGTTCATTGTGGGGGACAATTACCTATAAATGGCACATAGCACATAAAGCATGATCGAGATGATCCCGGCTTTAGTCTCTGTCATACTGACATGGACATGTGTCATTTAGAGGTTGATAAAATTATAAGCATAGACCCGATGGATGTCCTCTCTGTCTGTCTCTATCACAAATAAACACACATGAATGAATTAATCTCTGTCTTGGGAGTTCTTGTACGAGTTTTGAGAGTTACAAACGCTTTTGTCCCATACCAGAAACACAAATCTACTGCATCTGAAATAAATAAATGAACAACCTCTCATGCCTTTGAAAAATCCTCTTCCTGTAGTGTCCCTCTCTATAACAATGCTTGTGTATAAACTCTATGATAGAATCCTTGGTCTCCCTCCCACCCTGTTGCAGCTTCCCGCATAATGGAATAATATTGATGACTTTTTCATCCCCAGATGTATCCATTCCGGCTCCATTGCCTGTGCAATCACAGAACTGAAGTGGCATTTGCATGGGTAAGTGCTCACGTGGATGCTTTCCATCAACAGCTAAATTACCACAAAACCTACCATTTTTATTCAGGGATGGTCTCCAGATTATTCAATGTTCATGCACTAATGTAAACAGTATTCGGTTCAATAACCTGAGTGGGTCTGTCTGTGTGAGTGAAAGTGGTGTATTTTTGTCAGAGGGTATTTCTATGTCTGTAATATGTTATTCTGGTTTGACTGTGTGTTTGGAGTCATATCTACATGTGTTTGTATGTGGGTGAGCCTATGTGTGTGGTGTGTCCACAACAGACCTCTCTACATGTGCCCGTTTGTCAGTAGACAGTACACAGTCACTTCCTTTCAAATCAAGGAAGGAGAGGTAACTGGGATGTTAACCATTGAGGCCACTGTAATGAATGCTTACAACTCAATCACCATCAAAACTTGACTATATCAGTTATAGAGCTGTGACGCATATTTAGAGAATATGTTTATTATAATACGAATATCACAACTATGGGAAATTATCACTGTTCAGGAGTCCAACCATAACAACGCTTTCAAGATAGCTGCGCTATGTTGATGGTAATAAGTGCTTTTGTCATGTAAGATAGTAAACCACAGGGCATTTAGCTGCTACGTTGTACATTAATTTAAGCTACATGCCATGTAGTTTGGCAGTAGTGCAGACAGGTCCTTTGAGCAGTTTTTCTTTATCCAATTAAGATAGGACTGGTATTGGTGCTGTCTTCTGTGACCTCAATGAACTCTTTGCAGTCCTAGCTGTAGAATCCTTATTTTACTTCAGGTTAGAAGAACCTGTATTTATAATTTAATGACATCCTTTTGGGTATTTGCTATTCTTTTGCGTTTGCTATTCATATTGCAGTAACCGTGAGCCATTTGGGCATGATGAGTTGAGAGAACTCCGCAGTTTTGCTTGCCTTCCTTTAATAATTTAAGTCCATTTGTGGTTAAATGCTGACCTTCACTTTGTTTTGTAATAGAAGTACTGTATGCTATTGTTCTTTACAGAGATGCTTTACAGGGGTCTATTTTATACAGGGGAGAGCTGCTACATACTGACCTTCATACAGATAGCTCAAGGGTTAACTAAGTCGTCGAAGTCAAAATATCTTCCTGATTGGATAGATCCTGCGGTCCTCATGGACAAATGGACCAAACTATTCTTTTTAGGCTCTCTACTCCCAGACATAGACATGGCCTTTCTGGTAAATACTTTTTTATAAGGAAGTTATACTACGAGCAAACAAAAAGTACCATATCCTTGCGATTAAAATGTGAATATTAGGACTTGATGGAGAGATCCAATTTGCCCAGGTGCTTGGTACAAAGTTGATAGCATGTAAAACCAACAATGCTGTCCCTCCATTTCTTCATTCTGGTGCAGTACCACATACTGTATTCAGGGTCACTTGAGTGATAATGGCCTCCCTGGATGCAGTGTCCATTTATCCAGCCATGAAAATTAAACACTCCCGCTATCAAGGGACACGATTGTTTAGGCATATACGCCTGCAAATTTTCACTATGGAATGCAAATTTTCCTCTCAAATTGCCTCAAATTACAGGTTACAAATCACAGGGGGATGTGTCACTCAAACTATTGTGTGAAAGTCTGTTTGTGCAAATATGTAATGTCCTCCAGTGTCTATGTTGGTTTTACATTTACAGTAGGTTCCAATTACTATAATGACTATTTCTACATCTCAGATGTAGATTAACTAAATGGAACCATAGATGATGGTGAGTTGGACATGGTGATTGGAAGTCATTCGCAATTCAACGACTCAGACACCTGCCCTCCAGGACACCTACCCCACCCAATGTCACAGGAAAGCCAATAAGATCATCAAGGACAACAACCCCCCGAGCCACTGCCTGTTTACCCTGCTATCATCCAGAAGGCAAGGTCAGTACAGGTGCATCAAAGCTGAGACCGAGAGACTGAAAAACAGCTTCTATCTCAAGGCCATCAGACTGTTAAACAGCTATCACTAACATTGAGTGGCTGCTGCCAACATACTGACTCATCTCTAGCCACTTTAATAAATAAAAATGTATGTAATAAATGTATCACTAGCCACTTTAAACAATGCCACTTAATATAATGTTTACATACCCTACATTACTCATCTCATATGTACTGTATGTACTGTACTCTATACCATCTACTGCATCTTGCCTATGCTGTTCGGCCATCGCTCATCCATATATTTTTATGTACATATTCTTATTCATTCCTTTACACTTGTGTGTATAAGGTAGTTGCTGTGAAATTGCTAGATGACTTGTTAGATATTACTGCATGGCCGGAACTAGAAGCACAAGCATTTCGCTACTCTCGCATTAACATCTGCTAACCATGTGTATGTGACAAATAACATTTGATTTGATTTGATCTTGGATAGGATAAGTATTGCACATTATAAGGCCCCAGCCTATCAGTACCTGATGGAGTCAGTACCAGCTTATCAGTACCTGATGGAGTCAGTACCAGCCTATCAGTACCTGATGGAGTCAGTACCAGCCTATCAGTACCAGATGGAGTCAGTACCAGCCTATCAGTAGCAGATGGAGTCAGTACCAGCCTATCAGTACCTGATGGAGTCAGTACCAGCCTATCAGTACCAGATGGAGTCAGTACCAGCCTATCAGTACCTGATGGAGTCAGTACAAGCCTATCAGTACCTGATGGAGTCAATACCAGCCTATCAGTACCTGATGGAGTCAGTACCAGCCTATCAGTACCTGATGGAGTCAGTACCAGCCTATCAGTACCTGATGGAGTCAGTACCAGCCTATCAGTACCTGATGGAGTCAGTACCAGCCTATCAGTACCAGATGGAGTCAGTACCAGCCTATCAGTACCTGATGGAGTCAGTACCAGCCTATCAGTACCTGATGGAGTCAGTACCAGCTTATCAGTACCTGATGGAGTCAGTACCAGCTTATCAGTACCTGATGGAGTCAGTACCAGCCTATCAGTACCTGATGGAGTCAGTACCAGCTTATCAGTACCTGATGGAGTCAGTACCAGCCTATCAGTACCTGATGGAGTCAGTACCAGCCTATCAGTACCTGATGGAGTCAGTACCAGCTTATCAGTACCTGATGGAGTCAGTACCAGCTTATCAGTACCTGATGGAGTCAGTACCAGCTTATCAGTACCTGATGGAGTCAGTACCAGCCTATCAGTACCAGATGGAGTCAGTACCAGCCTATCAGTAGCAGATGGAGTCAGTACCAGCTTATCAGTACCTGATGGAGTCAGTACCAGCCTATCAGTAGCAGATGGAGTCAGTACCAGCCTATCAGTAGCAGATGGAGTCAGTACCAGCCTATCAGTAGCAGATGGAGTCAGTACCAGCCTATCAGTAACAGATGGAGTCAGTACCAGCTTATCAGTACCTGATGGAGTCAGTACCAGCCTATCAGTACCTGATGGAGTCAGTACCAACCTATCAGTACCAGATGGAGTCAGTACCAGCCTATCAGTAGCAGATGGAGTCAGTACCAGCCTATCAGTACCTGATGGAGTCAGTACCAGCCTATCAGTACCTGATGGAGTCAGTACCAGCCTATCAGTACCAGATGGAGTCAGTACCAGCCTATCAGTACCTGATGGAGTCAGTACCAGCCTATCAGTACCTGATGGAGTCAGTACCAGCTTATCAGTACCTGATGGAGTCAGTACCAGCTTATCAGTACCTGATGGAGTCAGTACCAGCCTATCAGTACCTGATGGAGTCAGTACCAGCTTATCAGTACCTGATGGAGTCAGTACCAGCCTATCAGTACCTGATGGAGTCAGTACCAGCCTATCAGTACCTGATGGAGTCAGTACCAGCTTATCAGTACCTGATGGAGTCAGTACCAGCTTATCAGTACCTGATGGAGTCAGTACCAGCTTATCAGTACCTGATGGAGTCAGTACCAGCCTATCAGTACCAGATGGAGTCAGTACCAGCCTATCAGTAGCAGATGGAGTCAGTACCAGCTTATCAGTACCTGATGGAGTCAGTACCAGCCTATCAGTAGCAGATGGAGTCAGTACCAGCCTATCAGTAGCAGATGGAGTCAGTACCAGCCTATCAGTAGCAGATGGAGTCAGTACCAGCCTATCAGTAGCAGATGGAGTCAGTACCAGCTTATCAGTACCTGATGGAGTCAGTACCAGCCTATCAGTACCTGATGGAGTCAGTACCAGCCTATCAGTACCAGATGGAGTCAGTACCAGCCTATCAGTAGCAGATGGAGTCAGTACCAGCCTATCAGTAGCAGATGGAGTCAGTACCAGCCTATCAGTAGCAGATGGAGTCAGTACCAGCTTATCAGTACCTGATGGAGTCAGTACCAGCCTATCAGTACCTGATGGAGTCAGTACCAGCCTATCAGTACCAGATGGAGTCAGTACCAGCCTATCAGTAGCAGATGGAGTCAGTACCAGCTTATCAGTACCTGATGGAGTCAGTACCAGCCTATCAGTAGCAGATGGAGTCAGTACCAGCCTATCAGTACCAGATGGAGTCAGTACCAGCCTATCAGTAGCAGATGGAGTCAGTACCAGCCTATCAGTACCTGATGGAGTCAGTACCAGCCTATCAGTAGCAGATGGAGTCAGTACCAGCTTATCAGTACCTGATGGAGTCAGTACCAGCCTATCAGTACCTGATGGAGTCAGTACCAGCCTATCAGTACCAGATGGAGTCAGTACCAGCCTATCAGTAGCAGATGGAGTCAGTACCAGCTTATCAGTACCAGTACCAGCTTATCAGTACCTGATGGAGTCAGTACCAGCCTATCAGTACCTGATGGAGTCAGTACCAGCCTATCAGTACCTGATGGAGTCAGTACCAGCCTATCAGTACCTGATGGAGTCAGTACCAGCTTATCAGTACCTGATGGAGTCAGTACCAGCCTATCAGTACCTGATGGAGTCAGTACCAGCTTATCAGTACCTGATGGAGTCAGTACCAGCCTATCAGTACCTGATGGAGTCAGTACCAGCTTATCAGTACCTGATGGAGTACATCTATTTACCTTTCCATTTTGCTCCCAATCTAGCCGTCATAAAGGAATGTACTTAATACCTCAGTCATGCTCTTCCTTTATGCGTATTAGACAGCTCCGGTATGTGGATGTCCTTTGTTTAGTGCTGCACAGTAAATACTTTCTCACAGAAATCAACAGATGGGAGCCAAGCATTAGTATATGACGTAGCACCTATTTTTTCTCTTATTAAATTGGATACAAAAACAATGCATTTGGGTAATTCTTGTTCTAAGGTTGTACCCCAAAGCAATACAATCAACTGTGAGCAGGTAATGCCTTGAAAACAACCTCAAAAGACGTTGCTGCCAACCACACAGTCGGTGTATACTTTGAGCAGAAAAAGTTGAAATGCTTTGGATGGGTTGTAGGCCTTATCCAAGTATAGAAGAGTCAGAGAGACCTAGAAAACACCTGCTTGCTTCCTACAAACATACCCCCATTCCTTTTTCAACGACTTCTTGTTGGCACGATACAGCGGGTCTTTGATGAGAAGCGTCTTGGGTACACAGCTTATCGATCAGTGTCTGTCTTGTCTCTTCAAAGTCTGCTCCGATACGTGTCACGCTGAGATAAGTGCAGCAAGGGAACAATGTTTTTTCATGTACTACCAGTGGTGATTGAAGTGAATGTGATCAAAAGGCCACAGTGTTTCTCTACCTGACTACCCATGATAACTTTATTATAGCTATCTTCCTCACACTATTAACTAGCCAGACGAGAAGTTACAAAGGAACAGAAACAGCTACAATGCAAACAAGAGGACTCTAAATGTTGGTCCTCTGTGTCACCCATTGTTGTCATGTGAGCATAATTCATTTAGCGGTCGGTGGTTATAGATCAAATGTCAAGGGTGGACTGTGGCAGAAGTACTGCACTAGAAGTGTTTTATTTAACTAGTCAATGTAGAACAAATTCTTATTTACAATGACGGCCTACAGCGGCCAAACCCGGATGACGCTGGGCAAATTGTGAGCCGCCCTGTGGGACTCCCAATCACGGCCGGTTGTCATACAGTCTGGATGCTCCCTTGTCTACGTCTCTGCGCCCTTCTCCCTCTCCTTTATCTGTCTCTCCTCAGAACAGTCCATTGCCAAGGGTTTACTCATTTCACAATCTGTTCATCAGAGGTCCAGGGAGACCTTGGCACAGCTCATCCAATACGCATGAGACTGATTTCCCTTCTCGCCCCCATCACTCTCTCCCTGGGCCTCAACCTCCTCTCATCAAAAGTCCATTGATAAAAATCGGTCGTAAACACTCGAGAGAGAGAAGGTTCACCGTCTGTCTCGACCCCACCACTGGTCACCAAACCACTGATCTCCCACTCTGTGCCATTTGATTAATCCCCTCTCTTAATGACACACCCCCCCCCGTCTCGTGCCTTTTCAGAAGCCCCACCACATTCACGGATTACAGAGCGGAAGATGCCATTAAAGAAGAAAAGGAGACGGCTCTCTTCGACCCAGGCAGGGAACGTGGGCTTCAGTAGCAAAAGTTCCATTGTTATCCTTGCTCATAAAAAGACTCCCATTAAAAACAGCAAGGAGGCCTTCATGTTCTAAAACACAATGGCTCCATGCTGGCACTGGGAAAATCTTGGGGGTTTTGATTTCCCTTATCAGCCTCCAAATGCCCCTCCACACGAACTGTTGACACTCTTCAGGTCCCCTGCCATCACAAGGGATACTTTTGCCTCAATTGTTTTTGTTCCTAATAAATTCAGGGATATGATTGAATGAGGTGACTTTGAAAATCTTTGTCCTATACTTTGAAGAGTTAGGCCCTTTGAACAACAGCCAAATTGCACCAACATTTGATTGTATTTGCTTTCTGTTGATCTCAAAAGTCAGAAGTGATCAAGGATCTACAGATGTAGGATCTTCTATTTGCTCATCTTTTGTTGCGGTGAATGCAAACTTCTAAAGTTTGTCATTTCCATGTTGAAATTTCAGACCTGATTTGCCCTAATGAAAAATGTATAAATCCCTACAAAAATGTCCATTAATTATAATCCACATAATAATTCAAATTTCCTGTTGCTGCAGGATTATTTTCCTGCTGTAGAAAACTGTCTCAAATTAAGATCCTACATCTGTAATACATTTAGCCTCCCTCACTGAGTCAGGCTAGAGGTTGGCTGGGGTTTAAGTCTCAACGGTTTCTTCTCCTTTACCATCTGCTTCATTCATACCTTTGAATTAGTTGCAGTCAATCCCAAAACAAATTAATCCAACACTTTGTTCCACGTGCATTATTGTTTAACACACAATGTCTGCCATATAATATCTGTTTTCCACAGCTCTGTACTACTCTCCATGCCTCTTCACCTCAGACTGACTACATCCCCCCCTGGATGTTATATCTGCTTTTAGAATTCAGCTATATTCATCTTTAATAGGCTGAATTCAATTGTATGGGAAGTTTCAATGTCACAGAGTACTTGTTATTCAGACTAAAGTTACTATGGATTAGTATTCCTATATAGGAATTCTATGGAGCCATAGGAGGCCATGGATCAGTTTCTGATGCATAAACTGTGGAGTTTAGAGGTCTATCTCCCCCTAGTGGGTATCTTTAGTTTGTTTTCATCTGACATAGATCTGAATGGATGGATGGCTTTCAGATGCTATAATTATCAAATGATTTGTGCATTAAACATTTAAATGACCTGAGCCATTTTGTTGGGTATGCCCAACAAAATGCTGGTCAACATATTTAGCCAGCAGCCTTTGGGCTTCAGTTTGTATCTATCAAGAATGCCATTGACACAGGCCTAATGTGACAGCATTGTGAGAAATAAGACATCTACTGGTACAGCATTTATCATGAAGGCTAGGACCTCCAACTGTTAACCATGGTCTCCCACCTACCATAACTGATTCCACTGTTTGGCATGTACAGTAGTTTCAAACTGTGCCTTATTGCTAAGGATGATTACATGATGATTACATGGGAAGGATCAGTTCAACCTCCGCCAGCAACTGTGTGTGTGTGAGCCTCACGGGCAACATTAGACAGCATCTCAGTGCATGCCTTGAACCAGCCAAAAACAAAATGAAGGTATCTATGCCACTGTGATATATTGCCCCAGACCCTGTGGTAGACCGATAGAAACGGCAAATTGTGTTTTCTTGTATTGTGAAGGCCCTCTGTGAAGTACATGGGTCAACATCTCACCCTCAAAACTGATGGTGGGTGAGTTTCTGCCTTTCTATTTCAAACAGCCTCATTTTCTCGCTCCCAAAACAATTACTGTTAAGGTTAACATTCCATCAAGCAATGTTACTCATCGCCTTTATCTGTGCCGACCACACCTGTATGTCCATAAATCAAGACTACTTTTAGACTGGTGATGATTACAGGTTGAAACCACACCCTGGTAAAACCTGTTACTGGAAAGGGTGAGGCCTATGGTCACATGAACTAAGCTGTCTAGCGATGACACAGTAAAAAATATATAAACTACTGCCAGCATGGATATCAGATCAATCAAGGAGCACAGCTGCAAATAAGTCACCATGTAAAGATTATCCATCATTGATACCTTTCAGCTCCGCCCCTGATCATTCATGTGTGTTACATTAGGGGTTCGGGGGGTTCCTTTTGATAGATATGACCCCTGAACCCTTCCTTTGTCATCTCTCTTCCCTCATAGGGTTAACTCTCCAACGGACACGTTTTCATTTATTTTCAACATGAGTTGCATCAACGTTTTTAAAAATGATAAAGTCTATCTTCTGGAGCATACTGTCCCCATTCATTTCTCAAACTTAACCCTGTTCCCATCCAAAACTCGATGACCTACTTAGTAAGCCACACCACGTTCCAGATGCCTTGACAAAGGAACACTGCTTGCCAGGAATAATAATCAAGGGGTTGTAAAATCTCAGTCAGTCCGTCTCTACATACATGATTTACGTTTGTGATTTATTAGAATGTGTCATTTTAACCCTGTTTCCCAGGAGTCGGTGAGCAAGGGCCACCACTTGACATAAATGGGACAAAGATACACCAAAAAGGATTTCCATAAAAGTTCTGGAACAGAAGACTATAATTATCTGATCTTGTGTTTTTAATGACTTTATAGACATGTTGTACACTTTAATAGAGGGTACTATATCATATACTAATATATCACATACAACTATATCATATACTACAATATCATATACTACTATTTTATATACTACTATATTATATACTACTATTTTATATACTATATCATACACTACTATATCATAAACAACTATATCATATACTACTATATCATATACAACTATATCACATAAAACTCTATCACATACTACTATATCATATACTACTATATTATATACTACTATATCATATACAACTATATCATATGCAACTATATTTTATACTACTATATCATATTCTACTGTATCGTGTACAACTATATCACATACTATTATATACTACTATATTATACACATCTATGTCATATACTACTATATCATATACAACTATATCATAGAAAACTATATCATATACTACTATATCATATACTACTATTTTATGTACAACTATATCATATACTACTATATTATATATTACAACTTTGTCATATACTACTATATTACATACAACTATATCACACACTATTATATACTACTGTATCATATACTACAATAGCATGTACTACTATAGCATATACTACTATGTGTAACGGTTTTTTTCCGTTGAAGGAGAGTCGGACCAAAATGCAGCGTGGTGGTTACTCATGTTCTTTAATGTAAAAATGAACGATACATGAAATAACTAAATCTACAAAACAACAAACGGAACGTGAAAACCTAAACAGCCGATCTTGTGACAACAAACACAGAGACAGGAACAATCACCCACAAACACACAGTGAAACCCGGGCTACCTAAATATGGTTCCCAATCAGAGACAACGATAATCACCTGACTCTGATTGAGAACCGCCTCAGGCAGCCATAGACTTTCCTAGACAACCCTACTCAGCCACAATCCCAATACCTACTAAAACCCCAATACAAAAACACACCACAAAATAAACCCATGTCACACCCTGGCCTGACCAAATAAATATAGAAAACACAAAATACTAAGACCAGGGTGTGACACTATGTTATATACTACTATATCATATACTACTATTTTATATGCTACTATATCATATACTACTATATCATATACAAATATATCACATACTATGATATACTACTATATTATATACTACTACATCATATACTACTACATCATATACTACTCTATCATAAGCTAATATATCATATGCCAGTATATAATATACCACTATATCATATACTTCAACTAAATAATATACAACTACATCATATACAGTGCATTCTGAAAAGTATTCAGACCCCTTCACTTTTTCCACATTTTCTTTCGTTACAACCTTATTCCAAAATGGATTAAACAAAATCAATCTACACTCAATACCCAGTAATGACAAAGCGAAAACATTTTTTGCTGATGTTTTTTTTACAAATTAATATTTAACAAAAAACTGAAATACTGTATTTACATAAGTATTCAGACCTTTTGCTTTGAGACTTGTTATTGAGCTCAGGTGCATCCTGTTTCCATTGATTATCCTTGAGATGTTTCTACAACTAGATTGGAGTCCACTTGTGGCAAATTCAATTGATTGGACATGATTTGGAAAGTCACACACCTGTCTACAGTATATAAGGTCCCACAATTGACAGTGCATGTCAGAGCAAAAACCAAACCATGAGGTCGAAGGAACTATATCATATACAAGTGTATTTCCCACTACTTAAATTGATAGCACAAATGGACTGAGGAAAGCAATAAAAATGTCCCTGAAAGGTCAAAAAGACCTATCATAAAAATGGGCTCCACTGATAGCTGTACCCGGTCTGTTACACATGGTCTCAATCTGTCAACATGGGCGGCAAATGACCCTGCTGTTAGCAGATAGACAAAAAATGTCTGAGCCTCGTGTCCTTAATTCGATTCCCATAGAGTATCTCTTTCTCTCTTGGAGCAAGAGGACCGACACACACAGAGATATGCCGATTATAGTGCTCCACATGGGGTGTAGTGTGATACCTCACCCATCTTGGTATGGGGTTAAGGAATCGTTTGCATAATAGTAGGCATGATCTCTCAAAACACAAACTGAGTTCATTGTTCAATCATAAAATATTTGCATATGATGAACGTTAAGTTGGTGTGACCCATAAAAAAAATTGCCGGCAAAGTTGTATAGCCATGGTTTCTAGAAAATATATATTATAAATAAACCAGGTAGTTTGGGTCCTGGATGCTGATTGGCAGAAACAGCATTTCAGCCGAGTGTACATAAGACAACATACCAGTTTATAATAGCAATAAGGCACCTCAGAGGTCATGCCTAAGAACAACCCTTGGCCAATATATAGCACCCCCTCTGACCTTATTGCTTAATTATAAACTGTGTGGTTCGAGCCCTTGAATGCTGATTGTCTGACAGCCGAGATATATATGTTTTTACTGCTCTAATTACGTTGGTAAGCAGTTTATTATAGCAATGAGGCACCTCCAGGGTTTGTTATATACAGTAAAAACCAATATACAACGGCTATGGGCTGTATCCAGGAACTCCACGATGCGTTGTGCATAAGAACAGCCTTTAGCCGTGGTTTATTGTCCATATACCACACCCCCTCACACCCCCTCACCCCCTCGGGCCTTATTGCTTATTTTGACCAACGTTATGACTTTAGACTTTCAAATCACACTCAACTTGAAATTCATGCAAAGCAAATGGAAGACTCTTATTAAGATTCTGCATACATTCAGTACACAGATGTCAGAATACAGTCCCAATGGAAAGAAGTCATACATTAGCATGGACGAATCAAGCTATCTTATGCAACATTAACCATGTGTCAGTCACAGAGTGTGAGCATGCATGAGTGTACAAAGTTCATCTGCTCTGGTCAAGTCATCACGTTAGTGGAAAATAATTGGCCCAGGTGACAATCCAGTGACAATTACTGTATGGTGACGTACGTTCGTTCCATAGGGACCTGTGTCCAGGTCGACCCCATTAGATAATGGAGGGTTAGCCGTGCTGGTGGCAGGCGTCAGGAAGGTCTCAGACAAGTGAGGACAGGCAAGTGGTGTGAAAGTGAGTTGACGAGCTGGAATACTGTACAAAGCTGTTGGGTCAGTTGAGTTTGTTAGCACTAAATCAGGCTTGGGGTCAATTCTTGTGACAGGTCATGAACTCTACTTTCACCAAATAATAAAGATAGTTAATTCAATAACATAGCTCAACAAAATATTACCATGACAGGACTAAACGAGGAGGATGGTTTGTTTGCTAAGCTAGGAAATCTGTTTGTTTGTTTGTGTGATGTAGTAAACTTGAAAATACATTATCTAAGTCAGGGCTCTCCAACCCTGTTCTTGGAGAGCTACCATCCTGTAGGTTTTTGCTCCAACCCTAATCTAGCGCACCTGATTCTAATAATTAGCTAAATGATAAGCTGAATCAGGTTCGTTTCAACAGGGGGTTGAAAGGAAAACCTACAAGAGGGTAGCTCTCCAGGAACAGGGATGGACAGCCCTGATCTAAGTGATTGATAGTTGGTATTCAGCAGTCATTAAAGTATTGTTACGATCCTCTTCCTGTGAATGACTGGACCAAAGCGCTCATGATATTTTAAACTTAGAACACTGAACAAAAAATAACAGAGGAAAACTAACAGTTCTGTAAGGAAACTAACAATACAGAAAACAACTACCCACAAAACCCATGTGGGCAAGAGCTACCTAAGTATGGTTCCCAATCAGAGACAACAATAGACAGCTGTCCCTGATTGAGAACCATACCCGGCCAAAAACAAAGAAATACAAAAAAATAGAAAAAAGAACATAGAATGCCCAACCTTGTCACACCCTGGCCTAACCAACATAGAGAATGAAAGCCTCTCTATGGCCAGGGCGTGACAAGTATACCTTATTTACAGCTCTATAGAGATGAGATGATGAAATAATTAAGTCAACACTAGCCAGCAACCGCCATCACTAGCTGGCTACCACCAGGTTACTCAACCCTGCACATTAGAAGCTGCTGCCCTATATACACAGTACATAATCATGAAATCAGTGGTCACTTTAATAATGGAACAATAGTTATTTTAGTAATGTTTACATACTGCTTTACTCATTTACTCAGTGCCTTTGGAAAGTATTCATTTTTCCTCATCAATCTACACACATTACCCAATAACAGCAAAGCAAAAACAGGTTTTTAGAAAGGTTTTCACATTTATTGCAAATAACAAAACGGAAATATCACATTTACATAAGTGTTCAGACCCTATAATCAGTACTTTGTTGAAGCATCTTTGGCAGCGATTACAGCGTCAAGTCTTCTTGGGTATGACGCTACAAGCTTGGCACACCTGTATTTGGTGAGTTTCTCCCAATTTTCTCTGCAGATCCTCTCAAGCTCTGTCAGGTTGCATGGGGTGCGTTGCTGCACAGCTATTTTCAGGTCTCTCCAGAGATATTCAATCAGGTTCAAGGCTGGGCTCTGACTGGGCCGCTCAAGGACATTCAGAGACTTGTCCCAAATCCACTCCTGCGTTGTCTTGGCTGTGTGCTTAGGGTCGTTGTGCTGTTGGAAGGTGAACCGTCGCCCCAGTCTGAGATCCTGAGCACTCTGGAGCAGGTTTTCATCAAGGATCTCTCTGTACTTTGCTCCGTTCATCTTTCCATCGATCCTGACTAGTTTCCCAGTCCCTGCCACTGAAAAACATCTCCACAGCATGATGCTGCCACCACCATGCTTCATCGTAGGGATGGTGCCAGGTTTCCTCCAGAAGTGACGCTTGGCATTCAGACCAAAGAGTTCAATCTCGGTTTCATCAGACCCAACTCCAAGCGGTCTGTCATCTGCCTTTTACTGAGGAGTGGCTTCCGTCTGGCCTCCATAAAGGTCTGATTGGTGGAGTGCTGCAGAGATAGTTGTCCTTCTGGAAGTTTCTCCTATTTCCACAGAGGAACTCTAAAGCTCTGTCAGAGTGACCATCGGGTTCCTGACCAAGGCCCTTCTCCCCCAATTGCTCAGTTTGGCCGGGTGGCCAGCGCTAGGAAGAGTCTTGGTGGTTCCAAACTTCTTCCATTTACGAATGATGGAGGCCACTGTGTTCTTGGGGGCGTTCAATGCTGCAGAAATGTTTTGGTACCCTTCCCCAGATCTGTGCCTTGACACAATCCTGTCTCGGAGCTCTGTGGACAATTCCTTCGACCTCATGGCTTGGTTTTTGCTCTGACATGCACAAACAACTGTGGGACCTTATATAGGTGTGTACCTTTCCAAATCGTGTCCAATTATGTCCAACTTTTTTGCTTTGTCATTATGGGATATTGTGTGTAGATTGCTGAGGATTTGTTTTAATTTAATCAATTTTAGAATAAAATCCATTGATTGTAATGTAACAACATTTTTTTTTAAGTCAAGGGGTCTGAATACTTTCCGAAGGCACTGTATATACTGTATTCTACTGTATTTTAGTCAAAGACACTCCAACATTGCTCGTCCTAATATTTATATATTTCTACAGTCCATTCTATTATTCTTAGATGTGTGTGTGTGTTGTTGTGAATTGTTAGATACTACTGCACCTGTTGCAGCTAGGAACCCAAGCATTTCTCTACACTTGCAATAACATCTGCTAAATACGTGTATGAGACCAATAACATTTTATTTGAAATAAAACAACGTAATATACATAAATGATGGTTAATAAGTGATCGGTGGTAATGGGCAGTCACTACCATCATGGGACTTTTATTAATTGTTATATTCTGTGTTGTTACTGCATTCAGCCCACATAATGCATAGTGCATTTCATGTTTTAAAAAATCTGCAAAAACAACGTGATTATTTTTTAAATAATCGAACCAAAACCAAACCGACCTCAGAAAGCACTAATCACTCAGCACTAATGATTACCCCACTCCAGTGGATGTTGAAAACATTTCTACCGGCAAATGAACACATTTCTAGCAGCAACTGTGATAATTATAGCCTTGGTATAAGCTGAACAATCAACTCGGGACTCTATGCGATCTCTGGAAAACAATACAACTCCATGGAAGGTTAGTGCCACTTAGCGAACAGGTTGTTTGTTATTTCCTATAGAACGCATAGACACTCGTTCTCGTTGGTTATCCCTTACGTGTAATAATATATCGCCATTTTGAATACATTTTCAAATGCACTATGCCCAAATGCTAATATGTAGTGTAACTATCTCACCTGTGTTTGTAAACCAGTGTAGTTATAATACAACATGCACTATAAGTCATTATAATTCAGGATCTATAAATAATCAAACATTTTTATAACTGCTTATGAGTTCTTATGGATGCAAATAGTCAGTATTATAAGACGTGTTACAAAGCATTTGATGTATGTTTTTCATAGAAATGTCTAAATGTTTCTGTCTGCCCCATGGCAAAATGTATAGAATTGAAAAAAAAAAGATCTGTTTTCCCCAACAACAACAAACAAAGTGTGCTACCCCACTGTTGGGGGTTCTAATCCCCCAGCAAAGACAACTAGGTTTCCCATTTGAATTTCTGGAGATTGCCCCACCTGGCAATGAAGTGTAATCAATGTCCTTTGCATAGTCCCTTGTTTCCCTAGCAACAAGAAAAGAGACATAATTCAGCTTGACAAGGTAATTACAGATTGGTGGTGGGAGGCCATTATTGTTTTAGAATGCAGCTTTGCCAGGGAAACACCAGCTATACAACTCATAAAGCTTTGGAAATTATGGACAGGTTTACCCAAGAATAAGGTCATATAAGTGGCCGATTTACAATCACATCGATTGCAGTGTTTATATATAAACTACATGGTCAAAAGTATGTGGACACATGCTCGTTGAACATCACATTCCAAAATCTTTGGCATTAATATGGAATTGGTCCTCCCTTTGCTGCTATAACAGCCTCCACTCTTCTGGGAAGGCTTTCCACTATATGTTAGAAAAATGCTGCAGGGACTTGCTTCCATCCAGCCTCAAGCATTATTGAGGTTGGGCACTGATGTTGGGCGATAAGGCCTGGCTCACAGTCGGCGTTCCAATTCATCCCAAAGGTGTTCCATGGGGTTAAGGTAAGGGCTTTGTGCAGGCCAGTCAATTTATTTGGGCTGCATTCTGAGGTGGAGTTAACTCTAATGAACTTGTCCTCTGCAGCAGAGCTAACTCTGGGTCTTCCTTTCCTGTGGCGGTCCTCATGAGATGGTTCTTGCGCTTTCAAAGTTCTTGACATTTTCCGGATTGACTGACCTTCATGCATTAAAGTAATGATGGACTGTCGTTTCTCTTTGCTTATTTGAGATGTTCTTCCCATAATAGGGACTTGGTCTTTTCCCAAATAGGGCTATCTTCTGTCTACAGTGGTTGCTCAACTAAAAGTTTTGCGATTATGCTGCGGGACATAGAAGTAATTTGTGGTTTAGTACGGTACCCTGCATCACCACTTCATTTATCCAGACCAGCTCAAGGGGGAGTTAGAGCACTGACAATGAATGGGCGACATAAACCAAATAGAAACAGATAATTGTGAACGACTTCAAAATTGAATTTCAATGAATTGAATAATGAAGATGAAGAAGGTGGTTGAATTTAGAACAATAGTGTAAGAATTGCATGCCCACACCCTCATAAATACAGTTATTTTTTTTGTTTCTACTTGTCAGTATTACTTACTAAAACTGTTGTTACATTAAGGTTTTTATTCTAAGAGAATCTAAAATGTTCAATTATATTAAGATATACTGTATGTGTTTACTGAATATAAGCAAGCGATGTCTGCTAAATAATCAAGTTGATGGCGCAGTCATATAGCCTCCACACCTACATAAAGCTGAGTGACTCAGTCATATAGCCTCCACACCTACATAAAGCTGAGTGACTCAGTCATATAGCCTCCACACCTACATAAAGCTGAGTGACTCAGTCATATAGCCTCCACACCTACATAAAGCTGAGTGACTCAGTCATATAGCCTCCACACCTACATAAAGCTGAGTGACTCAATCATATAGCCTCCACACCTACATAAAGCTGAGGGACTCAGTCCTATAGCCTCCACACCTACATAAATCTGAGTGACTCAGTCATATAGCCTCCACACCTACATAAAGCTGAGTGACTCAATCATATAGCCTCCACACCTACATAAAGCTGAGGGACTCAGTCATATAGCCTCCACACCTACATAAAGCTGAGGGACTCAGTCCTATAGCCTCCACACCTACATAAATCTGAGTGACTCGGGCATATAGCCTCGGCACCTACATAAAGCTGAGTGACTCAGTCATATGGCAGCACCTACATAAAGCTGAGTGACTCAGTTACATAGCCTCGCCACCTACATAAAGCTGAGTGACTCAGTCATATAGCCTCAGCACCTACATAAAGCTGAGTGACTCAGTCATATAGCCTCCACATCTACTTAAAGCTGAGTGACTCAGTCATATAGCCTCCACACCTACATAAAGCTAAGTGACTCAGTCATATAGCCTCCACACCTACATAAAGCTGAGTGACTCAGTCATATAGCCTCCACACCTACATAAAGCTAAGTGACTCAGTCATATAGCCTCCACATCTACTTAAAGCTGAGTGACTCAGTCATATAGCCTCAGCACCTACATAAAGCTGAGTGACTCAGTCATATAGCCTCCACATCTACTTAAAGCTGAGTGACTCAGTCATATAGCCTCCACACCTACATAAAGCTAAGTGACTCAGTCATATAGCCTCCACACCTACATAAAGCTGAGTGACTCAGTCATATAGCCTCCACACCTACATAAAGCTAAGTGACTCAGTCATATAGCCTCCACATCTACTTAAAGCTGAGTGACTCAGTCATATAGCCTCCACACCTACATAAAGCTAAGTGACTCAGTCATATAGCCTCCACATCTACTTAAAGCTGAGTGACTCAGTCATATAGCCTCCACACCTACATAAAGCTAAGTGACTCAGTCATATAGCCTCCACACCTACATAAAGCTGAGTGACTCAGTCATATAGCCTCCACACCTACATAAAGCTGAGTGACTCAGTCATATAGCCTCGGCACCTACATAAAGCTGAGTGACTCAGTCATATAGCCTCGGCACCTACATAAAGGTGAGTGACTCAGTCATATAGCCTCGGCACCTACATAAAGCTGAGTGACTCAGTCATATAGCCTCAGCACCTACATAAAGCTGAGTGACTCAGTCATATAGCCTCGGCACCTACATAAAGCTGAGTGACTCAGTCATATAGCCTCCACACCTACATAAAGCTGAGTGACTCAGTCATATAGCCTCAGCACCTACATAAAACTGAGATACTCAGTCATATAGCCTCGGCACCTACATAAAGCTGAGTGACTCAGTCATATAGCCTCAGCACCTACATAAAGCTGAGTGACTCAGTCATATAGCCTCCACACCTACATAAAGCTGAGTGACTCAGTCATATAGCCTCAGCACATAGATAAAGCTGAGTGACTCAGTCATATAGCCTCGGCACCTACATAAAGCTGAGTGACTCAGTCATATAGCCTCAGCACCTACATAAAGCTGAGTGACTCAGTCATATAGCCTCAGCACATAGATAAAGCTGAGTGACTCAGTCATATAGCCTCGGCACCTACATAAAGCTGAGTGACTCAGTCATATAGCCTCCTCACCTACATAAAGCTGAGTGACTCAGTCATATAGCCTCAGCACCTACATAAAGCTGAGTGACTCAGTCATATAGCCTCCACACCTACATAAAGCTGAGTGACTCAGTCATATAGCCTCGGCACCTACATAACGCTGAGTGACTCAGTCATATAGCCTCCTCACCTACATAAAGCTGAGTGACTCAGTCATATAGCCTCCTCACCTACATAAAGCTGAGTGACTCAGTCATATAGCCTCCACACCTACATAAAGTTGAGTGACTCAGTCATATAGCCTCAGTACCTACATAAAGCTGAGGGACTCACTCATTCATGACTTTGGATCAAAATAAATAAGTACCAACATTCTTTCTGATAGTCTTTAATAAAGAAATGTTCCGGTTATCCTGACCTGGACACCATGTATTATAATAGACCATTATGGGCTATTAGCAGGACAATAGACTCTTGCCAACACCTCTCTGTATTTTGATACTTTGTGCAAGGCAATTGATCAGCATTAAAAACGTTGTGGTTGGGGCCTCCCGAGTGGCGCAGTGGTCTAAGACACTGCATTGCAGTGCAAACTGCGTTGCTACAGATGCTGTTTCCAAACCCGTGCCAGGCCGCAACCAGGAAACCCATGAGGCGATGGTTGGCTTTGGGTTTCTCTCCCTCTAAAAACAGAAATAAATCATTCTAAATAACAAACTAGCTTTATTTACATAAATATGTTTTAAACAAAGCGATTATTATTATTATTATTAATTAATTTAGAATGATATAGAAACCCCACTGAGATATTCTCACAGATCAGATTTGCCCTAATGAAAAATGCCCCTAATGATGGTACTGACTAGGGAACATTCCCGCTGTTATTATTGCCTGTCTGCAGATTCAAACTAAAACAATGTAACTAATAATGTCGTTGACTAGGGAACGTTCCCGCTGTTCTTAGTGCCTGTCTGCACATTCAAACTAAAACAATGTAACTAATTATGGCGCAAAAAAATGCCCCTTAGATATGAATGGGGAGGGCAGAAATTATTGCATGATAGTGTTTGTGACTAAAATCCCCAAGCCTACCAGTATTTTTGAAATGTCTCCAGTAGATTTTCTGTTCTGGCTGAAAGCCCTTAATCTGCTCACTTAAATGAATAGAGATCCTGGTCCTGGTGCTACAGTATGTTGTTACAGCATAACCAAAGTGAGGACAATCGATGATGTGCTGTATACTTATGGCCTATTGTAAACTGAAAGTCACACCTTTCCAGTACTCCTCACCCCGCCCCAAACTCCACCCTGAATACAGTTTCCATTCAAAAATGATCTGTTTATCAACAACAACAAAAAATTACATTGTGACCAAAGAGAACAGACATAATGGACATAGTTTTCATCAAGCCAGGTTCTTTCTATGGTGCTACCCATTCCAGGGTTAGGACCGTAAATGAGCCGGAGCTGAGAGTATCACCAAAACTGAAGGTATTTCGGTGTAGGCATACTGTGTAAAAAAATCGCTAATTAAATAAAAGGTAAAAAAAAAATACAATTAAAATAAATTAAATTGTGTACTAAAAACGTGAATGTGTTATTGCAGAGAATACAACCATGCCAAAAACCGGGTGACAGCTGATGCGTTGGTCCAGAGCCAGGCGCTATTGGCAGAGAGTCACACATCGTTGGCAGAGACTCAGGCGGCATTGGTGGAGAGTCAGGTGGAAAATTACGTGTTGAAGAGTGCAAGGAACGAGATGGAATCATAATTCATGCCAGGCACACCTGTGAGCTCTGGAACTCCAGAGTCAACACACCAAAATGTAACTCTTTGGCCTGAATGCCAAGCGTCACTTCTGGAGGAAACCTGGCACCATCCCTATGGTGAAGCATGGTGGTGGCAGCATCATGCTCTGGGGATGCTTTTCAGCGGCATGGACTGGGAGACTAGTCAGGATCGAGGGAAAGATGAACATAGCAAAGTACAGAGAGATCCTTGATGAAAACCTGGTCCAGAGCGCTCAGAACCTCAGACTGGGGTGAAGGTTCACCTTCCAACAGGACAACGACCCTAAGCACACAGCCAAGACAACGCAGGAGTGGTTTTCGGGACAAGTCTCTGAATGTCCTTGAGTGGCCCAGTCAGAGCCCAGACTTGACCCTGATCGAACATCTCTGGAGATGTGCAGCGATGCTCCTCCCCCCCAAAAAAAGAGCGGGCAATAGAGATATAAGTGAAACATTTTCATATCAAGTACATGCTAAATGACATTGTATGCAATTCAGCTGTGAGGTCCCGGTCTCATGCTCTAAAACCATTTACAATTATTTTACAGTCCCATATTCAAAATTATTGGTTGTCTTTTCTGTCTTATATTGCTGCCATTGTGTCTTACGTCATTCAATTGTACTGCAGAGGTGTTTTTGTCCTTGGCTCTTCAGTCAACCATTCTTGTACCAGACTAAAAGTAGTCAAAATATATGATGTAGCACAATCATCCACCAGGACTAATGTTAGAGCAATGTCTTTTATTTCATACCAGCTGTCAGTTAGCAACAAGGCATGCATATCAGGCCTTGTATTCTTCTGCCCAAAGATATCTACATTTATTGGAGACCCTGCTATAGTCAAAGGACTGACGAGACCTTTCTTCACAACAATAATATCCAAACTCCAGCACGGACTCTAGGTGTGTGATACAATTCGTATTGTATTTTTCCAAATTGCGCTACTGCTAACTTATCTGCCCAAGTTGAATAATGACAATACTGTTACGCAGACAAGCAGTTGCACACCAGGAACAGGTGTCCTCATTATTAAAATGAACTCTAACACGCTTTTCCTTGATCCACCTGTACATCAAGTTGCAGGAGGCTGAGGCTGAGGCACACTGCTCTTTTGAGGGTGAGGAGGATCATCTTGTCCCCTCCTCATCTTCATCCCTGCTAGAGAGTGATCTCTTTGTCGTGGGCCGGCCACATGATTGGCCACTAATTTCTCCAAGGATGGACCATACAGTACTTATCTTGGTTGAGTCTTGCAATTCAACATGAGGTGTTTGAAGTATTGCCTGAAACGGCCACGATTGACATCAAGGACTGTGCAGACACAGCTTTTCAAGAGGAAATTCAACTGGTAAGATTTCATGAGTACTTTCTGTTTGCATAAAAAACATTCACAATTTTTAAGATACTTGAGCACTAAATGTTTTATACATGGTAGGCTTGGGCGGTATACCTTATATCGTGATATTTGGAAAAAGCCAAGGGATGGTTTCTCAGTGCCGTCAATACCGTCAACTATTGAGTTGAAGTTTTTCCAATACATTTGAATATTTGTAGCTGGATTTCTGTTCATTAAGACAGTTACATGCACACAAAATAAGACCAAATGAATGTTGATGTTTACAAAAACAATGTTAACATATAATATCAACATCTGTAATGGCAACACCAATAGCAAGATCAGCTATCCACATACATCATTGGACAGCTGTAAAACATACGAAGGACACCATGTAATCGAAATGTGATCCATTCAAAATTTGGAAACAAGTCATTTTTAGAAAAATATAATTTTTTGTTCGTATGGAATATGTGTGGGATCTTTTCTTTCAGTTCATGAAACATGGGACCCACACTTTACATGTTGCGTTTCTATTTTTTGTTTGGGATACATTGATGGATATCATATGTAGTTGGCTGGCGAGACCTCCACCCTCCACCAGTGTCTTTCTATTATTTTTACCTTCATTTAACTAGGCAAGTCAGTTAAGAACAAATTCTTATTTTCAATGACAGCCTAGGAACAGTGGGTTAACTACCTGTTCAGGGGCAGAATGACAATTTTGTACCTTGTCAGCTCGGAGGAATTGAACTTGCAACCTTTCGGTTACTAGTCCAACGCTCTAACCACTAGGCTACCCTGCCGCCCTGTATTAGTTATACAGTCTTGATTGACTGAGACGGGCTGTGATGATTAAAAGGGGCAAGTCTGTTATTTATTCTTTCGAAAACATTCCAAGTGTTCTGCCCATGCAGTGACACACATTCTATAGCAACCTCTACAGTCAAACTTCTTGTTTGCCACAAATCTTTAGCTGTGCCTTAATGTTAAATATCAACCTACTATGTGCATCGAACATTCATATTGGACTGTACAGCCTAACATATTCTTTGCAGAAATGGGAAATCCTAAAATATAGAATTTTGATTTCAGATAATTCTCATGATCATGTCTCAAAGGTTCCACACTTTCAGCTCCAGAAAGTCTAAATTAAACCTCTGAGATTCAGGCGCCATATACATTTCATAAGATTACTTTATTCATGAAATGACTCGTTCAAAAAAATTATGATTTCACAACAGGCATTTTATAAAATAGGTTGACTTGTGAGCTAATGTGGCTCATTTCACAGTCTTGCAATAAGATCTATAGTGTTCATATTTGTGTAAACTATTTGAAATTGTAATATGTGGGTGTCACTTAGTAGGATGATACCCCACACACACTCCATAGGTAAGGCTGTACAGTGCCTTCAGAAAGTATTCACACCCCTTGACTATTTCCACATTTTATTTTGTTACAAAATGTGGTTTGATTGTCAATTTTAGGTCAAGGATCTACACAAAATACTCTAATGTGTTCAACCCCCTGAGTCAATACATGTTAGAATCACCATTGCCAGAGATGACAGCTGTGAGTCTTTCTGGGCAAGTCTCTAATAACTTTCCACAACTGGATTGTGAAACATTATTATTTTCTAAATTCTTCAAGCTCTGTCAAGTTGCCTGTTGATCATTGCTAGACAACCATTTTCAGGTCTTGCCATGCAAGCAGATTTAAATCGAAACTGTAACTCAGCCGCTCAGGAACATTCACTGTCTTCTTGCTAAGCAACTCCAGTGTAGATTTGGCCTTGTGTTTTAGGTCATTGTCCTGCTGAAAGGTGAATTAATCTCCCAGTGTCTGGTGGAAGCAGACTGTCATGACTAAAACAGCATGAAACCATCAAACTGATTTTTATTTATTTTCGTCAACATTTTAAAAAAGCGACTTTATATCAAATGGTTTCCCTTGATTTAACTGTCTGCACATGCGCAGGTTGGCGAGACACAACCATTAGATCTGATGACTTGTTTCTGTAAACATGGCTTTAGCTAGCTAACGTCTCCATGACAACGCCCAGAAGTGTAATCTGAGATTTGTATTGGAGAATCCGTTTCTGGAACTCTTCATACACTGAGTGTATAAAACATAAAGAACACCTGCTCTTTCCATGACAGACTGACCAGGTGACTCCAGGTAAAAGCTATAGTCCCTTATTGATGTCACTTGTTAAATCCACTTTAATTAGTGTAGATGAATGGGAGGAGACAGGTTAAAGAAGGATTTTTAAGGTTTGAGACAATTGAGACATGTATGGTGTGTGTGCCATTCAGAGGGTGAATTGGCAAGACAAAATATTTAAGTGCCTTTGAACAATGTATGATAGTAGGTGCCAGGCTCACCGGTTTTTGTCAAGAACTGCAACGTTGCTGGGTTTTCCAAGCTCACCAGTTTCCTGTGAGTATCAAGAATGGTCTACCATCCAAAGGACATCCAACCAACTTGACACAACTGTGGGAAGCATTGGAGTCAACATGGGCCTGCATCCCAGTGGTATGCTTTTGACACCTTGTAGAGTCCACGCCTCAACAAATTAAGGCTGATCTGAGGGCAAAAGGGGGTGCAACTCAATATTAGGAAGATGTTGTTCATGTTTTGTACAATCTGTGTATATATATCCTCTTTGGTGTGTTTCTCCAAGCAATGCCTGAAAAGCCAATGACTGTATTGCGATGACTGTGAATAGCCAGAAGAGGGCTGTAGCAGGACTTTTTCTGTCATCGCTGGCACACAGAGAATGATGGGCTGTGGGCACCGGGTAAATATTGTAGTAACTTGAGCAGCGATATGGGGTTGAATAGTTAAATGTTAAAATATGTGTTGAACACGAACACAAACATGTAGAAAACAGACCTAAGATCTGTGGTTCTAATCAACTGGTATATTTCCTTCCGCAATGTTTAACTAATCGTGCTGAGTCAAGAACGAGTAAAATGTTGATGTTGTCAGACAGCATAGGCAGTAGCTCCATAGAGATGAGATGATGACTTGGAATGAAATAGTAAAGTCATCAAATAAAACAAATGTAATAATACACAACAACTGAAATATTTTTATTTAAGTAAAGTCATGTGAATAAATGATGGTTAATAAGTGAAAAGCAGTCTTGGTTAGTCACCACCATCATGGGACATTTAGTAATTGTTTTATTCTGTGTTAGAGCATTCAACCCACATAATGCACAAAAAAAAAGATTGAAATTGAAAACCATGATTATTTTTCAAAAATAATTTAACTGAAACCAAACCAACCTCATAAAGCACTATTGACTAATATCGTTTCTATGCACTAGGCGATCCCTGTTGTAGCGACCTTAACACAACACCTAGCAACCTCGTCAAGGGGTTCCAACCTCTTGGTGTAACGGTAAAGATGTTGGCTTGACAGTTGCCGGACACCAGGATTGAGTCCCGATCAGGGAAACCTCTCAAAATCCGTTACAATATCAACAGGTATGCTTGATAATCTGTATGTTTGATCAGCATATTCTCTTTAATTGACCTTAGAGAAACGGTCAACACAAAACCCGGAATGTAGTGATTCTGCAAGGTTATTAGGAATTCCAAATAACTGCCTAGCCCCTGCTCCACTGGACATTGTGCAGACCTGAAAGGATATGAGAATAGAAGAGGAATTCATCAAGTCTATCAGAGAGCAAGGTGGTGCCAGGTGGTGCAAGGTGGTGCTAGGGAGCGTCGAAACACGTCAGCATCATACATTTGTAATCGACATTTCATTGGACGGCTGCTATGACTTTTGCTTTGAAGGTTATTTGAAGGGTATTTGAAGGGTAACAAGATAAGGACTTCATAACACATTCATAAGCAGAGTATTTCAATGATGCTCATGCCAACAGGTACCTTCCAAATTGTGTTAGAACACTTGGTATTACTTTATTTGATGGGTACGAAATAAAAACTTCAAAAACACGCTAATGAGCAGAGCATTAATTATGCTTACGCTAACAGATACCTTTCATGTTACGGGTTACCGAACACTTCAGAGATGCGGCTCACCTGCAGGGCATAGCCCCGTTCTCTGAGACAGTGTCAAACTTGGAGGTGAAGGCACAACACCACCTGTAGGTTCAGGAAGGCATTGAAAGAGCTGCAGAGAAAAATATAGTTTTCTATTGTGAAAATACCTACATATTTTTAAATACAGAAAGCAATTCAAAATGGCTACCGGTAGTAATGTTTTATTATAGTCAATATAATTTGTAATTGTAAAAATTATCTTGCTGCTTTTCACCTACAACTAGTTTGAACCAATTAATCAGAAGTGATTTCATCTCTGCATTCAGGGAATCTCTCTGAAATTTCCAAGAGCAACAGTCTGTAAGAGCAGACACATCTAATTAAATCTAATCATGATGCCAGTTCAAGAAGTCATGACCTCAGTCAAGAATCAATTTATAACCGTACTAGTGGTTAGACATTTAATCAGTGTCCAGGGAGGATGTAAGCTTTTAGTGGCTGTCTGTTCTCGTCCATTAAAATCTACATGACACAAACTGTACTCCATGTCAAACAATCACTTATAATACTGTGATTGACTTTTTATTGACAGCTTCATTTACCATAACAAAACAAGCTCATTAGTCTCTCATTGTTGTCTTGTGTAGACTAGACGACCACATTGTTCACCCTGTAAAGATGAAGGATGGGATCCTGGGCAATTGGCATGATTTAAGGATGTTGTTATTGTACCCACAGATTAACAGTGTGAGTGGACAGAGTGGATTACATACCAGGGTACATACAGTCAAAGTCCGAAGTTTACATACACCTTAGCCAAATACATTTAAACTCAGTTTTTCACAATTTCTGACATTTAATCCTAGTAAATATTCCCTGGTTTAGGTCAGTTAGGATCACCACTTTATTTTAAGAATGTGAAATGTCAGAATAATAGTAGAGAGAATGATTTATTTCAGGTTTTAATTCTTTCATAACATTCCCAGTGGGTCAGAAGTTTACATACACTCAATTAGTGTTTGGAGGCATTGCCTTTAAATTGTTTAACTTGGGTCAAACATTTCAGGTAGCCTTCCACAAGCTTCCCACAATAAGTTGGGTGAATTTTGGCCCATTCCTCCTGACAGAGCTGGTGTAACTTAGTCAGGTTTGTAGGCCACCTTGCTCGCACACGCTTTTTCAGTTCTGCCCACAAATGTTCTATAGGATGGAGGTCAGGGCTTTGTGATGGCCACTCCAATACCTTGACTTTGTTGTCCTTAAGCCATTTTGACACAACTTTGGAAGTATGCTTGGGGTCATTGTCCATTTGCGACCAAGCTTTAACTTCCTGGCTGATGTCTTGAGATGTTGCTTCAATATATCCACATAATTTTCCTACCTCATGATGCCATCTGTTTTGTGAAGTGCAACAGTCCCTCCTGCAGCAAAGCGCCCACACAACATGATGCTGCCACCCCCGTGCTTCACGGTTGGGATGGTGTTCTTCGTCTTGCAAGCCTCCCCCTTTTTCCTCCAAACATAACGATGGTCATTATGGCCAAACAGTTCCATTTTTGTTTCATCAGACCAGAGGACATTTCTCCAAAAAGTACAATCTTTGTCCCCATGTGCAGTTGCAAATCATAGTCTGGCTTTTTTATGGCGGTTTTGGAGCAGTTGCTTCTTCCTTGCTGAGCGGCCTTTCAGGTTATGTCGATATAGGACTCGTTTTACTGTGGATACAGATACTTTTGTACCTGTTTCCTCCAGCATCTTCTCAAGGTCCTTTGCAGTTGTTCTGGGATTGATTTGCACTTTTCACACCAAAATACGTTCATCTCTAGGAGACAGAATGCGTCTCCTTCCATAGCAGTATGACGGCTGTGTGGTCCCATGGTGTTTATACTTGCATGCTATTGTTTGTACAAATGGATCTGGTACCTTTAGGCATTTGGAATTTGCTCCCAAGGATGAATCAGACTTGTGGAGGTCTACAATTTATTTTCTGAGGTCTTGGCTGATTTCTTTTGATTTCCCCATGATGTCAATCTTAGAGGCACTGAGTTTGAAGGTAGGCCTTGAAATACATCCACAGGTACACCTTCAATTGACTCAAATGATGTCAGTTAGCCTATCAGAAGCTTCTAAAGCCATGACATCATTTTCTGGTATTTTCCAAGCTGTTTAAAGGCAAAGTCAACTTAGTGTATGTCATCTTCTGAGCCACTGGAATTGTGATACAGTGAATTATAAGTGAAATAATCTGTCTGTAAACAATTGTTGGAAAAATTACTTTTGTCATGCACAAGGTAGATGTCCTAACCGCCTTGCCAAAACTATAGTTTGTTAAGAAGAAATTTGTGGAGTGGTTGAGAAACGACTCCAACCTAAGTGTATGTAAACTTCCGAATTCAACTGTTTGCCACCCCTGTTTGTACACTACATCATTTAAGCTTAACATGACAGATACCAGAAGTTAAAACAGTTAAGCCCCAGATTCCTAAAGTCCAATGTTTAAAGCATCTCCAATTCAAAATTAAATCTAGAATTGGCTTCCTATTTCGCAACAAAGCCTCCTTCACTCATGCTGCCAAACATACCCTCGGAAAACTGACTATCCTACCAGAAAACTGACTTTCCTACCGATCCTCGACTTCGGCAATGTCATTTACAAAATAGCCTCCAACACTCTACTCAACAAATTGGATGCAGTCTATCACAGTGCCATCCGTTTTGTCACCAAAGCCCCATATACTACCCACCACTGCGACTTGTACGCTCTCCTTTGCTGGCCCTCGCTTCATACTCGTCGCCAAACCCACTGGCCAGGTCATCTACCCGCATCTACCCACTGGCCAGGTCATCTAGTCTTTGCTAGGTAAAGCCCCGCCTTATCTCAGTTCACTGGTCACCATAGCAGCACCTACCCGCAGCACGCGCTCCAGCAGGTATGTTTCACTGGTCATCCCCAAAGCCAATTCCTCATTTGGCCATCTTTCCTTCCAGTTCTCTGCTGCCAATGACTGGAACAAACTGCAAAAATTGCTGAAGCTGGAGACTCTTATCTCCCTCACTAACTTCAAGCACAAGCTGTCAGAGCAGCTCACAGATAATTGCACCTGTACATAGCCCATCTGTAAATAGCCCATCTAACTACCTCATCCCCATACTGTATTTATTTATTTATTTATTTTGCTCCTTTGCACCCCGGTATCTCTACTTGCACATTCATCTTCTGCACATCTATCACGCCAGTGTTTAATTGCTATATCATAATTACCTCGCCACTATGGCCTATTTTATTGCCTTACCTCCCTTATCTTACCTCATTTGAACACACTGTATATATACTTGTTTCTTTTTTTTCTACTGTATTATTGACTGTATGTTTGTTTATTCCATGTGTAAACTCTGTGTGTTGTATGTGTCGATCTGCTTGGCCAGGTCGCAGTTGTAAATTAGAACTTGTTCTCAACTAGCCTACCTGGTTAAATAAAGGTGAAAAAATGTGAACAAAATAAAACATAAGACATTGGTGGGACATCCAAAAGCCATTTCAAAATGCTACACTGGCTAAAATGAGTAGGGGTGAGTTATTGAAAAGGTTTGACCATGGTCAATGGTGGATAAGTAAGAAGGGTTTTTGCTTTGCATGGGATAAGTATCCCCCATAAACACAAACACTTAAGAGGGCAGGAACAGGAGAAGAAAAACGCCACCAAGTGCTGCAAGCATGTTGATTGGTCCAGGTGGTTGGAAGTGGGAACTGTTAAGATTACGGGGTAAACTAATGTTAAGGGGATTAACAGTTGTGGCTAGGAGATGTCAGGGTAGGGAAATGTATGCCACTCTTCTTCTCTTCAGCCTCGGGCTCCATCTTACTCGTCCATGTCGAGATAGACCTCCTTACCTTCTCTGAGGATGACATTTGGCAAAAGGGAATATCGAAGGCACCGAAATACAGAAAGATGGTCCCAAAGCCTTTGGTTGACAATGTGAATGCTGCAGATATAGAGCTACAGGTAAAAGCCTAAGTAAATGTGTTTGTTGACTTGGTAACTGTAGATGTTGTGCGTAGATATTGTTGCTGGGGTTGTATGGGTTATGAAGTTGTTATAACTTGCTTCTATTTTCCCCAGGGATTTGTCATTGGTCTTATTGAATAAGTAAAACTAAAGCCTCCCACAGCACTAGCACTAGTTACTACAACAGCACAGTGATTATAATGCATAACCATCACGTCACAATCCCTTTGCTTAGTTCTACTATATTTCCAAAGTATTCAAATATAATTTATTGCTTCTCCAATAACAATGGGGTCAAAGTAGCATGGGGTCAAAAGGTGAAATGCTATTACCAAACTTGAACAGAAGTGTTCCTTTCAATCATATTTAGTATTGGATTCCATATTAAAGTTATTAGGTCTGTTAGTGATACGATGGTGATGTGAAACATAATTGCTTTTGTTTTTTATTTATTTTTGTTGCTCTCAGGACGTGCTGTCTTTCGTGGCTAAGGCCACCGGCCAAAAGTACAGAAATACCTCAGCTAAGCTGCTTATGAGGTCCTCCAGAAAATAGCTTGGCACCTTTCTACATCCCCCATCCATCCCTCTTCCCCATTGGTCCACAGCCCTTACCCTTTCTAAAATTCACCTCTCCCTTCTGTCCTCCAAACCACTGTACCACTGGACCTATTTGTCTCTTCTGGATGAGAAGGACAGACTTTGACAGGATACGTAGACAAAATGGCGGTCTTAAAGGTGACGTTCACCAAGACCACTCGGGGCAAGCTAGCCCTGGTGTTGTGGGTCCTCAACTGGATCTCTGTGTTAACGGGCATCATCCTCTTCAGCCTGGGCCTCTTCCTGAAGGTGGAGATCCAGAAACGGAAGGAGCTGATGTCCGCTGATGTCCACTCAGTGCCCAACATGCTCATCGCCACTGGCCTGGTGGCCTGTGTCATCAACTTCCTGGGCGGCAAGATCTGCTACGATTGCGTTGACACCACCAAGTTCCTGCGATGGAAGTTGCTGATGCTACCGTACATCGTGTGCACCTTCCTCTTTACCTTCTGCATCCTGGTGGGTGCGCTCATGTGCTACAGCATGAGGAACGAACTGGAGGAGTCACTATTTCTGGGATTGCGTAACGCCATGCTCTACTACAAGGACACAGGCACGCCGGGACGATGTTATCTGAAGCGCACAGTGGATTTGCTGCAAATCCAATTCCAGTGTTGCGGAAACGCCGGGTTCCGCGATTGGTTCCATGTCCAATGGATCAACAACCGCTGGTTGGACATGACCCACAGTGAAGTAAGAGAGTAAGTACAAAGGAGTACAGTACAGTACCCACCCACACCACCCTCTACCCAGCTTTGGTCCTGTCTGGCCCCTCTACTCAGCTCTGGTCCTCTCTGGCCCCTCTACCCAGCTCTGGTCCTGTCTGGCCCCTCTACCCAGCTCTGGTCCTGTCTGGCCCCTCTACCCAGCCATCAGTGCTAGAGTCTACCCAGCCATTAGGGCCACAGTCTAGCCAACTGACAGGGCCATAGTCTACCCAGCTGAGAGGGCCAGAGTTGAAGGTACTTGATCAATCCAATTGAACCTGTGAATAACCCCAACAAAATATGCCTTTCAAGACTGTGACAAAATACATACTAAATACGTACTAACACATAACAATACTGGAAGCAGATGCTACGAGCTGCCAACACCAGTCCTCCTCATTAAGCTGCCCAGTCAAACTGTTAAGCTGCCCAGTCAAACTGTATCGACTGAAAAAGGTGAGGTCAAAGGTTACGAGAGAGGCTTATCCAGTAGGAGTCAAGAGTTCACTGTGACAGGAAATTACCATACGCGGCAGGTTGAATAATTTATCTTTCAATATTTGGTCTTGTTTTTTGTGTTGTTTTTTTACTGTATCAAAGCGACTTATACAAACAGATTCAAAGCCCAGGTAAAAAATGTCAATAGTGATGGAAGTCCAGTATTAAATTGATCTACCTTTTCCATATGGCTAATCTATGTAATGTGTACCTCCTGAGTAAATGCTTAAGTTAGCCTAACCTTAAAGGGATAATTGTCATTTTGGCAACGAAGCCCTTCTTTCTACTTACCCAGATTCAGATGAACTCATGGATACCATTTGTATGGCTCTGTGTGCAGTTTTAAATGAGCTGAAGATAGTTTCTGGAGCCATTGCTAACAGATAGCATGGTTTGGGAAGGGGCACTGTAGGATGGACAGTTTTCTTAATCTATTCCTTCATGATGCAGAAGTTGGGGTGAAATGGATGAGAAAAAGTCAAACATTTGTCATCAGTAAAGTCATAGGTCTATGTCTGTGCTTTGATTCTGTAGCAAGACAGATTTATGCCAAAATACAACTAGCACAATGGCTTAAAAGATCTCACTCTCTCTCCTGCAGCCGTCTGAGGAGTAATGTGGAGGGAAAGTACCTGATGGACGGAGTGCCTTTTAGCTGCTGTAACACATTCTCTCCACGACCCTGCATCCAGACACAGGTCACCAACAACTCCGCCCACTACAACTATGACTGGAAGACGGAGGAGCGCAACCTGTGGACGAGGGGCTGCCGCCAGGTCCTGCTGGATCATTACACCAACATCATGCAGTCCATCGGCTTTATTGTGCTCATCATCTGGTTGTTTGAGGTTGGCTTTACATTAACAAAGCTCCATTCTTATCCTGTACTTTGAATAGGTCACTATTGTCACTACAGTCACTATTAACTTGGACATGACATGGTACGTGATGGTGATATTATTAACTATGGGGTAGTGTTGAATAGAACCCAGAGTAGCCAAGGGAAGTAATAGGTACAGATGGTAGGGATGAGGAGGACCCACGGTTGTAGAAAAAGAGTACTTGATTTATCGCAAATTAAGGATTTTCGTGAAACATGGCTTGGGTTGAAAACAGTCCGGTCCATCGCAGTAACATTCAGGATACTAAAAAACCCTGAAAAAATGATGATGAAGGTGAGTCTTAAGCTCAGCCCCTCAATAGGGTTCCTACTGCAGCTAGGACTAGGGCCTAAATGCTGCACAGTATAATTAGGGATTCATTTTCCAACTCTAAACAGAGTTTAACTCTCCCCCTTACTGGGAATAAAGGGAGTCTACCAGGACAGCTAAAATCAACTGTCTGTACATACAGGTCACAACAAACAAACTGATATGGAGCACATTGTAAAATGGTATTCGACCTCAATTTGAGAGAAAATGACAGAATTTATAACTTAGGCCAAAATCTCAGCCATAACAATTAACTAATGAGAATGTACATTTAATTAGTTGAACTTTACTTTGTTAATAGAAAACATGATTTACGTTAATTAACTGCATTCATTAGTTTAAATTACCATATTTAGTTAAGTACACTTTAGTTTAAAAGATAGAGCTAAATCAAATAAAATATGATTAGAACTACTACTCAGGGAGACTGGGCACATGGGTGAACTACGGGCTAATTATATAACTCCCCACACATGGCTTAAACCTGAGCAATCAACTCGGTAGCAAAAAATGAAGGTCAGGCACACCTAAACTTGTGGATAGCTATGCTATGGAATGGACTAGTGCACTTTATGTAAACCACACATGTATATACTTTAGCATTTTAGATAATATTAACTTCATGAAATATATGTTTTTAAAGACCTTTTTAAAATGTCAATGAGACCGGTCTAAGGCTGCCTCATCACAGGTAGTTTGAGGAGAATGTCAAGAATGAGGTGATTGCTGTCATCATATGCCATATTGGTTTTATGACAACTGTGGGTGTGGAGATGGGATGCACCTAGTTCCTGCACATAATCATGACAGGAACAGACAAAGCTTCAGGGGGACAGACAGACATTCCAGTCCAGTGACCAAACTACGGCAGAGGAGGTTGGCCCCGAGGGCAAGACAATTGGTGTACCCAGTCTCTAGGGAGGTGCCACTCTCCCAAGACCAATTTGTCCAGTGGCTGATCACCTTAGAAGGGGACAGTACGGCCTCCGAGAAGCACAGGAACAGTACCCTCACTGGGGCCATGGGAGAAGTCTGTGGTCAAAGAGATATCTACGGTGTAATTCAGCTTCCATTTACCTCCAAGTGGCTGATCGTTTCTTTCTGTCTCTCTGGTAGTGTAGCGCTACAAGGTAGTAACAAGGTAGAGTGACATCTAATCCCTTTTCTCTCCCAACAGCTATGGGTGCTGACGGGCGTGCGGTATCTCCAGACAGCTATGGAGAACCTTCTACGGCAGGGTGACCCCGACCTGGAGTCTGACGGCTGGCTCCTGGAGAACAGCATTGCCCAGACGGCCCGCTCTAACTTCAAAATCATCAAGAACCTAGGCAAGTGCTACCAGGTGGACGATGATCCTAACATCGATGTGCCCAGCACCGCTCAGCAAGAGGTGTCCACTTGCCAGATCCCTGTGGCTAGATAGCATAGCGCAGCGTCCCTGGTCCAGGGCTGAGGCACGCAAACGGGCATCAAGTCCCATTGTCATTAGGTGTAAGCCTTTTGGATGGCAGACCTGTCTCCAGATTAAACGTGCGACAGCTGTGAACTGAGGGATCAAAAGGTGAAAGTGGCAAGTGTAGCAGAGCACCACAAAGACACACAAACAGGATCAAGGACAGCCTATGCAGAGCGTGCTACTAAAGAATGATCTGCTTTGTCACATGATTCTGTAACACCTGCATCATCTTAACAGAGTAAGAATATGAACTGACTGCAACTTTGTCATTGTGCCATACTTAAGTCATTAAACTGAAAGGGGAGCAGGGCAAAGTTGAAACGGGGTTGAACTCGTGTACAACCCAGTTCTACAACCCCATTGACATAATGGGACATGGAACAGTCTGAGTGAAAGATGATGTCATAATGAGCCATATATGTCATGGGCAACAATTATGCCAACAAGGCAGTGGAGGCTGCTGACGGGAGGACAGCTCATAATAATGGCCGGAAAGGAGCTAATGGAATGGCATCAAACATGTATTTGATACCATTCCACCTATTCCGCGCCAGCCATTACCACGAGCCCGTCCACACCCAATTAAGGTGCCACCAACCTCCTGTGCAAGAAAGTGATGGACATAAACTGTTTAACAAATTGTATAAAGGGAAATGGAAACAGCAAACTTGAATTGCCTTCTACAGTTTCTTCAACTCAGTCTCCTGTATGTAACTTTTTTTGTGTTATGGGTTACTTAAGGAATAAGGCCCAAGGGGGTGTGATAAATAGCCAATATACCACGGCTAAGTACTGTTCTTGGGCATGACGCAACGTGCTAGGAAACAGCCCATAGCCATGGGAATATTGGACATATATCACAAACCCCCGAGGTGCCTTATTGCTATTATAAACTGGTTACCAGCGTACTTACGTAGAGCAGTAAAAATACAAGTTACGTCATACCCATGGTATACAGTCTGATATAGCATGGCTGTCAGCAAATCAGCATTCAGGGCTCGACCCACCCAGTTTATAATATAGAATAGATGTATGGGATATAGAACTGTAAGACAGATGGTTCAAATAGAGCTGGAAGAGGAGGGCCAGTCCCTTGCATATATTTCTGATGAAAAGGTGACATGGACAAACTGGACTCTTTCAGGAAGATGATATTCCACAGATGATTTCATTTAACGTGTTTTATTGAGCCACACTCCCTCAACTGTTTTAAATGACTTAGTTGGACATCGCCTGAACGGTTTCTGCTGTCTTTTTGACTGGCTGTGACCATAGGCAACGTATTTATCTTTCTCTTGTGCCTCTGCCCACACAAGATATTAAGGGCAGCCTTAATAAAACACAAGAGTTTTAACACAACTTGAGAATATTTGATCCCATGTTTTCTTTTGCGGGGACCTTTCATAACTGAGAAATAACCAAGTAAGCACAACTCATTTGCTCAGGAATGTGTTGTCAGGTTATCAGGCTCACACCATCAATGATATTTGGACAGGTTCATTGTCTAGAAATGTGAAAATTCAGTAATTATGTCATGGTAGTAGACAGTTAAGTTGAATAGAAAACATGAGCTGGCACACACCCAGTGAAAATTATTTTATGTAGAGGTGATGACTAACTGTCACGTTCTGACCTTAAGTTCTTTTGTTATGTCTTTGTTTTAGTATGGTCAGGGCGTGAGTTGGGTGGGTTGTCTATGTTTGTTTTTCTATGAGTTTCTGTGTTTGGCCTGGTATGGTTCTCAATCAGAGGCAGCTGTCAATCATTGTCCCTGATTGAAAACCATACTTAGGCAGCCTGTTTTCACCCTTGATTTGTGGGTGATTATTTTCTGTGTCTGTGTGTTCCACACGGAACTGTTTTGGTTTTTGTTATTTCACATTGATATTTTGTATTTTTCTGTGTTCTATTAAAAGTATCATGAACACTTACCACGCTGCACATTGGTCCTCCGATCATTCCTACTACTCCTCGTCAGAGGAGGAAGAAGACCGTTACAGAATCACCTACCAACCAAGGACCAAGCAGCATGGTAACGGGCAGCAGCAGAAATCTCTGGACTCATGGACATGGGAGGAGATTCTGGACGGCAAGGGACCCTGGGCACAGGCTGGGGAATATCGCCGCCCCAAGGCCGAGCTGGAGGCAGCGAAAGCTGAGAGGCGGCGATATGAGGAGGCAGCACGGCAGCGCGGCTGGGATGAGAGGCAGCCCCAAAAATGTATTTGGGGGGGCACACAGGGAGTGTGGCTAAGTCAGGTAGGAGACCTGCACCCCAACTCCCCGTGCTTACCGTGGAGAGAGGTGGACCGGGCAGGCACCATGTTATGCCGTGAGGCGCACAGTGTCCCCGGTGCGCAGGCATAGCCCGGTGCGTTACAGTGCAGTGCCTCGTATCGGCCGGGCTAGAGTGGGCATCAAGCCAGGTGCCATGAAGCCAGGTCAGCGCATCTGGTCTCCAGTGCGTCTCCTGGGGCCGGGGTACATGGCACCAGCCCTACGCATGGTGTTCCCGGTTCGCCAGCACAGCCCAGTGGGGTCTATTCCACCTCGCCGCACTGGCCTGGCTACGGGGAGTATCCAGCCAGGTAGGGTTGGGCAGGCTCGGTGCTCGAGACCTCTAGTGCGCCTCCACGGTCCGGTCTATCTGGTGCCTCCTCCACGCACCAGGCCTCCGCACCAGGCTGTCTCTCCGTCTCCTTCCTACAGGTGATCCCGCCTGCTCAGCGCTGTCAGAGTCTCCCGTCAGTCGTGAGCTGCCGGAGTCTCCCATCTGTCCTGAGCTGCCGGAGTCTCCCGTCTGTCCTGAGCTGCCGGAGTCGCCCGTCTGTCTGTTCTATTAAAAGTATCATGAACACTTACCACGCTGAGCATTGGTCCTCCGATCCTTCCTACTACTCCTCGTCAGAGGAGGAAGGAGACCGTTACACTAACGGCGAATAAGCTATAAAAAAATAGAGAGTCTTCTTCAGGATGAAGGCACAGAGATGCCGAAACATTGGTGATTTACTCAATGAATTACGGGAGTTTATATATAGACTGTGCGACTCTCTTTATTATTGTAGCTTATGGTTAAGTGACAACTACTCTGTAAACACTAACTTTAATTTTCATGTTTCGGCAAAGCCTTCAAGGAACCTATTTGTTTTTCAGGAGCCTAAATCAAGATAATTAAATGGGAGAAAGCTGCTTTTCAATAGTACTATCAATCAGAAAAACAGCACTGTGTTCCAGCAACATTGTACCCGGGACTAATGAACGTATAAAGAATACAAATGTTTTGCTGTGCAGGAATAATGTGGTGTTTCCACAGTGCAGGTTTGATATAATCTGGTCCTCAGGGTGAGAATCTATGCGTCTCCCCCTGAGTACTGCTCTAGAGCAGAGTTTCACAAACTCGGTCCTGGGGCACCTCTGGGTGCACGTTTTAGTTTCTGCTCTACACAGCTGATTAAAAATAACCAACTCTTCGTCAAGCTTTGATTATTTGAATCCACTGTGTCGTGCTAGGGCAGAAACCGAACAAGTTTGGGGAAACGTTACTCTTGGAGGCGAATCACTGATCAAAAGGCCTAAACAAGATAAATGTTTTAAACAGTTTTAAAACCGTTCAGATCTGGCTTAAATCATCTTTATCCATTGGTATACCTTTATTGATACCAGCGAAAACAAAACTATTTCATATTTCCACCAGGAAATAAAGCCTATTGTTATTTTTACTTTTTTACAATGTCTATTTAAATATACTGACATTTCTTAAGAGGTTGGGTGCAACACTGAAAAATTGCAATAAAGACATTGGTTACTTTGTGTTAGTTTATTGATCTGTGTCACGATCCTGGTAAAGAGGAGACCAAAGCGCAGCGTGATTAGAATACATACTTGTTAATGAATGACGAAGAACACTTAAACTATATAAAACAACAAACCGAACGTGAAGCTATATAATACTAGTGCAGACACAGGCAACTAGACATAGACATAGACAATAACCCACAAAATACCCCCAAAAAAGATGGCTGCCTAAATATGGTTCCCAATCAGAGACAACGATAAACAGCTGCCTCTAATTGAGAACCAATCTAGGCAACCATAGACATACATAAACACCTAGATAATAAACCACCCCATAAACTTACAAAACCCCTAGACAGTACAAAAACACATACATCACCCATGTTACACCCTGACCTAACCAAAACAATAAAGAAAACAAAGAATACTAAGGTCAGGGCGTGACAATCTGGAAATGACCAAAATAGAATATAAATGAAGATAAGCTCTTAACAGTTTCATGCTGCACATGTAATTATATAAATTGTAAAAATACTGAACATTTCCCGATATCATACCTATGGACAAATTCTTCGAAGTTAAGGAGAATGTTTTCAAAATCACCTGGCCTGACCACTTTAATAGAAACCACGTTCTCCACTCTCACAGCTTTGCTAGAAACGGGAGTCTCTGGTTGTTTAGGAACTGCTGTACAGATCATGTCTGACTCCTGTTTAGTAACAACATGCCATAATCCCTCCATTAACAGGATTACACCACACTTCACCTACAATCCATCACAGGACTTCACATCCAATTAAGAACCTGACAAATGGCACTGATGTACAGTAGGCCCAACCGAAGCAGAAATCCAGACATACCATCCGAGGCAGACTTTTAGTTCAGTTCAGATATGTAATTTTGATGCAGTCATCAGACCAGTGCTGTAACTGTTATTTTGGATGGAGTATTTAAGTATAACTGCTATTATATAAGCACAGTTTGAACTGCAGTTAAACTGCAAAATTACTGCACAGTAGACAAGATACTGCAATTACAAAAGTTACATGTTTTTTGGACGCTATTTTGCAAAGGAGATCATATGCATAGTATTGTAAATGGTGGTTGTTCACACAGTGGAAAGAAGGCTGAGGTACTGGCTTTGTGTTCACCCACACACCACATATACTGTACACCAACGGTACACCAATGACTCAAATCTGGCCTTAGTGGGAACTTACTAAGTATTTGTCACACAATAGACCAGGGTTAGACGAGGGCCATATCGGGACTTTGAGATTTAACAGTGGGTCGCAAAACGTTTTCCGTTAATGGATGAAAAATGTTTTGGACCGTTTGTTTCTTCATCGATTTTCGGGAAAAGTAGTGTTTATTTTAAAATACGTAGGTCTATTCTACTTTCTACATAATTTTGATTATGTTTTTTTTCAAGCTTCAAATTACACCAATTCCTGCTTTGTAAATCTACAGACTGAAGGTTATAGTGTCGTACAGGAGGCCTGGCTAAGGCCAAAATGAAAGTTCCCCACTTTCATTAATGTTTTAACGTTAAAAAGTCCAATATATACCAGACGTCCTTCCTCCAAAGGACATTTTAATGTATTACATTTCAGAACAATCCAGAATTCCATGATGTCATGATCATTTTTTATAGTCATTGCTACCTGACTATTGCTACAGGCATGTGTGAATGGTCTCTAATGAGTAGCCTATATCAGCCTAGGCAAGGCAAAGGTCGATTTTTTTTTCTTTATTATTTCTTTATTCAATTTTATCCCATTTTATCCCCAATTTTGTGGTATATAATTGGTAGTTACGACCTTATCTCATTGAGGCAACTCCCCAGCGGGCACAGGAGGGGTGAAGATAGGGACAACCATGAGTTCATCTGGCTCTGGGTCAGTAGATAAAGGGTTTCATCTGACTCTGGGTCAGTAGATAAAGGGTTTCATCTGACTCCGGGTCAGTAGATAAAGGGTTTCATCTGACTCTGGGTCAGTAGATAAAGGGCCTCATAACCAAAATCCCAAAGTATCCCTTTAACACACCGCTCTCTTAACCTGGAAGTCAGTCAAACCAATGTGTCAGATGAAACACTGTTAGACTGTCTACCTCAGTCAGCTTGTGGGCGCCCGGCCCGCCACAATGAGTCGCATGAGGAACCAGGAAATGCCTTGCCAGCCTTACACTCCTCTAAAAGCGCTGAGCCAATTGTGTACCACCCTTTGGAGCTCCCGGTCATGGCCGGCTGTGACACAGCCTGGGATCGAACCAGGTTGTAGTGACGCCCTTAGTCCTTAGTTGCAGCAGTGATACAAGATCGAAAATTGGGGAGGAAAATGGGATAAAATACAAAACAATATATAATAATAGTTTGTTGAGATCAGTGTAGAAGAACTTGACTGACCTGCACAGGGCCCTGACCTCAACCCCATCAGAAACCTTTGGGATGAATTGGAACGCTGACTGTGCACCAGGCCTAATCTCCCAACATCGGTGCCCGACCTCACTAATGCTCCTGTGGCAGAATGGAAGCAACTCCATGCAGCAATGTTCCAACATCTAGTGGAAAGTCTTTCCAGAAGAGTGGAGGCTGTTATATCAGCAAAGGGGGGACGAACTCCATATTAATGCCCATGATTTGGGAATGAGATGTTCGACGAGCAGCTGTCCACATACTTTTGGCCATGTAGTGTACCTTGCATGCTCTCTGGGTCAGTCGTCCTACAGAATCAGACACCAGCAAGTTTAAAAAACTTCCAGCCTTCCTCTGGGAACACCATCGGCCTCTACGTCTAGATCCCACACACTCATATCAGCTACTGCACCACACTTTGATTTCTTATTTTCCCCAGTCCCATTAACAATAGACGAAACCCATTCCACCCAGCCAGCACAAACCAGGCCTGCATACACCTCCCCAAATAAACAAACAAATAAATAAAAGCATGAGTTATTGTGTGAATGCTGTCCTTACTACACCTTCCCCTGTCATCAGGGCTGGTTAAACACACACACACACACCACACACACACACACACACACACACACACACACACACACACACACACACACACACAACCTACACATTGTATATAGGCTACATACATCTCTTACTGTGCCAACTAGATTCCCAGTTTTCAATGGAGTGGAAGAGCAGTTTGAACAAAAGCAAGGCCTTGTTCACAAAAACAATCTTCCCCTCTGACGAGGACGAATCCGTTCTGATTGTTGAAGGTGTCACCATCAGAATGGTGAACAAGTGATTCAGCAACTACAAGTATAATGTTATAATTCCATTGACATTGCATTTTTCATTAATAATCCCCCAGAATGTTTCCATTTCTATCCTGGTGATTGGTGTTTGTTTGTTAATTTCAGATACAGTCTCCGAGACAGCAGGCTGTGAAAATTATTGCGATCTCTTCAACAAAGGCCACAAAACAAGCTTTCAAACATGTCCCCGGTGCAGACATGGCGCTGGGTGACAGATGCTTTCAGAACACACAAACATTTCTGTTCGCTTGGCATAATGTCCTCGTGACCCTGAGCCTCATGACCCTGGACCCTGAAAAGGCTGCATGTGATTCTGACCACCCAGAGAGATAGTCTCTCTATTCAGCCTTTTCAGGATTCAATGTCTCTCTCTCTCACTCTTTGCTTAATAAACTAATTATTGAGTAAAAGTATGTAGATAGAACGTTGTCAAGTGCTGTCCAAATGGTGTCTCAAGACATTACATTAAATAACACTAGTGGTTTTACACATGGAGGGAGCTTATTAGCTCACTAACTGTTGTCCAAACCAGTTGTTAGACCTCTTTGCCTAAACTGTTGATGTTTGTTGTTATCCCTAGTTTTGCTTAGCCTTGTTTATTTTTCAATACACAACATATTTAACATGTATTATATAGTAGTGGTTGTATATCAATTACACCTACTGTAGTTGAAAAAAGCTTGTCCAGTCTTCCAATGGTTGTTTACTGGTTTCACTTCTGTATTTCATCACTAGGTGGAGACATTGACCACTGCACATCACACCCGGAGTACTAACCTTTATGGTCTACCTTTTATTTATTTAACTAGGCAAGTCAGTTAAGAACAAATTCTTATTTTCAATGACAGGCCTACCAAAAGTCAAAAGGCCTCCTGCGGGAACTTTTTTAAAAGAGAAAGACCACAACACTATATAAAGAGAGACCTAAGACAACAACATAGCATGGCAGCAACACATGACAACACAGCATGGTAGCAGCACAACATGACAGCACAACATGGTAGCAGCACAACATGGTAGCAGCACAACATGGTAGCAGCCCAACATGGTAGCAACACAACATGACAACAACATGCTAGAAACACAATATGACAACAACATGGTAGCAACACAACATGACAACAACATGGTAGAAACACAATATGACAACAACATGGTAGCAACACAACATGGTAGCAGCACAACATGGTAGCAGCCCAACATGGTAGAAACACAACATGACAACAACATGGTAGAAACACAATATGACAACATGGTAGAAACACAATATGACAACAACATGGTAGCAACACAACATGGTAGCAACACAACATGGCAGCAGCACATCATGGTAGCAGCACAAAACATGGTACAAACATCATTGGTTACAGAAAGGGAAACCTCACTGTCTCTCATCAGCACCACCAGCTGAATAACGTTGTCTCCCTATTTGTCTTCCCCATGCCCTATATGAACTTGTGCATTCCCTTTGTGATTATTCTGAAGAAGGCCGAAATGTCAATATTTTAAACGTGTCTAAGAAAACCACACATGTTTAATGCTGAGCGAGCGTTTTGCCTTTTTGCTGTCCATGTTTTTAGGTTGCATCTCTACTCACGTTGGTTGAGCACCTTCTACTTCTTTCCATATTATTTCATTTTAAGTAACTGCCAAGTGAAAATCTCACTTTTAAAAGTTCCTCATCTGTTAACTCATACCCAAATAATGTTGTTGACTCATCCTATACTAATATTTGTAGCCAAGGCATAAAAAATTTCAAACCTAATCTCAAACAGACCGTTTCAAAAATGCTCGCCATTTCCTCATAGAGTATGTCATAGTCCTGAGGAGGATGAGCTGGCCAATCAGCAGTCTAGAGGAGGAGGAGCTAGCCAATCATGAATACTTTTATGACCGATATACGCCCATACTATTCCAACACAGAAAAGCAGTTTTTTTAACATACTTAATTACAATTTTTTGGAAGGAAAACTATTTCACACATATTATTGTAAGTAATTATAGTTCATATTTAATAGAAATATGGAAACACTGGAAAGTTACTTCAAGATGAAACGTTAGAACTGAATACAGGCCTAGTACTTCTATATTTTTTCTATATCTTAACTATTTTTATATTCATCAGAATTTATGGTTTCTGATGCTGCTGATAGGTCGATATTTCATTGGGGGGTAGGAGTAGTGAACCTAGATGCAGCTGTCTGGTATCACAATCACTTGACACGGTAACAACGAGAGATCAAATCAAATCAAATGTTATTTGTCACCCACTCCAAATACAATAGGTGTACTGTGAAATGTTTACTTACACGCCTTTAACCAATACTGCAGTTCAAGAAAGAGTTAAGAAAATATTTACTAAATAAACTAAAGTAAAAATAGTCAAATATAAAGTGACACAATAAAAATAACAATAACGAGGCTATATACAGGGGATACCGGTACCGAGTCAATGTACGAGGGTGTCACGCCCTGATCTGTTTCACCTGTCCTTGTGCTTGTCTCCACCCCACTCCAGGTGTCGCCCGTCTTCCCCATTATCCATATTTATACCTGTGTTTTCTGTCTGTCTGCTGTAAGTTGGTCTTGTTTGTTCAAGCATACCAGCGTTTTGGCTCAGCTCCAGGTTTTCCCTAGTCTATCTTTTTCTTGTCCTCCTGGGTTTTGACCTTTGCCTGTCCCTACCCTGTGCCTGACCTGACTCTGGGCCTGACCACTGCCTGTCCTGACCCTGTGCCTGACCACTGCCTGACCTGACCCTGTGCCTGAAGACTGCCTGTCCTGACCCTGTGCCTGACCTGACCTGACCCTGTGCCTGACCACTGCCTGACCTGACCCTGTGCCTGACCACTGCCTGACCTGACCCTGTGCCTGACCACTACCTGTCCTGACCCTGTGCCTGACCACTGCCTGACCTGACCCTGTGCCTGACCACTGCCTGTCCTGACCCTGTGCCTGACCACTGCCTGTCCTGACCCTGTGCCTGACCACTGCCTTTCCTGACCCTGTGTCTGACCACTACCTGTCCTGACCCTGTGCCTGACCACTGCCTGACCTGACCCTGTGCCTGACCTGACCCTGTGCCTGACCACTGCCTGTTCTGACCCTGTGCCTGACCACTGCCTGTCCAGACCCTGTGCCTGACCACTGCCTGACCTGACCCTGTGCCTGACCACTGCCTGACCTGACTCTGTGCCTGACCACTCACTGCCTGTCCTGACCTGACCTGACCCTGTGCCTGACCACTGCCTGTCCTGACCCTGTGCCTGACCACTGCCTGACCTGACCCTGTGCCTGACCTGACCCTGTGCCTGACCACTGCCTGTCCTGACCCTGTGCCTGACCACTGCCTGACCTGACCCTGTGCCTGACCACTCACTGCCTGTCCTGACCCTGTGCCTGACCACTGCCTGTCCTGACCCTGTGCCTGTCCTGACCCTGTGCCTGACCTGACCCTGTGCCTGACCACTGCCTGTCCAGACCCTGTGCCGTAATTGAGGTAGTGGTAAAGTGACTATGCATAGATAATAAACAGCGAGTAGCAGCAGTGTAAAAACAGGGGGGTCAATGTAAGTAGTCCGTGTGGCCATTTGATTAATTGTTCAGCAGTCGTGTGGCTTGGAGGTAGAAGCTGTTATTAAGGAGCCTTTTGGACCTACCAATAGGAAAGCAAAATTCAAGATGAGGTCTCCTTTATAAGTTGCGTCCATCTCCTAGACAAAAAAGAGCACTAGTCAATATTAAAGTGAAATGTTATTTTTCTCATACATCTCAATTGTCACTCCTGAGAAGTAGACATGGATCTGTCTCCCAGTGATCACTGTATGAGTTTCTCTGAATTCTCTCACACATGTCTCTTTTCTCAGTCTCAGCTACTAGATAAATGAGAGTAGTACAAGATATTAAATGAGTCTCAATGTGATACGAACAATTAGATGTTCTTTCTCAAATATGTCTTACATGTATCCCATATAGAACTCAGTGGTACTGACACGTAATCTTGGACCTACCTCACCATGAACTATATATGAGACTAATTATTACAGGCCTGATCAATTCATGCAAATGTCATCTCAGATATCTCTACACGATCTCAAAGCAGTGTTGAAGTGTAAAATAATCACAACAGTGGAGCAGATTATTTATTTCCATTAATTCATCATTCAATTTACATTCATACTGTTTCAACACATGTCATTTCTTAAGTATACCTAGTCCTTCTCAAGTGTGTTTGGGAAATGAGCTGAAAACACAATACCGGGCATAGATGTCAAGTCAAGGAAAACAACTTTGCCCAAAACATGCTCAAGGGCAAATACAACTGTGTTGACGGGGTGGTAAGTATTTTGCAGCAAAGAACAACCTGCACTTTCAAATTCGTGTGCCCATTTGTGCCCATCTCAGGAATCAGGTGCCCATTTGTGCCCATCTCAGGAATCAGGTGCCCATTTGTGCCCATCTCAGGAATCAGGTGCCCATTTGTGCCCATCTCAGGAATCAGGTGCCCATTTGTGCCCATCTGAGGAATCAGGTGCCCATTTGTGCCCATCTGAGGAATCAGGTGCCCATTTGTGCCCATCTGAGGAATCAGGTGCCAATTTGTGCCCATCTGAGGAATCAGGTGCCCATTTGTGCCCATCTGAGGAATCAGGTGCCCATTTGTGTCCATCTGAGGAATCAGGTGCCCATTTGTGCCCATCTGAGGAATCAGGTGCCCATTTGTGCCCATCTGAGGAATCAGGTGCCCATTTGTGTCCATCTGAGGAATCAGGTGCCCATTTGTGTCCATCTGAGGAATCAGGTGCCCATTTGTGCCAATCTGAGGAATCAGGTGCCCATTTGTGTCCATCTGAGGAATCAGGTGCCCATTTGTGCCCATCTGATGAATCAGGTGCCCATTTGTGTCCATCTGAGGAATCAGGTGCCCATTTGTACCCATCTGATGAATCAGGTGACCATTTGTGCCCATATGAGGAATCAGGTGCCCATTTGTGCCCATCTGAGGAATCAGGTTCAGCAGTCGTGTCCCATAGCAACGATTAAAACATTCCCTAACCAGAAACCGTGGATTGATGGCAGCATTCGTGTGAAACTGAAGGCGCGAACCACTGCTTTTAATCAGGGCAAGGTGTCTGGTAACATGACTGAATACAAACAGTGCAGCTATTCCTCCGCAAGGCTATCAAACAAGCTAAGCGCCAGTACAGAGACAAAGTAGAATCTCAATTCAACGGCTCAGACACAAGAGGCATGTGGCAGGGTCTACCGTCAATCACGGACTACAGGAAGAAACCCAGCCCAGTCACAGACCAGGATGTCTTCCTCCCAGGCAGACTAAATAACGTTTTTGCCCGCTTTGAGGACAATACAGTGCCACTGACACGGCCTGCAACGAAAACATGCGGTCTCTCCTTCACTGCAGCCGAAGTGAGTAAGACATTTAAACGTGTTAACCCTCGCAAGGCTGCAGGCCCAGACGGCATCCCCAGCCGCGCCCTCAGAGCATGCGCAGACCAGCTGGCCGGTGTGTTTACGGACATATTCAATCAATCCCTATACCAGTCTGCTGTTCCCACATGCTTCAAGAGGGCCACCATTGTTCCTGTTCCCAAGAAAGCTAAGGTAACTGAGCTAAACGACTACCGCCCGTAGCACTCACATCCGTCATCATGAAGTGCTTTGAGAGACTAGTCAAGGACCATATCACCTCCACCCTACCTGACACCCTAGACCCACTCCAATTTGCTTACCGCCCAAATAGGTCCACAGACGATGCAATCTCAACCACACTGCACACTGCCCTAACCCATCTGGACAAGAGGAATACCTATGTGAGAATGCTGTTCATCGACTACAACTCGGCATTCAACACCATAGTACCCTCCAAGCTCGTCATCAAGCTCGAGACCCTAGGTCTCGACCCCGCCCTGTGCAACTGGGTACTGGACTTCCTGACGGGCCGCCCCCAGGTGGTGAGGGTAGGCAACAACATCTCCTCCCCGCTGATCCTCAACACTGGGGCCCCACAAGGGTGCGTTCTGAGCCCTCTCCTGTACTCCCTGTTCACCCACGACTGCGTGGCCACGCACGCCTCCAACTCAATCATCAAGTTTGCGGACGACACAACAGTGGTAGGCTTGATTACCAACAACGACGAGACGGCCTACAGGGAGGAGGTGAGGGCCCTCGGAGTGTGGTGTCAGGAAAATAACCTCACACTCAACGTCAAAGAAACTAAGGAGATGATTGTGGACTTCAGGAAACAGCAGAGGGAACACCCCCATCCACATCGATGGAACAGTAGTGGAGAGGGTAGCAAGTTTTAAGTTCCTCGGCATACACATCACAGACAAACTGAATTGGTCCACTCACACAGACAGCATCGTGAGGAAGGCGCAGCAGCGCCTCTTCAACCTCAGGAGGCTGAAGAAATTCGGCTTGTCACCAAAAGCACTCACAAACTTCTACAGATGCACAATCGAGAGCATCCTGGCGGGCTGTATCACCGCCTGGTATGGCAACTGCACCGCCCTCAACCGTAAGGCTCTCCAGAGGGTAGTGAGGTCTGCACAACGCATCACCGGGGCAAACTACCTGCCCTCCAGGACACCTACACCACCCGATGCTACAGGAAGGCCATAAAGATCATCAAGGACATCAACCACCCGAGCCACTGCCTGTTCACCCCGCTGTCATCCAGAAGGCGAGGTCAGTACAGGTGCATCAAAGCTGGGACCGAGAGACTGAAAAACAGCTTCTATCTCAAGGCCATCAGACTGTTAAGCAGCCACCACTAACATTGAGTGGCTACTGCCAACACACTGTCAATGACACTGACTCTACTCCAGCCACTTTAATCATGGGAATTGATGGGAAATGATGTAAATATATCACTAGCCACTTTAAACAATGCTACCTTATATAATGTTACTTACCCTACATTATTCATCTCATATGCATACGTAGATACTGTACTCTATATCATCGACTGCATCCTTATGTAATACATGTATCACTAGCCACTTTAACTATGCCACTTGGTTTACATACTCATCTCATATGTATATACTGTACTCGATATCATCTACTGTATCTTGCCTATGCTGCTCTGTACCATCACTCATTCATATATCCTTATGTACATATTCTTTATCCCCTTACACTGTGTATAAGACAGTAGTTTTTTGGAATTGTTAGTTAGATTACTTGTTCGTTATTACTGCATTGTCGGAACTAGAAGCACAAGCATTTCGCTACACTCGCATTAACATCTGCTAACCATGTGTATGTGACAAATACAATTTGATTTGATTTGATTTGAGGTGCCCATTTGTACCCATCTCGGGAATCAGGTGCCCATTTGTGCCCATCTGAGGAATCAGGTGCCCATTTGTACCCATCTGATGAATCAGGTGCCCATTTGTGCCCATCTCAGGAATCAGGTGCCCATTTGTGCCCATCTCAGGAATCAGGTGCCCATTTGTGCCCATCTCAGGAATCAGGTGCCCATTTGTGCCCATCTCAGGAATCAGGTGCCCATTTGTGCCCATCTGAGGAATCAGGTGCCCATTTGTGCCCATCTCAGGAATCAGGTGCCCATTTGTGCCCATCTGAGGAATCAGGTGCCCATTTGTGCCCATCTGAGGAATCAGGTGCCCATTTGTGCCCATCTCAGGAATCAGGTGCCCATTTGTGCCCATCTGAGGAATCAGGTGCCCATTTGTGCCCATCTGAGGAATCAGGTGCCCATTTGTGCCCATCTCAGGAATCAGGTGCCCATTTGTGCCCATCTCAGGAATCAGGTGCCCATTTGTGCACATCTCAGGAATCAGGTGCCCATTTGTGCCCATCTCAGGAATCAGGTGCCCATTTGTGCCCATCTGATGAATCAGGTGCCCATTTGTGCCCATCTGAGGAATCAGGTGCCCATTTGTGCCCATCTGATGAATCAGGTGCCCATTTGTGCCCATCTGAGGAATCAGGTGCCCATTTGTGCCCATCTGAGGAATCAGGTGCCCATTTGTGCCCATCTCAGGAATCAGGTGCCCATTTGTGCCCATCTCAGGAATCAGGTGCCCATTTGTGCCCATCTCAGGAACCAGGTGCCCATTTGTGCCCATCTCAGGAATCAGGTGCCCATTTGTGCCCATCTGAGGAATCAGGTGCCCATTTGTGCCCATCTCAGGAATCAGGTGCCCATTTGTGCCCATCTGAGGAATCAGGTGCCCATTTGTGCCCATCTGAGGAATCAGGTGCCCATTTGTGCCCATCTCAGGAATCAGGTGCCCATTTGTGCCCATCTGAGGAATCAGGTGCCCATTTGTGCCCATCTGAGGAATCAGGTGCCCATTTTTGCCCATCTCAGGAATCAGGTGCCCATTTGTGCCCATCTCAGGAATCAGGTGCACATTTGTGCCCATCTCAGGAATCAGGTGCCCATTTGTGCCCATCTGAGGAATCAGGTGCCCATTTGTGCCCATCTGAGGAATCAGGTGCCCATTTGTGCCCATCTCAGGAATCAGGTGCGCATTTGTGCCCATCTCAGGAATCAGGTGCCCATTTGTGCCCATCTGAGGAATCAGGTGCCCATTTGTGCCCATCTCAGGAATCAGGTGCCCATTTGTGCCCATCTGAGGAATCAGGTGCCCATTTGTGCCCATCTGAGGAATCAGGTGCCCATTTGTGCCCATCTGAGGAATCAGGTGCCCATTGTGCCCATCTGAGGAATCAGGTGCCCATTTGTGCCCATCTCAGGAATCAGGTGCCCATTTGTGCCCATCTCAGGAATCAGGTGCCCATTTGTGCCCATCTCAGGAATCAGGTGCCCATTTGTGCCTATCTCAGGAATCAGGTGCCCATTTGTGCCCATCTGAGGAATCAGGTGCCCATTTGTGCCCATCTGAGGAATCAGGTGCCCATTTGTGCCCATCTGAGGAATCAGGTGCTCATTTGTCACCTGATTCCTCAGACGTAAAGAAGAATTCAATCTGTCCATACTTTATTTGTGCTACATTATAAAAAAATAACTATGAAATTGTTCCTTCTCTTTCCCATAATGCCTTGATGTCAGACGAGTTCTCTTGTGCCCTGTGAAATGCCTTCACTGAATGCAATTAATTAATATGGCGACCAGCATGTTTTTCTATTGCAGAGAGGTGCCTTGCCTCCAGTTGAAGTTCACTTGATGCTCCAATTATGTTGGTTCTCGACTTATCACTGTTTTCGTCACAAAAACTACTGTCATCGGTCATCCATGCGCAAAAGTCAGCTATGGTATTAGCTGGCTTTATGATTTGCGAAATAGCAGGGATAGACTGCACTAGTTTAACTGCATGGACCATTTGCGTTGGTATATTTTGAGTACCCTGTATGAGTCTTAACAAATAGCCATTTTTGTCTTAAAAATGGAAACAAGAATGGGTCAGTAATGGGCCACGGGCTCTGACAGTGTCTGCCAGGTGCACACGAAGGTGAATATTTGCAGTTTGGTAACACTCACCATCAAGAGTACTAATTTGAGAGCAAAAGTTCCATAGCAGTTTCTCTGCATGATCAATCTGTTGTATTGATATGGACTCAATCAGAAGACTGAAAATCGCTTCACTTAGAAGGAGGAAGTGACTGTAGTAAAGCCTTCCAAGAACAACACAGAAAACAACAGGTCCAAAAACGATGAAAAGAGACCAATATTCTGATGCCTTAAAAAACATCCCGGGCTCCCGAGTGGCTCACTGCATCGAGTGGCTCACTGCATCGCTGTGCTAGCTGTGCCACTAGAGATCCTGGTTCAAGTCCAGGCTCTGTCGCAGCCGGCCGTGACCGCGCGACTCATGGGGCGGTGCGCAATTGGCCCAGCGTTGTCCGGGTTGGGGGAGGGTTTGGCCGGCAGGGATGTCCTTGTCCCATCGCACACTAGCGACTCCTGTGGCGGGCCGGGTGCAGTGCACACTGACATGGTCGCCAGGTGTATGGTGTTTCCTCCGACACGTTAGTGTGGCTGACTTCTGGGTTAAGTGGACATTGTGTCAAGAAGTAGTGCAGGTTGGTTGGGTTGTGTTTCGGAGGATGCACAGCTCTCAACCTTCGCCTCTCCTGAGTCCATACGGGAGTTTCAGCAATGAGACAAGACTGTAACTACCAATTGAATACCAGGAAATTGGGGAGAAAAAGGGGTAAAAAAAATATTAACATCCTGTGAGATGCTACTGATTGAGGATATTGCATCAAGGATTGTGGTTGGATGTTTTGCAATTGCTTGTCTATTTATGTTGTTTCTTTTGACATGCTGAAGGGCTGATGAGATAACTCAGTGGAAAACCATAGCATCAGAAGGTGCATCATTCCTAACAGAGCTGAGTGCATGTAGTCCATGCCAGTGCTGGATTAGGTCATAACTTTTAAGTTGACTAAGCCAACAGGGACCCTTGACACCTTTCGCAGTGGTATTTGTCTCATAGGCCATTTTAGCATCATCAGCAAGTGTTTGATGCATGTGAGGTGGCTCTTTTGGATCCATTTCTTGGAATGGAAACACATGAGCATGTCCCCTTTGCCTTCACAGTCTTTCCAGGCTGCTCACATTTCTTACATCCAAAGTTCCCATTGAATTGCACTGTATTTAGTACTATTGCTTTGTCAGGCAAGTCACATGTGCCAGCAATGGTGAGCACTTTGCACAAAAACGTTTCAGAGCCCTCTGCTGGTGCCACATGAGTTCCATCCTCTTGAAGTTTACTCAGTATATTAGTTAGTGGCAAAAATCAAATGTTCTCTTTTTGTGTGTTCAATTAAGTTAAATTCATTAATGATACAACAAAAAGGCCACACTGAAAATGTCGATGATTTGAAAATAGATACCCCATCTGTGTCCCATGTAAGTGAGATGTTTCTAGGATCACTAAGAGGACCATCCCCATCTGCATGCTGTCTGTAAACGTCTGCATCATATAGATATTCTATGTTATTAGGATATTTCTTCTTCATACAACATCTAAAATTAAGCTTTTCCTGAAAACCAGGCTTGAGAAACAATGATCTTCTTTGAGCATAAATTTGAACCTCCATGAAGGATGATGCTGATCAGTTTTCTGACATGCTGGTCCCACAGGTCAGACATTTGAATTGTTCCCTCTCTAGTGACACAAAATATTTGCTGCAATGCTTATGCATCACAATAGGGGAAGATGCAGAGTGGGAAAAATAGTCTCTGAACTTCTGTACACTGCTGAAGCAGTCTGTGATGAGACAATCTGGACAAAGGGCCTTCCTTACCAGTTACTTTATACTTTAAGCCATGATTACCAAAAGGTTATAGATGCATTGTCATATAATGGTTTGCCTGTTTTTGTTGTGTCGTTGGATGTTGACTGTGCACCCTCCTCACTAGAAAACTTTTCAAATCCCTCACTGAAGATAAAGTTATCATCATAAGGCCAATCAACAAAATTAGGCAACACTTCCTCAAAAGATTCAGATGGATCATACTAATTAACTGCTAAGTGCAGTTGTTGCATGTAGCAACGTTAATGTTGTTGGAAAATGTAGCTACAACCAGGTTAGCAGCTGGCTGTTCAGAAATACAAAAGCACGCTATCGATTTTCCATTTTGATCTCCCAGACAGCACGCACCAGCCCCCACTGGATTGAACGCGCCAGCTCCAGTGGGACAGCACACACCAGCCATGTGATGGTTGCAGGGAATAGGCCAAAAAAATACTCTTTTACTGTATGTGCTATTGTCTCCCCTCAGACCCAGTCCAGATCCGAGAGCTGCACTCTCTCATTGACATCGTTGGAGAGAAACACTGTGAGCTACATGAGAAAAGGCCGTATGTGCCGTCCGGCAAGCAAGAGTTGTTTCCTGACAGTGGCATGTTCCTCTCATCGTTCCACCTCGCTTCCCCGAGGGGAACACCGGTTAGTCAGGCTGATTGGGGTAGTATGTACATGTAGATATGGTGAAAGTGACTATGCATGTATGATAAACAGAGTAGCAGCAGTGTAAAAAGAGGGGTTGGGGGGTAAAAGAGCCATTTGATTACCTGTTCAGGAGTCTTATGGCTTGGGGGTAAAAATTGTTGAGAAGCCTTTTTGTCCATGACTTGGTACACCGGTACCGCTTACCATGTGGTAGTAGAGAGAACAGTCTATGATTGGGGTGGCTGGGGTCTTTGAGAATTTGTATGGCCTTCCTCTGACACCACTTGGAGTAGAGGTCCTGGATGGCAGGCAGCTTAGCCCCAGTGATGTACTGGGCTGTACGCACTACCCTCTGTAGTGCCTTGTGGTCAGAGGCCGAGCAATTGCCGTACCAGGCAGTGATGCAACCAGTCAGGATGCTCTCGATGTTGCAGCTGTAGAACCTTTTGAGGATCTCAGGACCCATGCCAAATCTTTTTAGTTTCCTGAGGGGGAATAGGCTTTCCTGAGGGGGAATAGGCTTTGCCCTCTTCCCAACTGTCTTGGTGTGTTTGGACCATTTTAGTTTGTTGTTGATGTGGACACCAAGGAACTTGAAGCTCTCAACCTGCTCCACTACAGCCCCGTCGATGAGAATGGGGGCGTGCTCGGTCCTCTTTTTCTTGTAGTCCACAATCATCTACTTAGTCTTGGTTATGTTGAGGGATAGGTTGTTATTCTGGCACTACCCGGCCAGGTCTCTGACCTCCTCCCTATAGGCTGTCTCGTCGTTGTCGGTGATCAGGCCTACCACTGTTGTGTTGTCTGCAAACTTAATGATGGTGTTGGAGTCACACCTGGCCATGCAGTCGTGGGTGAACAGGGAGTACAGGAGGGGACTGAGCACACACCCCTGGGGAGCTCCAGTGTTGAGGATCAGCGTGGGACATGCGTTGCTACCTACCCTCACCACCTGGGGGCGGCCCGGCGGGAAGTCCAGGATCCAGTTGCAGAGGGAGGTGTTTAGTCCCAGGATCCTGAGCTTAGTGATGAGCTTTGGGGGTACTATGGTGTTGAACGTTGAGCTGTAGTCAATGAATAGCATTCTCACATAAGTGTTCCTTTTGTCCAGGTGGGAAAGGGCAGTGGGGAGTGCAATAGAGATTGCATCATCTGTGGATCTGTTTGGGCGGTATGCAAAATGGAGTGAGTCTAGGGTTTCTGGGATAATGGTGTTGATGTCAGAGCCATTACCAACCTTTCAAAGCACTTCATGGCTACGGACGTGGGTGGTATGGGTCTGTAGTAATTTAGGCAGGTTGCCTTTGTGTTCTTGGGCACAGAGACTATGGTGGTCTGCTTGAAACATGTTGGTATTACAGACTCAATCATGGACATGTTGAATATAGACAGTATAGACACCTGCCAGTTGGCCAGTTGGTCAGCACATGCCCGGAGCACACGTCCTGGTAATCCGTCCGCAGCCTTGTGTATGTTGACCTGTTTACCTCTCATGCATGCCTCAGTGTTGTTTCCCTTGAAGCGAGCATAGAAGTGATTTAGCTCGTCTAGTAGGCTCGTGTCACTTGGCAGCTCGAGGCTGTGCTTCCCTTTGTAGTCTGTAATAGTTTGCGAGCCTTGCCACATAAGACGAGCGTCGGAGCCGGTGTAGTATGATTCAATCTTAGCCCTGTACTGATGCTTTGCCTGTTTGACGGTTCGTCGCAGGGCATAGCAGGATTTCTTGTAAGCTTCTGGGTTAGAGTCCCACACCTTGAAAGCGGCAGCTCTACCCTTTAGCTCAGTGTGAATGTTGCCTGTAATCCATGGCTTCTGGTTGGAGTATGTACATACAGTCACTGTCGGAACGACGTCCTCAATGCACTTATTGATAAAGCCAGTGACTGATGTGGTGTACTCCTCAATGCCATCGGAAGAATCACAGAACATGTTCCAGTCTGTGATAACAAAACAGTCCTGTAGTTTAGCATCTGCTTCATCTGACCACTTTTTTATAGACCGAGTCACTGGTGCTTCCTGCTTTAATTTTTGCTTGTAAGCAGGAATCAGGAGGATAGATTTGTTGTCGGATTTACCAAATGGAGAGCGAGTGAGAGCTTTGTATGTGTCTCTGTGTGTGGAGTACAGGTGATCTAGAATTTTTTTCCCTCTGGTTGCAAATTGAATATGTTGATGGAGATTTGGTAGAACTAATTTAAGTTTCCCTGCATTAAAGTCTCCGGCCACTGGGAGCGCCGGTCCTTGACTGGAAAAAGGTCAGCGGAATTCTAAGGAAGTATTTTCTCAAAGCTATGTTACTTTGTTACTTAAAAACTGTCTACAGCAAATTAGGAGTGATTCTTGATGAAAAAGATTTACGTATGTTATTTGCTAATTCATCACTGCAATCAAGTCAAATCAAGTTTCTGAAAACTGTATCTTAAATACCTCTAATACAAACCAAAATCCCCAATGTCCTTTTAAGACGTTTGTGTTTTGCATACTGCGAGTCCTTGAGTAGAATTGTCATGTGTTATTTATGTGTTATTTGTCAAAATATTCATAAAATGTTTTATATACACTACCGTTCAAAAGTTTGGGATCACTTAGAAATGTCCTTGTTTTTTAAAGAAAATGTTAAAAAATCTCCATTTAAAATAACATCAAATGGATCAGAAATACAGTGTAGACATTGTTAATGTTGTAAATGACTATCGTAGCTGGAAACAGCTGATTTTTTTAATGGAATATCTACATAGGCGTATAGAGGCCTATTATCAGCAACCATCACTCCTGTGTTCCAATGGCAGGTTGTGTTAGCTAATCCAAGTTTATCATTCTAAAGGCTAATTGATCATTAGAAAAGCCTTTTGCAATTCTTCAGACTAGTTGAGTATCTGGAGCATCAGCATTTCTGGGTTCAATTACAGGCTGAGGGGAAGTGATTTGGGACTGGCTGTGTACTGGTCAGTCTGGTTAACATGGCAATGCTCGGGGGCAGGTGGTGGTACGAGGTCACTGTCGTTAACATGGCGATGCACTGAGGCAGTTGGCTTGGCGGCAACAATAGGAGAGACATCGATCTGTAAGTCACCCCAAGGGCTTATTGGAGTATTGACCCAGCACTGTGTGGCACAAAATGGATTAAGCCAAGGTGCAGTCCTGAGTCATTTAATGAGGGAGAGAAAAAGAGAGGGAGGGAGACAGGCTAGTGTGTGTTTGCATCCTAAATTATAAAAGAAAACAATGTGTGCGCCTGAAAGTATGGCTACTTTATATGTGTGAGAGGTGAGAGGCAATACACAGTACACAATACACAGTACACAATAGCACACAATACACAATACACAATACACAGTACACAATACACAATACACAGTACACAATACACAATACACAGTACACAATACACAATACACAGCACACAATACACAGTACACAATACACAGTACACAATACACAGTACACAATACACAATACACAGTACACAATACACAATACACAGTACACAATACACCGTACACAATACACAACAACACACAGCTCACACACAATACACAGTACACACACAATACACAATACACAGTACACAATACACAGTACACAGCACACAATACACAGCACACAATACACAGTACACAATACACAGCACACAATACACACAGCACACAATACACAATACACAGTACACAGCACACACACAGCACAATACACAGTACACACACAGCACACAATACACACAGTACACACAATACACAGTACACAATGCACAGCACACAATACACAGTACACAGCACACAATACAAGGTACACAGCACACAGTACACAACACACAATACACAGCACACAATACACAACACACAGCTCACAGCACACAGTACACAGTACACAGCACACAGTACACAATACACAGCACACAATACACAATACACAGCACACAATACACAGCACACAATACACAGCACACAATACACAATACACAGCACACAATACACAATACACAGCACACAATACACAATACACAGCACACAATACACAGCACACAATACACATACACAGTACACAGTACACAATACACAGCACACAATACACAATACAGGGCACACAATACACAGCTCACAATACACAATACACAGTGCACAATACACAGCACACAGTACACAATACACAGCACACAATACACAGTACACAGCACACAATACAAGGTACACAGCACAAGGTACACAGTACACAGTACACAGCACACAATACACAGCACACAATACACAGCACACAATACACAGCACACAATACACAGCACACAATACACAATACACAGTACACACACAATACACAGTACACAATACACAGTACACAATACGCAATACACAGTACACAATACACAGTACACAATACACAATACACAGTACACAAAACTCCCACCAAATGACTGTTTATTGATCATTTTGGAAATTGCATTTGAAACATCTCTCATTGAGTTACTTAAAGTGATGTATCATTTCAGCCAGTAGTTTTGAAAGTTGTGATAAATCATCCAATTGTGTGCTGTCACCAATTTCGTATTATACAGTACGTTGCATCCCGTAAACTATTCTTATACTTTTTTTGTGCAATTGGTATGATATGTTACATATTCAATTCGTACAATATGTTACAAATTTGCTGTGCTTAAGAATCCGGACTGCATCTTTAAGTCAATGACTGACAGCCCATGATTATTGCCATCTCAGATGTTTTTCCAGTATGGGAGGGTCACACTATGACTGTCCAGTTATTCACCTCTTCTGAAGGTGACTTATTGTAAGCAATATGGCGGAGCCCATCTCTGGCTTTCACCTATTCATCTGTTTGTGATTGTAGTGCTGATGAGGAAAGAAACTCAATGATGATAATTCAGTAACAGCCGGCATGGGTCTTCTAATCACCACCGTTGGTAAATGCTGCCCCCTACAGGAATCCTGTAGCAGTGCTGGCATACTATATCAAACAGTGGTGAAACGTAGCTGCCTGTAAAACCCTCAATATCAGCTCTACTAGACTTCACTGGAACACTGCTGTAAAATCATTCCGCCTCCTCCACAGTCCTCTACAGTGAGAGTCCACTTAAAAGAGAGCAAGCCAGAGAAAAGAAGAAGCAGTAAGGAGAGAGAACACGCACATACACTCCCCACTGGGACACACACTGGTTGAATCAATGTTGTGTCCACGTCATTTCAATTAAATTATGTCGAATCAATGTGGAATAGACATTGAATCGACGTCTGTGCCCATTGGGTCTGCCCGCCCTGCTGCTGTCGCCATGGCAACAGTCACGTGGGCACGGCTGTCCCAGATTATTCAACTCCCTTTTCCTTCTCCCTCCCTCCCTTACCCACCCCTCCCCCTGGTGAGCGGCTCACTCAAGGAGAGATGCAGGGAGAGAGAAAGCCTCTCCATCCATATCTCTATACTGCTCATCCCACCTCCATCTCTATTCAGCTCAGAAATTTATGGCATCGCGTTTAGATAAAACACCCTACTTCAAAATGTCCACCAGACAGGTGTTGTCAGGGCTGACAAAATAATATCACATTTGGCATTTGGCCTCACGGTCATCCTTCCATCCCTGCTCCCGTTCCCCCGTTTGTCTCAGTATCCAGGCAATCAACATTCTACACAGTCCCAGAACCGGCAGCAACCAAACTAACCAGTGATGAGCTAGCTGCTCAGTAGGCTGTTTGTATGCTCTCCTCATCCACTTAGATCTCAGGCGGAGCAACAGTGGAGCACTCTCGCTTCCATCTTGTTGAGGAAAAACCTCTGTGGCCAGCATTACTGATGGTTGAAAGGGTGAAGGGGGTGTATGTGTGACAGTGAGAATGTTGCGCAGAAAAACCTTTTCGTTATGTTTTAAAGTTTAACAGTTTATTTGCCACGTGCTCCAGGAAACAATAGGTTGCAGAACAGTACCTTGGGAGCTCTTTCGCAACAATGCAGTTATAATGATATAGAAAAAAACCTATAAAATAACAAAACCCACAAGAACTACTATCTGTTTTAAACACGACAATGCAAGTATATACAGGTCAGAGTGCCAGTACCTTATTCAATGTTCAGGGGTACTGGAGTGGTTGAGGTGGGTTTATACATATAAAAGTGACTGGTAGCAGGAATACTGTATATAAATACTTATGGTAATATACTAATGGTAGTATATACATCTAAACAGGAGTAAAAGTGACCAGTAGCAGGATAAGTAGATCAATAATACAATAAAACAAGTCCAAATGCATGTTTCATAAGTAGAAGATCAATTTCAAGCAATGTTGACATACCAAAAGACCTGTAGGCCTGTGTTGGTTGCTTGAAATTGCTGATGAGCTTCTATAGAGACTTCTATGTGAGTGTTTGTTGCACCCTAAAAGCAGCATTGTAGAATCATCTGTACAACTGGACAACTGGACATTATTGTTTTGGGAACATGTATTTTGTGTTGTCCCCACATTGTTCTAACCAGACTCTCCCCACAACCTAATGAACCATTCTGGGAACCTTTAAACAACAGATTAAATGTGTTCTAGGAACATTCTTGCAACATCAGGAGAACGTTTTATACAAACGTTCTATAATCATCAACACAACTGGACAGTTTTTGTGTCATGAGAACATTTGCCGCGACCCAAGGAATGTTCTGGGAACCATCACAGGAGCAATTTTGGTTTGCTGGGAATATTCCTGATCACCAAACTATTTTTGGAGCTGCATATTTATTTATTATGGTAATCCTCTTTCCATACATTTTGACGTTTGCATTGCACCCGCTGCTATATCTGTACAGCAAATCAGCAATCTGTTCACTAGCTCACCCCACTCTGTGCCACAAAATGAGTGACAAACTTCAGAAAGCCTGGCCAGACAATTTCAAGTCATCAGTCTCAAGTCAAAGTTGAGCCCCGCGTCTTGAGGCTCCAAGTCAAGTCTCAAGTTATTTTATAAGTCCAAGTCATGTGACTCAAGACCAAGTCATGTGACTCGAGTCCACAACTCTGATAAATACTAATGGTAATGGCAATCAATAATCAATGGACAGCAGTGTAATGAAGTAATACATCTAATCAAGAATCATTTTAGCAGCAGTGTAGGTTGTGTCTGAGTGGGTAGAGACCTGTGGATGGGCACAGAGTCACCAGTCAGAAATACTGTATAGACACTATATTGCACACAAATGTAGTGAGAACATACCATATCAACATACCTTATGAACATACCATATTCAACAAACCCACTCACTCCAAAAAATATGACATGTTCATAAATATGTTGGGAATTACCGGTATACACAAACTTAAAATATGCATACTTTTGCTTAACACTATCATATACACATCTATAGGCCAAAGACACATCATGCTCAGTATCCCCTAGTCAACGATGAGGAGCCGCCCTATGAGGATCCGTCCTATGAGGATCCGTCCTATGAGGATCCGTCCTATGAGGATCCGCCCTATGAGTATCCGCCCTATGAGGATCCGCCCTATGAGGATCCGCCCTATGAGGATCCGCCTTATGAGGATCCGCCCTATGAGGATGCTATATATGCTTGCACAGCTGATGCATCAGAGAAAGAGGTAGTAACTGGCTGGACATGAGGAGGTTACAAGAGTGTGGTGATTAAATCTAGAATCCTTATTTGAAACAATAACAAAGCCACCATCTCTGTTTTGGTCAAAACTGAGGGAAGGGCCTTGAGAAATGTTACCACTCCAATGCATAGACTTATGTTGTTACTGACAAGAAGCACATGGCTGAGCTCTTTAAACACCACTTCATTAAGTCAGGATTCCCATTTAACTCAGCCATGCATCCATTTCCTCATCTCCCACCCCTTTAAATGCGACGCTCCCCGATGCTTCTCCCTCTTTTTCCATTGCCCCACTACAAAATTTCTCCCTGCAGGCGGTCACTGACTCTGAGGTGCTAGAGGAGCTCCTGAAACATGACCCCAAAAAACCATCTGGGTCAAAAGACCACCATGGTTTAGACCCTTTCTTCTTTTAAGTTGCTGCCTCTATCATCGCTAAGCCTATCTCCAACCTTTTTAACCTGTGTCTCCTTTATGGGGATGTTCCCATTGCTTGGAAGGCAGCCACAGTTCATCCTTTATTTAAAGGGGAGATCAAGCTGATCCTAACTGTTATAAGCCTATTTCTATTTTGTTCTGTTTATCAAAAGTGTTGGAAAAACTTGTCAATAATCAACTGACTGGCTTTCTTGATGTCTACAGTATTCTCTCTGGTATGCAGTCTGGCTTCCGCTCAGATTATGGATGTGTCACTGCAACCTTAAAGGTCATCAATGATGTCACCATTTCCCTTGATTCTAAGCAATGTTGTGCTGCTATTTTTATTGACTTTATTGATACCGTAGACCATTCCATTCTCGTGGGCTGGCTAAGGAATATTGGTGTCTCTGAAGGGTCTCTGAAGGGTCTTTGGCCTGGTTTTCTTCTCAATTTACATCAACAACATAGCTCAGGCAGTAGGAAGCTCTCTTATCCATTTATATGCAGATGATACAGTCTTATACTCGGATTTTGTGTTAAATGCTCTACAACAAAGCGTTCTTAGTGTCCAACAAGCTTTCTCTACCCTTAACCTTGTTCTGAACACCTCCAAAACAAAGGTCATGTGGTTTGGTAAGAAGAATGCCCCTCTCCCCACAGGTGTGATTACCACGTCTGAGGGTTTAGAGCTTGAGGTAGTCACCTCATACAAATACTTGGGAGGATGGCTAGACAGTACACTGTCCTTCTCTCAGCACATATCAAAGCTGCAGGTTAAGTTAAATCTAGATTTAACTAATCTTGGTTTCCTCTATTGTAATCGCTCCTCTTTCACCCCAGCTGTCAAACTAACCCTGATTAAGATGACCATCCTACCCATGCTAGACTGCTAGACTGCTAGATACGTAATTTATCGATCGGCAGGTAAGGGTGCTCTCCAGCGGCTAGATGTTCTTTACCGTTCGGCCATCGGATTTGCCACCAATGTCCCTTATAGGACACATCGCTGCACTCTATACTCCTCTGTAAATGGGTCATCTCTGTATACCTGTTGCAAGACCCACTGGTTGATGCTTATTTATAAAACCCTTTTAGGCCTCACTCCCCCCTATCTGAGATATCTACTGCAGCCCTCATCCTCCACATACAACACCCGTTCTGCCAGTCACATTCTGTTAAAGGTCCACCAAAGCACACACATCCCTGGGTCGCTCCTCTTTTCAGTTCGCTGCAGCTAGCGACTGGAACGAGCTGCAACAAACACTCAAACCGGACAGTTTTATCTCAATCTCTTCATTCAAAGACTCAATCATGGAAACTCTAACTGACAGTTGTGGCTGCTCTGCTTGATGTATTGTTGTATCTACCTTCTTGCCCTTTGTGCTGTTGTTTGTGTCCAATAATTTTGTACCATGTTTTGTGCTGCTACCATGTTGTGTTGCTACCATGTTGTTGTCATGTTGTGTTGCTACCATGCTGTGTTGTCATGTGTTGCTGCCTTGCTATGTTGTTGTCTTAGGTCTCTCTTTATGTAGTGTTGTGGTGTCTCTCTTGTCATGATGTGTGTTTTGTCCTATATTTATGTTATTTTTTATTTTTTAATCCCAGCTCACTGTCCCCGCAGGAGGTATTTTGCCTTTTGGTAGGCTGTCATTGTAAATAAGAATTTGTCTTGACTGCCTTGCTTAGTTAAATAAATAATAAAAATAAAAAAATAGACAGAGCTGTGGATGCAAGGACTGATCATCCATGATTTCAAAATTATAGTTTCAACCCTTTGTTCAGGCTATAAACTAAGGATTCTAGATTTAAATGCATCTTTGAGATTGAAAACATTCCATTCAGACTTACGAATCATAGCACTTTCCCCACAAATGACTACTCATCATGTCACCAAGGTTACTGATTCTGCGCTTTCTCAAACTGATCCCCTGAAACACACTGAGTTTGTGTGTGTGTGTGTGTGTGTGTGTGTGTGTGTGTCGAGAGTTTAATTCAAGTGTATACTTTAAGGGGATACAGATGGACACAGCAGGAGAGGATGCGTCTTGCTGTAGGGGAAGGAGACGTGTGTTTGGATAGCAAGAGGACACCAGACACACCACAGGGAGAAGGACTAACCACATTCTCTTCACACACACACACACACACACACACACACACACACACACACACACACACACACACACACACACACACACACACACACACACACACACACACACACACTCCTCCCTTTTGTCACCTCTCTGTTGGGAGTTCCAGAATGGTCTAGCACCCCAATGTAGGTTAATGCAGGCTTACACAAAAACCTTTACCCAATCATAGGTCACCTTGAGGTGTGTTTCACTTGCAGTGAGACAAGGTTCCCCTAAGGTCGTGCAAAGACAGGTCTCGGATCAGCGCCAGAAGAGCATCTTACTCTGTCACTGTCTGGTCCTAGATCTGTACTCGGTAGATGTGTATTTTTACAGTAGAAAAAAAGAAAAGTAACGTTGATCTCAAAAAGCTATCAATGGAGGCCGGCTTTGGATGCAGGAGACTGGCGGCAGCTGGTTGGTTACCGTGACAACGGGGATTAGTTCTGCCCCAATTGTCCTTTGGTTGCGCCGTGGGTTCCGTCTCCGTGGCGATTAACTCCCTCGCTCCCACTCTTCTCGGGCAGGTAGACCGGGGCCACACTCTCACCCCTTCCAGCCTTAGACCTCCGCTGATCTGGGAAATTAGTAATCCCACAATGCACCGGAACGGGCCACCACAAGAGGCTCAAGGACAGTGACAATGTCTTATATAACCTCGGCTGTCAATCAAGCTCAATCTAAGTTCATATCGTATGTGAGAAGACGCCCCCCTGTAGGAGTTTACAGTACGTATCCATGACACTTTAGCGGTATACTTTATGTACATTTGAGGTGCTATTATACCTCAGACCCTCTTTGTAAATAAAACTTTGCATACCATCATTGACCACGTTCACATGCATACAGTATTCTGGATAATAGCTCATATCCCGGGTTAAGGTCTTATTCGGGATAAACTGTTTACATGCACCTTTGATATCCCGCTTACGAGTATCCCTGAATCCATGTATCCATGAATAAACAGAATATTCCTAAATTTACCCATGATACTTATGAGAAACTGACCTCGAAAAACAACAGTAAGCAGGATAAGATGTTTTCACGGTACAGTATCCCATCAAAGATCAGGATATTCTCGGCATCTTATCTGGGTTTTATACAAGCTTATTTGGGTTATTGTAAACGGAATCTGATGTTTATATGTGTCAATTAGAAAACAGCATCCTGAAAAATATCGGAATATTAGTGTGCATGTAAACATGGTCATAGACTATTGCCATGATGACACTGCTATTCTCATGATAGTGTTATACTAGCGGCACTTTAAAAGCAAAATATCAGCCTTCATATTTTATATCTGGTTCCATTTTGATTTGCCTCCAATGGAGCATCATCTCTGGGTCCATTTTGCTGGCTTTGTCACATCAGAGATTGAATATAAAATATGTGTTCAAAATGGATGCTTCTTGAGCTTCCACACACAAACAGCCCTCGGCCAAAATAGAATAGTCTCCTAATGGGATAGTAACCCCAACACAACAACAACAGAAAGTTAACACATGGGAGAGAGAGAAAGGACAAGAAAAGGGGGAGGAGGGGGGGGGCATGTGAATTATGACATCATCTGAGGTGATGTGCTGTAATGAAGCTGTACTAGCAAGGTGCTGCCACAGGGGGAGCAGTGAGTCCACAGTACTGTCTAGCCGCCCCCACCTCCTCCTCCTCCTTCAGAACCAGACAGCTTAGCTGTCATGCTAGACTAGCTTTGCTGCTGAGGGGGAAAATAACCCCACCCTGTCTGACCATGTCAACAGATCCCACTTCTGACACCAAATCCACCAAGGGTACAGAAGTGGAGGCTGGCATACAGTCCAGATAGGCTAGAGATCCCCTCTTACCATCTCATGTCATCAAATACAGTCTCAAACATAAAAAATGTGCTTTTTGTTTCAGTTTGCAGGGTGTCATTCCTCCCTCCCCTTCCCTGCCTCTCATCCTCATCATAAGCAGCTTCCACAGACAACGCCCTTAGCCCCCCCCCCCTTTTTGTGAACACTCCAGACACCTCAAAACACACACATTGCACAAACACACATTTCGGGTATGGGAGGTGTTGTGGATGGAGGGAAAGGAGTAAAGGCTGAGTGCTGACTGTAGTTATTGTACAGATATTCATAGACAGACAGTGGTGTTATTCAGGTCCCATACAAAAGAGAGAGGGGGCGGGGGTCCCTCGACAGAAGGTGGTGTTATTCAGGTCCCATACAAAAGAGAGAGGGGGCGGGGGTCCCTCGACAGAAGGGCTTCATGGCTGGTTTGGTCCTTTGTGTTGTGTTGACAAGGGGGAGATGGTGGGGCTTGGGGGTGGTGAGTGTGTGTAAATGAGCACCCATGATTCCCCCTTGGGGAGAAGTAGGCCACCAGGACCCCAGCCCCGGCCGAACCCATCCCCCTCCCCTCTCCCCAGTTCACACACTTCACAAGAAATATTCACATAAATAAAACCCCCTGTTTTTGACAGACAGACCTGTCCTCTGTTTTGGGGGAGAAATGGCTTTCCCAGGGATCAAACAGCTTTGTGAGATCAGCATAGATTAGATGAACAAAACTACTCTCCATGCAAATTCACAATAACGGTGATGTAATCTAACAGAAACTTTGGAGATTCTCTGTCAATAAGAAAAGCCCAGTGATTAACTTGTCCAGATCAAAATAATAACCTCCCTGTCCCTCAGTCTCTCTCTCTCTCTCTCTCTCTCTCTCTCTCTCTCTCACACACACCATCTTGGCCATGTTACCCGTCACTCCAGTGCTCTCAAAAGGTTTTTGGAAGAATCCTTAACGAGCCAGAGCTATTGTGGAAGGCACCGTCCCCATGGAGACGAGCAGCGGAACTGGACAGGTTGGCACAGTGGCCAAGCCTAGTGTGTGTGTGTGTGTGTGTGTGTGTGTGTGTGTGTGTGTGTGTGTGTGTGTGTGTGTGTGTGTGTGTGTGTGTGTGTGTGTGTGTGTGTGTGTGTGCGTGCGTGCGTGCGTGCATGCGTGTGAGTGCGTGCGTGCGTGTGTGTGTGTGTGTGAGAAAGAGAGTGTGTGAATGTGTGTGTATGAGAGTATGCATCTGTTTGTAACCTGTGTATGTGTGAGTCTGTGTAGGGCGTTATGGAGTGAGGGGGAGGACTCCATGCTGGGTTGGTGCACATTAATCAGTATGGTTAGAGCCTCTCCACGCTAATACCAGCCCTTCTATTAACCCCTGGAGGTCAGCAATGAGCCACGCAACACTGGATGTAGAGATTGCCTCACTGACCATTTACTTTGGTAATGACCGTGGTGACATTAGCATCGTGACATAAGGTGTTATAAACAGTCATAAGCAGATAGCTGAAAGCGATATACTGTCAAGTGTAGCGCTATGTCGACATACTGCGGTTTTGAATCCGGGCCTAACTGGACCTATTCATTTCAGCATTGGTGGGTGCTTTGCTGATCTAAACTGACCCTGTGTGTTCAGCTTTCACCATTTAGTATTTTTTATCACAGCCACCCTGTAAACTGGATGGACTTAAAGGAGGGACTTCTGGAGCTAGCGCCATTTGGTATTATAGAGATACTCCACTACCCATAAAGTACTGACCTAAAATCAGTGTCTATAATCTGTCTGGAATATATATGGACGTGACAGTAAGAGAACAGATCCTGGAACAGTGGAAATACGTCCGGAACCAGGCTTATTTGTATTGGACGTCGTGGGCCAATTAAGTTCCGTTGATTAGTTTCGGAGCACTCTCACCGCGAGTCGGAAGTCGTTTTGTCCGATTCCCCCAGTGAATCTGGATTCCTCGTCGACCCGACCTGCTATCACGCTACGGGGGGGGGAACCATTAATTGATTTCATCCTGATTTAGATGTGTTTAAATTCAGATTTAGATGTTGTCATTGCTCCATGAAACCTTATTCATCCTTCGTCTTACAGCATAAGACACACCAGTGATAAAATAGAAAAGCATCTATTCTACTGTAAAAACCTGACACCTGCTGTATATTCCTGCATTATTCATAGACAGGAATATGATCCAGTCCCCTGTTACTTAGGTATCTCCATCGATTACTCAACATAGCTTTTATCTTACCACATCCTACTGAGAAATGGTGACAACATTACTGTCTTAACTATCTATTAAACCTAAATAATATCTAACTTTCAATACATTTTTTGTACAAATCTTTAAATGCAGATTTTCCGACGTTCTCTGAATATGAAAACGTGTCTCTATATCTTCACCAGCATACACAAACACACACTTTCTCAAAACACAAACAGTGTGCACCCACACACACATACACGCATTGATTCATCCTCCTCTTCCGCTCAGCATCGTCCTCCCAGTTTGGCTCCATCCTCCACATTTACACCCCAAAACCCTCGACACATCTGCACAGGCAGCTGCACGGACACCCTACCCTCACGCTAGAGGACATACTGTGACATCATGTGTTGATCAAAGCGTTATCCAGGAAAGGAATAATCAAATATTATATAATGTATGACACTTCTAACAAAATCGACTAAAGCATACACGGGGAGTTGTATCCGCACAGTCATTGCTCATAGGTTACTGGGAGCCCAGAGAAGAACTCACTGAACAGAGACAAAAGGTGTGGTGTGTGTGTGTGTGTGTGTGTGTGTGTGTGTGTGTGTGTGTGTGTGTGTGTGTGTGTGTGTGTGTGTGTGTGTGTGTGTGTGTGTGTGTGTGTGTGTGTGCGTGCGTGCGTGTGTGTGTGCGTGCTACTTTACTTTTCTTTTTACTACTTTTAATTCACTACATTATTAAAGAAAATAATGTACTTTCACGATATACATTTTCCCTGACACACAAAAGTACATTTTGAATGCTTAGCAGGACAGAAAAATGGTCCAAATCACATCAAGAGAACATCCCAGGTCATCCCTACTGCCTCTGACCTCTGACACGAACATCCCTGGTCATCCGTACTGCCTCTGTTACGCTCTCGTTGGCTGGCCATCGCTTTATACTCGCCAAACCCACTGGCTCCAGGTCATCTACAAGTCTCTGCTAGATAAAGCCCCGCCTTATCGCAGCTCACTGGTCACCATAGCAGCACCCACCCATAGCACTTGCTCCAGCAGGTATATCTCACTGGTCACCCCCAAAGTCAATTCCTCCTTTGGCCGCCTATCCTTCCAGTTCTCTGCTGCCAATGACTGGAACGAACTGCAAAAATCTCTGAAGCTGGAGACTCTTACCTCCCTCACTAGCTTTAAGCACCAGCTGTCAAAGAGGCTCACAGATCACTGCACCTGTACATAGCCCATCTGTAATTAGCCCATCAATCTACCTCATGCCTTACCTCTCTTATCCTACTCCATTTGCACATGCTGTATATAGATTTTTCTACTGTATTTTCAATTGCATGTTTGTTTATTCCATGTGTAACTCTGTGTTGTTTTATATGTCGAACTGCTTTGCTTTATCTTGGCCAGGTCGCAGTTGCAGATGAGAACTTGTTCTCGACTAGCCTACCAGGTTAAATAAAGGTGAAATAAAATGTACAAAATAAGGACTCACTAAACACATGATTTGTTTGTAAATGATGTCTGAGTGTTGGAGTGTGCCCCTGGCAATCCATAAATTTAAAAAACAAGACAATTGTGCCGTCTGGTTTGCTTAATATAAGGAATTTGAAATGATTGATACTTTACCTTTTGATACTTAAGTATATTTAAAACCAAATACTTTTAGACTGTTACTCAAGTAACAGTGAATTTCACTTTTTTATTACAGTATCTTTACTTTTACTCAAGTATGACAAACAGGGTACGTTTACCACTACTGGGCTACTGTAGAAAATCCTGTTGCTTTGGTTCGTAGCTGTTGTTTAGCCACTATCCAATCAATTTCAATGTGATACGCATCAGCCACAGTCCCTCCTCTCAACAGCAAGCATTGCTACACTAGGCCTGTGGGCTACATATGTAAGCTAGCATGACAGCACACTACACCGTTAGAGCTTGGCTCACACACACAAACACACACACACACACATGACACACACACAAATATACTGCACACACACACACACACACACTCACACAAATACACTGCACACATATGACACACACACACAAACAGTCCATATATGAAGAGAGATATCTTTCTCAAGAGATAAGCGTGCCGTGTCTTTCTGGATGAGAAGAGAACAGAAGATGTGGGACGTTTTGTTCTTAATCTTAATGCACAACATATTTCTCTGTCTGTGAATAAATCAGAAAATTATCAATATTAAGAACAAGTGAGAACTGGGGGCAGGGAATAGAAACATTTGAAATGTAATTGGCTAAATGTTAATTGTAGGAAAATAATGGTCTGTGACAAATGTTTTTATCAGCCATTGTTGGGTGGTACAAATGATCCAAATTGCAAAATGCGGAGTACGAACATGGCCTAAGAGTTGTTCATCACGTAGCATACCAAGTTGCTGAGATGAATATGGATGGCCACAGCTAAGACTTTTGAAAGGTCAGAATGTCCACCAAGAGCCAACAATGAGACTTAAAGTGAATGTATGGAGATAGCATGAAGCAAATACAGGAAAATTATATCTCAGAGCCCAGCGTTTTTCAAAAAAAAAAAATTCATATCAGGGATTGTCTTGTGGTTCTTCAAAGGACTAGCGCTTTATAGCTACATTATTAAATATTTATAAATGTAAGTCCAGGGTCAGACAGGTCAGCAACATCTCACAGACAGGAGGTTGATATCTCATTGTCAACATAAGACTTATATCACTGCACTATGTTTGTCCACACAATACCCAAATGAAAGATAACGCCTGGCATTTATGCAGTGCTTTTTCTCTGGATACACGGTGCTATTTCTGACACTCCCCCTGGATAAGGAAGTAGGCCTTGACTAGATTCAGAGACGTTGAACGTCATCCACATATATAGCAACATGTCAGACTTAAATACAGCTACTGCCCTGCCGTCAATAAACTGAAGAATGGAAGAGGGAAGTGACCATTTATTGTAGTATTAATTGCTTCAAGTGCCACCTATTCATCAGCTTGTTGTCATCACAGAGATGTGTGTGTGTGTGTGTGTGTGTGTGTGTGTGTGTGTGTGTGTGTGTGTGTGTGTGTGTGTGTGTGTGTGTGTGTGTGTGTGTGTAGCAGGGTGTTTTCTCATTGGTCAATCAGAGGTTTTATCGTGACTCTGATGTCACGGGGTCAGAGTCAGGGTGCTATTTGTCAACAGGATGACAGCCTAGCTCGGACGAAGCTCATCCCTCTCTGCATGTGTGTCTGGCCCTATGAAAATGAATTTCCATTTAAATATACGGTTGTCATTCATAAATCATGAAGGATATAAAATGTTTAATAAATAATAGATAAATGTTTAATTTAATTGAATAGAAACAAATAGGGGTCCATTTTCCTCATTCAGAAAATGAACAAGCTGTGAGCAAAATAACCGTAACATCTGAAATAGGCAGCACAGCACATTATCTATAACAGGTTCCAAATACTACCACTAGAATCCTGTGCAACGATAATTGATATTCATAAAAACTACAGGTATTCAGAAGAAATATTAGTTGAATTTTGGTACTGTATTATTTTGGTACTGCATTTCATCTTCTCGGGCTATTCTTCATATAGGGCTCCTGAAGGGCGCAGCGATCACTACAGTCCCTGGTTCGATTCCAGGTTGTATCACACCCGGCCGTGATTGGGAGTCCCATAGGGCGGCGCGCAATTGGCCCAGCGTTGTCCGTGTTTGGCCCGGAGTAGGCCGTCATTGTAAATAAGAATTTGTTCTTAACTGACTTGCTTAGTTAAATCAATGTGCTTTGTGTGTAGCAGCTTTGGCACAATGTACCAAAGAAACCATCCATCCTAGTCCTCCTGTCATATTACAATGATGGTTCGGTAGCAGAGTAAAGGTGAGCCGTCTGCCTTTCCATTCCCCCCTGCGTATTCTGCTATAGGCTCAGCAGCACCCTGGCTGAAATACCACCACTCAGCAGGATATTACATAACACTAATAGTACTGGACAGCCGGTGTCATCCTCTGGATAGCTTCTGTAATATAGAGCCACACCTAAATCTGTTCCACCCTGTTACTACAGATGGTAGATGGATGTACGTACCAACGTCTTGATGTGACTAACCAAGGAATCCAACCCGGGTCTTGGTGCACCAAAAGAAGACAATGTTAAGCCACTGAACTAAAAACAAGGTTCTTGCTCTGAACATCACAAAAGGTGGCATATCAATGCCAGTCCTACAGCCCTAACCTAATTATCTAACCAGGAGTCAAACCAGGGTAACTGGGAATGCATTGGGAAACACTGGCCTGGAGAACTACCTTAGCAATTACACTCTGCAGTGCTAGGGTCGTATTCATTAGGGTCATATACAATCAGGTCCCGTAAACTCAGTTAACCCCCCATTTCATTCTCTTCCAGCACCATAGCAACACCCCCCCATCCACTCATTGATCCTAGATGAAAATAGATGATACCGGTGGCCATGCATTTCCAGCACCGGCATCGATTGCCCCAGTATTTTACCAATCCCATATCCATCATGCATTGATTGAGTACACATTGTGTTGTGTACTACTGGGGATGTGTTGAGATAATGTTATGTGTACCTGAAATGTGAACTGCAAGCCAATTGATTCAGGATATGTCTGCATTCAACTGGTCGTTCAGATTGACATAGAACACGAGCTAGTCTTAGCGGTAGAGAGTGCAGGCTCTGGTTCTATGTGAGCTGATTGGCTGTGGGGTGAAATTTTCCACAGGTACAGATCTATGATCAGCTTCCCTTCCTTCAATCCTAACTGTAACCATTAGTTTCGGGACATGAAAAACTGACCTAAGATCAGCATCTAGGGTCAACTTCATGTTACACTGAGCTGATTGTGTTCAACTGTTATCTCCTCTTTATCCCTGTTTGGGATGCCCTCCTATTGACAAGGGGTACTGTGGTACGGCCATGTCCAAGTCACCACAAATCTCTCATACCTTGGCACTGCCACCACTGTAACGAGGGGAATGAGAGAAGATGAGCAGAGGAAGCCATTTTAGACTAAGATACACCCAGTGAGATAAAAATCTCATAACAACATTCACTCTAAATTAGATATGTCTGGATGTGGTATAGCCGGATGACCTTTCCTTACCTAGTCTTTCCATGCCCTGGCCTTTCCTTACCCTGGTCTTTCCTTACCCTGGCCTTTCCTTACCTAGTCTTTCCTTACCCTGGCCTTTCCTTACCTAGTCTTTCCTTACCCTGGCCTTTCCTTACCTAGTCTTTCCTTACCCTGGCCTTTCCTTACCTAGTCTTTCCTTGCCCTGGCCTTTCCTTACCTAGTCTTTCCATGCCCTGGCCTTTCCTTACCCTGGCCTTTCCTTACCCTGGCCTTTCCTTGTCTTTCCTGGCCTTTCCTTACCTAGTCTTTCCATGCCCTGGCCTTTCCTTACCTAGTCTTTCCATGCCCTGGCCTTTCCTTACCCTGGCCTTTCCTTACCCTGGCCTTTCCTTACCCTGGCCTTTCCTTACCCTGGCCTTTCCTTACCTAGTCTTTCCATGCCCTGGCCTTTCCTTACCCTGGCCTTTCCTTACCCTGTCTTTCCTTACCCTGGCCTTTCCTTGCCCTGGCCTTTCCTTACCTGGTCTTTCCATGCCCTGGCCTTTCCTTACCCTGGCCTTTCCTTACCCTGGCCTTTCCTTACCCTGGCCTTTCCTTACCCTGGCCTTTCCATGCCCTGGCCTTTCCTTACCCTGGTCTTTCCTTACCCTAGTCTTTCCTTACCTAGTCTATCCATGCCCTGGCCTTTCCTTACCCTGGTCTTTCCTTACCCTGGCCTTTCCTTACTCTGATCTTTCCTTACCCTGGTCTTTCCTTACTCTGGTCTTTCCTTACCTGAGCCTTTCCATGCCCTGGCCTTTCCTTACCCTGGTCTTTCCTTACCCTGATCTTTCCTTACCCTGGTCTTTCCTTACCCTGATCTTTCCTTACTCTGGTCTTTCCTTACTCTGGCCTTTCCTTACCCTGGTCTTTCCTTACCCTGATCTTTCCTTACTCTGGTCTTTCCTTACCGTGGTCTTTCCCTTACCCTGGCCTTTCCTTACCTGGGCCTTTCCGTACCCTGGCCTTTCCTTACCTGGGCCTTTCCTTACCCTGGCCTTTCCTTACCCGGGCCTTTCCTTACCCTGGTCTTTCCTTACTCTGGTCTTTCCTTACTCTGGTCTTTCCTTACCCTGATCTTTCCTTACCCTGATCTTTCCTTACTCTGGTCTTTCCCTTACCCTGGTCTTTCTGTACCCTGGTCTTTCCTTACCCTGGCCTTTCCTTACCCTGGCCTTTCCTTACTCTGGTCTTTCCTTACCCTGATCTTTCCTTACTCTGGTCTTTCCTTACCCTGGTCTTTCTGTACCCTGGTCTTTCCTTACCCTGGTCTTTCCTTACCCTGGTCTTTCCTTACCTGGGCCTTTCCTTACCCTGGCCTTTCCTTACCTGGGCCTTTCCTTACCCTGGCCTTTCCTTACCTGGTCTTTCCTTACCCTGGTCTTTCCTTACCTGGTCTTTCCTTACTCTGGTCTTTCCTTACCCTGATCTTTCCTTACCCTGGTCTTTCCCTTACTCTGGTCTTTCCTTACCCTGGTCTTTCCTTACCCTGGTCTTTCCTTACCCTGGTCTTTCCTTACCCTGATCTTTCCATACCTGGCCTTTCCTTACCCTGGCCTTTCCTTACCTGGTCTTTCCTTACCCTGTCTTTCCTTACCCTGATCTTTCCTTACCCTGGTCTTTCCTTACTCTGATCTTTCCTTACCCTGGCCTTTCCTTACCTGGGCCTTTCCATGCCCTGGCCTTTCCTACTCTGGCCTTTCCTTACTCTGGTCTTTCCTTACCCTGGTCTTTCCTTACTCTGGTCTTTCCTTACTCTGGTCTTTCCTTACCCTGATCTTTCCTTACTCTGGTCTTTCCTTACCCTGATCTTTCCTTACCCTGGCCTTTCCTTACCTGGTCTTTCCTTACCCTGGCCTTTCCATGCCCTGGCCTTTCCTTACTCTGGTCTTTCCTTACCCTGGTCTTTCCTTACCTGGTCTTTCCTTACTCTGGTCTTTCCTTACCCTGACCTTTCCTTACTATGGTCTTTCCCTTACCCTGACCTTTCCTTACTCTGATCTTTCCTTACCCTGACCTTTCCTTACTCTGATCTTTCCTTACCCTTGCCTTTCCTTACTCTGATCTTTCCTTACCCTGGCCTTTCCTTACTCTGGTCTTTCCTTACTCTGGTCTTTCCTTACTCTGGTCTTTCCTTACTCTGGTCTTTCCTTACCCTGATCTCTCCTTACCCTGGTCTTTCCTTACTCTGGTCTTTCCTTACTCTGGTCTTTCCTTACCCTGGTCTTTCCTTACCCTGGTCTTTCCTTACCCTGATCTTTCCTTACTCTGGTCTTTCCTTACTCTGGTCTTTCCTTACTCTGGTCTTTCCTTACTCTGGTCTTTCCTTACCCTGATCTTTCCTTACTCTGGTCTTTCCCTTACCCTGGTCTTTCTGTACCCTGGTCTTTCCTTACCCTGGCCTTTCCTTACCCTGGCCTTTCCTTACTCTGGTCTTTCCTTACTCTGGTCTTTCCTTACTCTGGTCTTTCCTTACTCTGGTCTTTCCTTACCCTGATCTCTCCTTACCCTGGTCTTTCCCTACTCTGGTCTTTCCTTACTCTGGTCTTTCCTTACCCTGGTCTTTCCTTACCTGGTCTTTCCTTACCCTGGCCTTTCCTTACTCTGGTCTTTCCTTACTCTGGTCTTTCCTTACCCTGATCTTTCCTTACTCTGGTCTTTCCTTACTCTGATCTTTCCTTACCCTGGCCTTTCCTTACTCTGGTCTTTCCTTACTCTGGTCTTTCCTTACTCTGGTCTTTCGTTACCCTGACCTTTCCTTACTATGGTCTTTCCCTTACCCTGACCTTTCCTTACTCTGATCTTTCCTTACCCTTGCCTTTCCTTACTCTGATCTTTCCTTACCCTGATCTTTCCTTAATCTGATCTTTCCTTACCGTGATCTTTCCTTACTCTGATCTTTCCTTACTCTGATCTTTCCTTACTCTAGCGCTGCCGCTTCAGAATTCATTCCGTTAGAGATTATCCTCTGAGCGTAAGAGCTTAGTCATCACATCAATCAGGATAGGTGCCAAACATACAGCTGTCCTTCTTAGCATATAACTAACAGACGTACAATACTAATTTATAGGTTAGTTGCTTTGTTCCTCAATAGAAGAAGAGGTTTACTAATCTGGGTTCTAATCTATCAACTCAGTTTTAATGAACCGTATTTTTGTCCTGTCAGAATATGATTGGCATAAGAAATAACTGGACATGCTGATATTTGATAATGCGACTGAATCAGTCTGAGAGTTTCCCAGCAGCATCTGAAGATTAGATACAAACCTCTCTGATGTTTGTGTGTGTGTGTGTGTGTGTGTGTATGTGTATGAATGTGCGTGTAGCGATTGGATCATCTCAAACCAATCAGAATTTCAAAGCCAATGACTGTTTCTGAAACACCGCTTTACCCACGTGTGTTTAGACTCTGGCCCGACCCTCCAGTTTCTGAGACCAATCAAAACGGTTTGAATGTGTTTGTATTCAGGAAATTGTTGGTAGGAGATTAAACCCAGGCTCATCGTGCAGAAGAAACGTCAGTGGGCGTGGCGTTTGGCCTGAGTGACGAGGCTGCGTAGCCAGACAACATGTGTGCATGCTTGAACAGTGTGTTCGTGTTGAGAGTGCTAACTGCCATGCCATGGGTTAGGTGAGTGAGATGAACATGTCTGGCTGTGAATTGGACAAATTTCCAAGCCTCTTTATATGTCTGTCTCCTGTTTTTCTGCTTGCTCACGCCATCCGAGACTGTACCTGTGAAGCAGGAAAGACTAGATGACAGGGTTTTCCAACCTTTTAGAGCATGAAATATACTTAAAGAAAACTAAACATGTCAAGAGCTACAATTGTTTAGGGGGGAGGGGGGGGCTTTCAAATTGGCAAATTCTTCTCTGCTTCTGTACCCTGCAAATCTTCCCTGGGTCATTGGTGAACAAGAGATGTGTTTTCAATATACCTGGTAATATAATGGTGAATAAACAACTCAGACGGGGTCCCCATAAAAAATTATATTTAGTATTTTCCAGAATTGTTCTGTTTCTCTGTTTTATTTTTCCTGTTTTCACATTTATTTTTTAAGCCTACTTTGTAGTTAACATTTAACTGAGAGGGTTTTGTGGGAAAAGTCTTTCTGTGTCCCCACAAGATGGTTACCATTAGTATCGCTAACTGGCTACATACAGAGTGATAGACAAATACGCGCACCAAACAGAGAGACAAGGGCAATATTGTTAGAAATTAATTTGCAGATCATGTGTTCCAATAGCGGCTAACCAGGGGATAACCAATAGCGGCTAACCAGGGGATAACCAATAGCGGCTAACCAGGGGATAACCAATAGCGGCTAACCAGGGGATAACCAATAGCGGCTAACCAGGGGATAACCAATAGCGGCTAACCAGGGGATAATGGGATAATGTTAATGTGGCTTTGATTGGATAGTAGCCGGGAGATTTATGTTTATGACAATTTGCGATGGAAAATGAAAACTTCAAAAACTTTCAGAGTTGATTGGTGAGCTACTCATAGGTGGGCTGGTCTATAACACATTTTTTATTGCGCTACCAACGTTTAACCCCATGGTTCGTTCTACCAAAACTAAGATGCAATAAAGAAAGTCAAAATTATCCCTGAATAAAGATAAAAATGATCCTGCAAAAAATAAAAGTAGAAATTATCCTTCAATAAAGAAATAAAAAATATTATCTTGCAATAAAGTCACAATGATCCTGCAATGAAGTCAAAATTATTCTACAATAAAGACAAAATTATCCTGCAATGAAGAAAGTCAAATTGATCCTGCAATGAAGTCAAAATTATCCTACAGTACAATAAAGAAAGTCAAAAAGATCCTGCAATAAAGTCAAAATGATCTTGAAATAAATTGTCAAAATTATCTTGCAATTAAGAAAGTCAAAATGATCCTGCAACGAACTAAAAATGATCTTGCAATGAAATCAAAATGATCCTGCAATAATCACATTGATCCTGCAATAAAGTCACAATGATCCTGCAATAGTCACAATGATCCTGCAATTTAGAGTCAAAATGATCTTGCAATGAAATCAAAATGATCATGCAAAGAAGTAAAAATGATCCTGCAATAAAGTCAAAATGATCTTGCAATGAAATCAAAATGATCCTGCAATAGTCACAATGACCCTGCAATAAAATCACAATGATCCTGCAATAGTCACAATGATCCTGCAATAAAGTCACAATGATCCTGCAATAGTTACAATGACCCTGCAATAAAGTCACAATGATCCTACAATAGTCACTATGATCCTGGAATAGTCACAATGATCCTACAATAAAGTCAGAATTATCTTGCAATGAAGTCAAATTTATCCTTGAAAAGATCGTCGTCCTCCTCGTCTAAGGAGGAGTAGGAAATATCGGACCAAAGCACAGCGTGGTAAGTGTTCATAGTTTTAATAAAATAACTGAACAAAACAATAAACGACAAACGAACAGTCCCATAAGGTGAATGAAAAAAAAAACGAAACAGGAAATATAATCACCCACAGAACACAGGTGGGAAAAGGCTATGTATGATTCTCAATCAGAGACAACGAATGACACCTGCCTCTGATTGAGAACCATACCAGGCCAAACACATAACCACAACATAGAAAAAGGAACATAGACTACCCACCCCAACTCACGCCCTGACCATACTAAAACAAAGACATAACAAAAGAACTAAGGTCAGAACGTGACAATCCCGCAAAAAAAGTCAAAGTTGTCCTCAAATAAAGTCAAAATTATCTTCAAATAAAGTCAAAATGATCCTAAATTGAACCATCAATGTAACATGACAGGAGGACTAGGATGGATAGTTTCCCCTGCAATAATGTCACAATTATCCTGCAATAAAGAACGTCAAAATGATCTTTCAATAAAGTCAAATGATCTTGCAATAAAGTCGAAATTATCGTGCAATAAAGTCGAAATTATCCTGCAATAAAGAAAGTCGAAATTATCCTGCAATAAAGAAAGTCCAAATTCATAACCTTTTTTTGTTTGTTTAAGCGTGTCTACCTCCAATACACTGCCATGTACAGTAGGAATAACGTCATGTTACACACTACTACCACTATATGTGTATAGGATATGATAGGTGCCTCACAGAAATGCCTGTTGAGAATCTTTAAAGAGTCAGTTTCCTTCTGACTGTGATAACAATAGTTCTCTCTCTCAGCTCAGCAGGATAATCAGGGACTTGTCGGCCATTACGAGACTGATCCATATCAATCAGATGACGACTGGCAGGGCACCAGCACACATTGATCCACCCCATTGAGACAGGCCCACATGGGGTCCTTACACTATAGGGTCCCATGTGGGCTTCAGGGGGAGTTTAGCTGCCCATACTATCCCTGAGCATTAAAAAACATTCAAAGACACAGGACTGGTTTGTCTTGCTTAAAGAGATGATTCAAAAATATACTTTACGGAAAAACACAAATCAAAAAGGTACCTTTTGAAAAGCAGCAGACCTAACATTAGCCTTGCAATCTACTTTCCAAATAAGTGCTTTGGAGCCGATATGTGTGAGAGCTTCATAGAGATCTTGTGACTGTGAGAATGTCCTTATCACAAGGCTCTGGCCATACACACACACACTCACATTCCCCCTAAGACATGTCCTGCACTGATGCAGGCAGTCAGCGGGGTTCCTTGGGCACTGAAAGAGACAGACGGTCTTTGTGTGTGGAATGTGTTCGATGGGGAGAGAGGCAACAACACACTTCCCTGTGATGACATAACAATCAAATTCCTTTCTACGGTAACTATTTTTGTTAGATCGTTGAAAAAAACAAAAAGTAACAAGACCATGGACAGTACATCATACGTAGACGTCATTGGTGACCTCTCGGGTTGGGCGATGTTGTCACATTATGCTGTGCCAGGAAGGTCATCCTAGACCTAGAGAGCACTGCAGATAGGCAGGTAGCTATGTCACTGGTGATTACACATTGCTATGAAGGGAATAACTATTCCGTGTCAGTGTGTGTGTGTGTGATAGAGAATGTCCGTGTGTATTTCCATATTCGGTGTCTGTGTGGTTGTCAGTCAATGTTTACATGTAATGTGTGTGTGTGTGGGTGTAAAAAGTGAATGTGTAAATACTACTTATCTAATCCATAGGTCCACTTGGACAGGACAGCGTTTAATAATTTACACTACACACGTCCCCATACATCAACAGTATTTCTGGCTGTGTGTGTGCACGCATGTTTGCATTTGTTTCAATTTGTGTATGCATAGGGTTAGGAGCTCAGTGTGTGTGTGTGTGTGTGTGTGTGTGTGTGTGTGTGTGTGTGTGTGTGTGTGTCACTGGCTGGAGGAAGTATAGATCCATCCCAAGAGCTCAGATAGGATTGTAATAGGACTTTAATACACAACAGTACAAACAAGGCAACACAGCCTTCCCTCAATTGCTTTTGGACTTTAATCTGATCAACGATTTATTTTCTACCGGGACACGTGTTACCGGGATTAAGTGTCACTAACTCACAAATACTGGAGAGAGAGCTAGTATTCCTGTCTATATCTCCAATCTCCCGCTGTACTTTCCCTACTGTTCTTTTAAAATTAAAATTTAAAAACAGGGAGGGAGACAGTAAGCTTATACTGAAACATAGACAGAGTCCCTGGATGTGTCCAATCAGAAATGTTGTTTATCATTGTAAAACACTTAAACATTTTCTGTTCCCCAATGAACACCACACTGCCCATTGGTTCAGAAAGGAATTCAGGGCCCTAAAGCATTGGGTCTGGAACAGGCCAAAGAGTCCAAGGAGTAAAATCTATTAATTTGATTCAAGTGAAAGACGTGGATGAATTACTTAACGCAACCCCACCAACAGAGGGCGCTTCAATAAAACTGGATACGGCTGAGGCAGCCATTTTGTACACAGCAGCCTACTGAACACACATAAACTAAACAAGTCACCCAAACTCACAATCTTACCACCACACCTCAATCACCAATCACAGAGAGCTCAGAGCAGCCGTGTCCTGTGGATTTAATCATCCCGGATGAGCCCCCATTAGGTTACAAACGCCTCTTGGAGGAGGGAACGCGACATCCCACTACATCTCAACTCCCTGTGGAGTGAAAAAAGTATGTGATCATAGGTGCGGTGAAGGACGACAGAGGCAGAGAAAAATACCGTTTACAGGGAATGTATTTACAGGGAATGTATTCCTAACACACGGTAATGTGGGAAAAGGGGCTGGACGCAACCAAAGCAAAGAAAGTAAAAGTTAAGGAATCCCCTCTCCTACCTTACCTGCCTTCCCACTTCTAACCTAACCTTTAGAACCACCTGGTGCGCTAACCAAGATACAGGGGGTGGTCCGCCCAGGTCTTACCTAGTGTGCATAGACAGATTAAATACTACGGGTTATGTATGCCGGCAGGCCTCCCAAGGTGCGTTCCCCCTCTGAAGGAGTGGCTAAAAAATAATATAATAAAAAAATAAAAAATAATGATTCACTGACCACAACAACAACAACAACAACAACAACAACAACAACAACAACAACAACAACAACAACAACAACAACAACCAACACAGGACATTTAAAAGAAAAAAAAGCTCTCCTCTCTGAGAAAGGAACAATGGCTTTTATCAAGCTGTAGAAGGAGTTGGTAATTGAAGAAACAGCTGTATCCCCTGATGAGAGGGAGGGGTCAGAGCTCCAATCAGCGATGGGGCAGACTAATCAGCTGCTTAAGGAATCCAGGAAGCCATTTCCTGGAATAGACACAACACAACACAACACAACAACACAGGAACTGGAGAATGTAACAGCAGGTATAATCTGAGGGGAAATGTGGGTCTATACTCTGGATCTTATGTGGATATAAAGTATGGAAGAGGTACTAATATAAAATACAAAACTGGTTTAAAGCAGTTTTATATCAGGACAGAACAAACATGACGTTCACTCTAAATGGCAACTCCCACAATTATGCAATCCTCTCATCCGAGTCATAGACTTCTGCTGTTTCGTTCAATTCACCACTGTGTGTATGTGTGTCTGTGTCTCTGTTTCCTGTATGCTTGAATCAGATACAAACCACTTTTAAACCACTGATTAGGAATCAGTTAGCCTTACCTTGGCTCCTATTAAAATGTGTTGTGGTGAGGACTGAGACTGATCAGATGCATGCTGTTACAGACTGACTGGGAGGCATGCTGTTACAGACTGACCAGAGGCATGCTGTTACAGACTGATTGGGAGGCATGCTGTTACAGACTGATTGGGAGGCATGCTGTTACAGACTGACTGTGAGGCATGCTGTTACAGACTGACTGTGAGGCATGCTGTTACAGACTGACTGTGAGGCATGCTGTTACAGACTGACTGTGAGGCATGCTGTTACAGACTGACTGGGAGGCATGCTGTTACAGACTGACCGGAGGCATGCTGTTACAGACTGACTGTGAGGCATGCTGTTACAGACTGACTGGGAGGCATGCTGTTACAGACTGATTGGGAGGCATGCTGTTACAGACTGACTGGGAGGCATGCTGTTACAGACTGATTGGGAGGCATGCTGTTACTGACTGGTCAGAGATCTGCTGTTGCAGACTAAGACAAAGCCGGTTAGTTACCCAGGCAGAAGAGCTGTCAACTGCAGAGCACAGAAACATCTGGACCTCCTACACAGACACTCAGACAGAGAGAGGGAGGGACAGAGAGAGAGGGAGAGAGAGAGAGAGAGAGAGAGAGAGGGAGGGACAGAGAGAGAGAGAGAGAGAGGGAGGGAGGGAGGGACAGACACAGAGAGAGAGGGGGGGAGAGAGAGAGAGAGAGAGAGAGAGAGAGAGAGGGAGGGACAGAGAGAGAGAGAGAGAAGGTGGTGAGTGAGTGAGTGAGTGAGTGAGTGAGTGAGTGAGTGAGTGAGTGAGTGAGTGAGTGAGTGAGTGAGTAAGCAAGATGCACTAAGATACATAACGCCATTAAATTACAATGTAATACAAAAGCCTTATTTGGGAATTATTTTACACACACACACACACACACACACACACACACACACACACACACACACACACACACACACACACACACACACACACACACACAGTGTCAGTGTGAAAACAAGATAGCCCTAAAGGTGATGACAAAAGAGCTCAGGGGGAGAGAGAGAGAGAGAGAGATCTGTGACTGTGTGTGTGTGTGTGTGTGTGTGTGTGTGTGTGTGTGTGTGTGTGTGTGTGTGTGTGTGTGTGTGTGTGTGTGTGCGTGTGCTTGACCTCACTGCCAGTGGTCCGAAAAACACGGTGCAGCTGGATCCAGAAGAGCAATGACGGAAAATGTGATTTTGTCTTGTCTTCTCTGTCTTTGTATTCATGTTGTGAAGATACAAGATGGGTTTCAAAGAGCGTGGACAAGCAATGCATGGCATGGCCTCCTCCTGTGTCGCAGCGCCACGCCATTAACTGCATTACATTGCTGCTGAAACTGAAAGAAAGTCCAAGAAAGTGACTGTTGCTGTTGGTTGTGAAGACGTTCAGGAAGTGGCTATTTTGAAATAAGCAAAGTAGAGAGTTGAACGGATCGTTGGGCGGCATGCACACACACAGAAAAAAACACAGAGACACACACACACACACACACACTCTCTCATCTGATGTGCTTCAATCAGCTTGTGGTTTCACTTCCCCTCCCACCACAGACGACACCTATGAGTAACAAAAGTCAAGTTCCAGACATCTAATCACACAACTCGAAAGCCTACGTTCTGAGCCCACACTCGGTGCAACGTCAAGCTTTCAGCCATTTCTATGGTAACCTTGTAAAGGATTCTCAGGATTTAACAGTGTGACGAAACACTCAAGTAAAGCCTTACTGCTACACATACATACAGTGGGGCAAAAAAGTATTTAGTCAGCCACCAATTGTGCAAGTTCTCCCACTTAAAAAGATGAGAGGCCTGTAATTTTCATCATAGGTACACTTCAACTACGACAGACAAAATTAGAAGGAAAAAAAATCCAGAAAATCACATTGTAGGATTTTTTATGAATTTATTTGCAAATGATGGTGGAAAATAAGTATTTGGTCACCTACAAACAAGCAAGATTTCTGGCTCTCACAGACCTGTAACTTCTTCTTTAAGAGGCTCCTCTGTCCTCCACTCTTTACCTGTATTAATGGCACCTGTTTGAACTTGTTATCAGTATAAAAGACACCTGTCCACAACCTCAAACAGTCACACTCCAAACTCCACTATGGCCAAGACCAAAGAGCTGTCAAAGGACACCAGAAACAAAATAGAGAGAGAGAGAGAGTGAAATTAACTCATACAGACAGACGAAAGGAAAGGAGAAGAGGAAAAGCTGATTACATAAGGATTTGGGCCAATGTGGCAACGACCAGTCTGGCATATGAACAGTCACAGAGAACGCGCACACTTAATCTCTCCTTCTGCACATAACCACTGCGACAATTACTACAGCAGTTGATCCTACTGTAACTTCACCCCCCACTAACTCCCCACCACAAACCACCAATCATTCTGTCATAGAGGACACCTGCTATTTCAGGAATTCCTCGTAAGAGCATTGTAGTTAAATAGCACCTAATGAGTGGTGTTGCTAAGACGTTTCCAGGAAGTGGATAGGATTCACCCTGGTGAGTACCCAGAGGAAGAGGAAGGAGCGTGGTTGACCCCTGGCTGAACTGAGGAGAGGCCTTCTACACCCACAAACAAACCTTTATATAGCTAGTAGTCATGCTGTACCTACAGGTATGGGCCTGTATATACACTTTGTATAAGTATCTCTTGAGTACAGTCCACATACGGCAGCAAGCGAGCTGCCAGAATGAGTGTTTGAAGGGCATCATATGTGGACCACCTCCAAACTAAAGGAACATTGATATCCCTTTTTGTGTTTGACCACGCACCTATTTAAACTGTGGTCAAGCATGCTCAGAGGAGCGACTGACTCGGTCTGAAGCTTTCAAAACAGTGACCTTGAAATGTGATTAAGTTCTGAGTTTACAGGTTTCTTGTTGGTGTCGGCAGATGGTTTAGAGAAGTATATTTAAGCTGTTGAGGACCTAAACAGAGAGAGAGAGAGAGAGAGAGAGAGAGAGAGAGAGAGAGAGAGAGAGAAAGAGAAAGAGAAAGAGAAAGAGCAACAGGAATAGACTCACTGGATAAAATCCTACATACTAGCTAATACAGATTTATAGAACACACATAGCATAACAAATAGCCAGGGTAACATGAAACTAGATTGGGTGTTTCTGTAGGCGCAGGAGAATGAACTTGGTATAAACGGAGTAATTTAATAAATGCTCACAAACTCCGAAAACCAACATGTACAAAATAAAGAAAGTGGGTACAAAACCTGTCGCAAACCAGAACATACAACGCACCAGAACATACAACACACCAGAACATACAACGCACCAGAACATACAACGCACCAGAACATACAACGCACCAGAACATACAACATACCAGAACATACAACGCACCAGAACATACAACATACCAGAACATACAACACACAACACACCAGAACATACAACACACCAGAACATACAACACACCAGAACATACAACACACCAGAACATACAACACACAACACACCAGAACATACAACGCACCAGAACATACAACACACCAGAACATACAACGCACCAGAACATACAACATACCAGAACATACAACACACAACACACCAGAACATACAACGCACCAGAACATACAACACACCAGAACATACAACTCACCCGAACATACAACGCACCAGAACATACAACACACCAGAACATACAACATACCAGAACATACAACATACCAGAACATACAACATACCAGAACATACAACGCACCAGAACATACAACATACCAGAACATACAACACACCAGAACATACAACGCACCAGAACATACAACGCACCAGAACATACAACGCACCAGAACATACAACGCACCAGAACATACAACATACCAGAACATACAACGCACCAGACCATACAACATACCAGAACATACAACACACAACACACCAGAACATACAACACACCAGAACATACAACACACCAGAACATACAACACACCAGAACATACAACACACAACACACCAGAACATACAACGCACCAGAACATACAACGCACCAGAACATACAACGCACCAGAACATACAACGCACCAGAACATACAACACACAACACACCATAACATACAACGCACCATAACATACAACACACCAGAACATACAACGCACCAGAACATACAACATACCAGAACATACAACACACAACACACCAGAACATACAACGCACCAGAACATACAATGCACCAGAACATACAACATACCAGAACATACAACACACAACGCACCAGAACATACAACGCACCAGAACATACAACGCACCAGAACATACAACGCACCATAACATACAATGCACCATAACATACAACGCACCATAACATACAACGCACCATAACATACAACACACCATAACATACAACGCACCATAACATACAACACACCATAACATACAACACACCAGAACATACAACGCACCAGAACATACAACGCACCAGAACATACAACACACAACACACCAGAACATACAACGCACCAGAACATACAACATACCAGAACATACAACACACCAGAACATACAACGCACCAGAACATACAACGCACCAGAACATACCATGCACCAGAACATACAACGCACCAGAACATACAACGCACCAGAACATACAACGCACCAGAACATACAACGCACCAGAACATACAACACACCAGAACATACAACATACCAGAACATACAACATACCAGAACATACAACACACCAGAACATACAACGCACCAGAACATACAACATACCAGAACATACAACATACCAGAACATACAACATACCAGAACATACAACATACCAGAACATACAACGCACCAGAACATACAACGCACCAGAACATACAACGCACCAGAACATACAACGCACCAGAACATACAACATACCAGAACATACAACATACCAGAACATACAACGCACCAGAACATACAACGCACCAGAACATACAACACAAGAACATACAACGCACCAGAACATACAACGCACCAGAACATACAACGCACCAGAACATACAACGCACCAGAACATACAACATACCAGAACATACAACATACCAGAACATACAACGCACCAGAACATACAACGCACCAGAACATACAACGCACCAGAACATACAACGCACCAGAACATACAACGCACCAGAACATACAACGCACCAGAACATACAACATACCAGAACATACAACATACCAGAACATACAACATACCAGAACATACAACCAGAACATACAACGCACCAGAACATACAACGCACCAGAACATACAACGCACCAGAACATACAACGCACCAGAACATACAACATACCAGAACATACAACATACCAGAACATACAACATACCAGAACATACAACACACCAGAACATACAACGCACCAGAACATACAACACACCAGAACATACAACATACCAGAACATACAACGCACCAGAACATACAACATACCAGAACATACAACACACCAGAACATACAACGCACCAGAACATACAACGCACCAGAACATACAACGCACCAGAACATACAACGCACCAGAACATACAACATACCAGAACATACAACGCACCAGACCATACAACATACCAGAACATACAACACACAACACACCAGAACATACAACACACCAGAACATACAACACACCAGAACATACAACACACCAGAACATACAACACACAACACACCAGAACATACAACGCACCAGAACATACAACGCACCAGAACATACAACGCACCAGAACATACAACGCACCAGAACATACAACACACAACACACCATAACATACAGAACATACAACGCACCAGAACATACAACATACCAGAACATACAACAACAACACACCAGAACATACAACGCACCAGAACATACAATGCACCAGAACATACAACATACCAGAACATACAACACACAACGCACCAGAACATACAACGCACCAGAACATACAACGCACCAGAACATACAACACACAACACACCATAACATACAACACACCATAACATACAACGCACCATAACATACAACGCACCATAACATACAATGCACCATAACATACAACGCACCATAACATACAACGCACCATAACATACAACACACCATAACATACAAGCACCATAACATACAACACACCATAACATACAACACACCAGAACATACAACGCACCAGAACATACAACGCACCAGAACATACAACACACAACACACCAGAACATACAACGCACCAGAACATACAACATACCAGAACATACAACACACCAGAACATACAACGCACCAGAACATACAACGCACCAGAACATACCATGCACCAGAACATACAACGCACCAGAACATACAACGCACCAGAACATACAACGCACCAGAACATACAACGCACCAGAACATACAACACACCAGAACATACAACATACCAGAACATACAACATACCAGAACATACAACACACCAGAACATACAACGCACCAGAACATACAACATACCAGAACATACAACATACCAGAACATACAACATACCAGAACATACAACATACCAGAACATACAACGCACCAGAACATACAACGCACCAGAACATACAACGCACCAGAACATACAACGCACCAGAACATACAACATACCAGAACATACAACATACCAGAACATACAACGCACCAGAACATACAACGCACCAGAACATACAACGCACAAGAACATACAACGCACCAGAACATACAACGCACCAGAACATACAACGCACCAGAACATACAACGCACCAGAACATACAACATACCAGAACATACAACATACCAGAACATACAACGCACCAGAACATACAACGCACCAGAACATACAACGCACCAGAACATACAACGCACCAGAACATACAACGCACCAGAACATACAACGCACCAGAACATACAACATACCAGAACATACAACATACCAGAACATACAACATACCAGAACATACAACACACCAGAACATACAACGCACCAGAACATACAACATACCAGAACATACAACATACCAGAACATACAACATACCAGAACATACAACATACCAGAACATACAACACACAACACACCAGAACATACAACACACAACGCACCAGAACATACAACAAACAACACACCAGAACATACAACAAACAAAACACCAGAACATACAACGCACCAGAACATACAACACACAACGCACCATAACATACAATGCACCAGAACATACAACGCACCATAACATACAACGCACCATAACATACAACGCACCATAACACACAACGCACCATAACATACAACGCACCATAACATACAACGCACCAGAACATACAACGCACCATAACATACAACGCACCATAACATACAACGCACCATAACATACAACGCACCAGAACATACAACGCACCATAACATACAACACACCATAACATACAACGCACCAGAACATACAACGCACCATAACATACAACGCACCATAACATACAACGCACCATAACATACAACGCACCATAACATACAACACACCATAACATACAACGCACCATAACATACAACGCACCATAACATACAACGCACCATAACATACAACGCACCATAACATACAACACACCATAACATACAACGCACCATAACATACAACGCTCCATAACATACAACGCACCATAACATACAACGCACCATAACATACAACGCACCATAACATACAACACACCATAACATACAACGCACCATAACATACAACGATCAATCACCGACAAGGACATGAGGGGGAACAGAGGGTTAAACACACAACATGTAATTGATGGGATTGGAACCAGAAGTGATGGAAGACAAGACAAAACCAACGGAACATGAAAAATGGATCAGTGATGGCCAGAAGATCGGTGACGTCGACCACTGAACACCGCCGGGAACAAGGAGAGGGGGCAACTTCGGCGGACGTTTCTTTGATCAGCAACATGCTGACTGCTCATTTCACTGAAAACAGTTGCAACGCAAACATTTTAGTCCAAGCTCAACGGTCATTAGCGTGCTAGCATTAGCATTAGCATTAGCATTAGCGTGCTAGCATTAGCCTTTTAAGCAGAGCGAGTGAAGTGCTAACCTGCTCAAACCTTCACATGTTGGGGAGGAGAGAGAGAGAGAAACAGAGAGACCACTATATGAAACGGGAAAAACAAGCCAGGAGCAGAGGGCTGAAGAGCACAGCACCAAACAATAAAACATCTCTCGTCTTCACGTGCCTAATATGGCGCTGGCAAAGAAGTACGTTTTACATTTTTTTGAACATTTTGGACATTTTGGACATTGTAAAATATATTCATAGATAGGATGTTTAGCGCTCATGAAGAAACAATATACTTTCATTCTTATGTTACTCTATGCTCTATTGAGAAATGACTTAGGACTTCTCCAATATTTGTCCCAGCAGGTCTCAGAAGCTTAGGACTTTTCCAATATTTGTCCCAGCAGGCCTCAGAAGCTTAGGACTTTTCCAATATTTGTCCCAGCAGGCCTCAGAAGCTTAGGACTTCTCCAATATTTGTCCCAGCAGGCCTCAGAAGCTTAGGACTTCTCCAATATTTGTCCCAGCAGGCCTCAGAAGCTTAGGACTTCTCCAATATTTGTCCCAGCAGGCCTCAGAAGCTTAGGACTTCTACAATATTTGTCCCAGCAGGCCTCAGAAGCTTAGGACTTCTCCAATATTTGTCCCAGCAGGCCTCAGAAGCTTAGAACTTGTTCAATATTTGTCCCAGCAGGCCTCAGAAGCTTCTTGCGATATGACCTTAGACTAAGAGAATGTGCCCATTGAACACTCAGGATTAGTGCCAACAGTCCTCAACACCACACACACACACACACACACACACACACACACACACAGTCTTAAAGAGGCTTAGGGATTATAGACTGGCCTGTACAGTACAGAGAGTCATGTGACACGCACATTCAAAACAAACACACACACACAACATGGTCTACAGGGTGAACAGTGTATACCAGAGTTTAGTTGTGCCAACAGGTGTTCGTGTATACATGGCATTGTAAAAACACGCACATAAGGTATAGTGCCTGTGAGTCTGTACAGTAGTAGTTTATTGTTGCATGTGTGTGTATGTGCTGGCAATTGCGGGTTTATCTGGAAAAGTGCACATACAGTACATGCTTAAGTGTGTGTGAGCATGTGTGTTACGAGTAGCGCTCAGAAGTGTGTGTGTGTGTGTGTGTGTGTGTGTGTGTGTGTGTGTGTGTGTGTGTGTGTGTGTGTGTGTGTGTGTGTGTGTGTGTGTGTGTGTGAGCATGTGTGCATGGACAGGCTTATTTCTGCACTGTAGGGGCAGCCCATTAGGGCCTGGATTTGAGTAAGCAGATAAGTAAAGGTGAGCGAGGTTGTGAGCGAGTAATGTGTGTGTGTGTGTGTGTGTGTGTGTGTGTGTGTGTGTGTACACTGAGGCCAGGTCTTCAGACAGCACAACTTTACACTCATTTCCATGGATCAGAGATGAGTGAGGAAGGCTGACCCTTACCGTGACACGTGTAGAGAAAACAATAGGGAAAACACACTGTTGTCCAAGAGCAACCTCTCCCTCAACGTGAGCAAGACAAAGGAGCTGATCATAGACTACAGGAAAACACACCCCCATTAACATCGACGGGGCTGTAGGGGAAAGGGGCGAGAGTTTCCACATCACAAAACATGGTCCAAACACACCAAGGCAGTCGTGAAGAGGGCACGCCAAATCCTATTCCTCCTCAGGAGACTGAAAGGATTTGGCATATGGGTCCTCAGATCCTCAAAAAGTATTACAGCTGCACCATTGAGAGCATCCTGACCGGTTGCATCACCGCCTGGTATGGCAACTGCTCGGCATCCGACCGTAAGGTGCTACAGAGGGTAGTGCGTACGACCAGTACATCACTGGGGCCAAGCTTCCTGCCATACAGGACCTCTACCCTAGGCGGTGTCAGAGGAAGGCCCCAAAAAATGTCAGAGACTCCAGTCACCTAAGTCATAGACTGTCTCTGCTACCGCACGGCAAGCGGTACTGGAGCGCCAAGTCTAGGTCCAAAAAGCTCCTTAACAGTTTCTACCCCCAAGCCATGACTGCTGAACAATTAATCAAATGGCAACTCAACTCTATTTCTTGAACTGCATTGTGGGTTAAGGGCTTGTAAGTAAGAATTTCACGGTAAGGCGCATGTGACAAATGACATTTGATTTGATTTGATCCTCCATCCCGCTACACTCACTAATGAATGTGGGGGTGGTTTGTTAATTGAGTCACAGTGTGTGTGTGTGTGTGTGTGTGTGTGTGTGTGTGTGTGTGTGTGTGTGTGTGTGTGTGTGTGTGTGCATGGAGGATGAAACTGACAAAATCCTAGGACTAGGTTGCCAGGGCAACAGCACAACAAAGTAAAGGGCTGTCATGCCTCCATGGTGACCACTCTGAGGGGGTCACCTTAATGAACAAAGAGCTGACCCCCTCCATCTTCAGTCCACTCCCCCTCCTTCACCCTCCTTCTGTCCTTCTGTCTCTATGTTCCAGGGTTACATAACAGCCTAGCAAACAGAGCAGTGGCAGTACTGCCTCACAGTTCACATCACCATCACCCATCACTATCTAACTCCTGGGTGGTAGAATACACACCATCACTATCTAACTCCTGGGTGATAGAATACACACCATCACTATCTAACTCCTGGGTGGTAGAATACACACCATCACTATCTAACTCCTGGGTGGTAGAATTACACACCATCAACCATCACTATCTAACCCCTGGGTGGTAGAATACACACCATCACTATCTAACTCCTGGGTGGTGGAATGCACACCGAACCACCATAGTGAAACCTAATACACTGTAGCTCTCATATATAGCTAGAGTAAGGAATAGATGATATTCAGGAATGAGGGTTGATCATGACACCCACACACACACACACAGACACGCACACGCATGCACGCACACACACACACACACACACACACACCTCAGCCTGTAGGGATTCACTAGCTCATCTTGAGGCAGCAAATCCCGTCTATACAACGTCGGCCATGTCACGTCTAGCATTCCAAGGACGAGTGTCACCCAGACCTTGACAAAACCACCCTCAAGGAAACCAAATGTTGTCTGGGAAGAACCAGGGGAGGTTTCAGCTTCTGTGTCTTTGTGTAGCCTTGAGGCAGACAACTGGACCATTACAGGGAGAAACCTGTCACTATTCCCAATACAACATCATAAATTAATCATGAAGGACTATGGAAAAAGCAAGGCAAAATAGCTGCCGTTCGACTCTGTTGTTTATCAGCCTTCGCCTGTTTATCTATGCTAGGGGTCACCTTAAGCTAAAAAAAGACAAAGACTGAGCTATGAATTTATACCGCGACGTAACTGAATACACCTTTCTGAATAGCGGAATGTGTTCTAAGAGTGCATTTATTTCACATAACGGGACAGTTGGGAAAATGGTTGTAGTTCCATCAGAAGTCCAACAGAAATCACCATTCTAAATCACTGCACCAAACAAACACAAGGTACAGAAAAACTAAAGCAATAACCACACAAGACAACAGTGGATACATTATAGATGGTCCGACTAGGGAGAAACTTAGCTAGCATTTTTTATTTTTTGCAGAATCTGATGACTTGCTGTTTTAAATGATGAACATTACTTTCTCCAGGAATCTGTTTGTCGCAGTCAACATAAGTGGAGAAAACTACTAGTGCTGTCAAATACTCCCACATCTTCCTCGTTTGACCAGCGGTTGGTAGATGGAACATGTTGATACAGCTATTGCTAACTATTTCAGCGGATTGAAAGAATACGACCGAAACAAGATGACAATACAAGCCTTACTAAAATATCAAGTGTTTCATGCTGAAAACAAATTGCCCTTCAGGAACAATACAGATTTATTGAATTTATACTAGGGATCAAATCTCCCTTAGGTCAGGTACGGCTAACACCAAATGCTACCCCGATCTGTCTTGGGCAGTAAAGGGTAGCTCAGTAATGGAAAAATTGAGAGAATCAACACTGAAGCTGCCCCTCTTCTCCCAGAGCTAAGTAGGCCATCATTTAACTTCCACTCCCCATTGTGAGAGCTGGCTTTTTAATCGTGCTGCGCTCTCCATGCTAATGAGCAGAAATCCAATCACAACAAACAAAATTGGGTTGTAGTGCATGGAATGCTAATGTTTAGTGGTTGCCAGCACCAACAACAACAGCACATTGAATTGATAGAGGATTATCTTGCTAGGTAATATACCCCAGAATGCCAGCTTGAGCCCTGATTGGGGTTGTTGTCTCTGTTAGAGACGAGGAGTTGCTGTCTGTGTAGAGGCTAGGGGTTGTTGTCTCTGTTAGAGACGAGGGGTTGTTGTCTCTGTTAGAGACGAGGGGTTGTTGTCTCTGTTAGAGACGAGGGGTTGTTGTCTCTGTTAGAGACGAGGGGTTGTTGTCTCTGTTAGAGACGAGGGATTGCTGTCTCTGTTAGAGACGAGGGGTTGTTGTCTCTGTTAGAGACGAGGGGTTGTTGTCTCTGTTAGAGACGAGGGGTTGTTGTCTGTGTAGAGGCTAGGGGTTGTTGTCTCTGTTAGAGATGAGGGGTTGCTGTCTGTGTAGAGGCTAGGGGTTGTTGTCTCTGTTAGAGACGAGGGGTTGTTGTCTCTGTTAGAGACGAGGGGTTGTTGTCTCTGTTAGAGACGAGGGGTTGTTGTCTCTGTTAGAGACGAGGGGTTGCTGTCTCTGTTAGAGATGAGTGGTTGCTGTCTCTGTTAGAGACGAGGGGTTGTTGTCTCTATTAGAGACGAGGGGTTGTTGTCTCTGTTAGAGACGAGGGGTTGTTGTCTGTGTAGAGGCTAGGGGTTGTTGTCTCTGTTAGAGACGAGGGGTTGCAGTCTGTGTAGAGGCTAGGGGTTGTTGTCTCTGTTAGAGACGAGGGGTTGTTGTCTCTGTTAGAGACGAGGGGTTGTTGTCTGTGTAGAGGCAAGGGGTTGTTGTCTCTGTTAGAGACGAGGGGTTGTTGTCTCTGTTAGAGACGAGGGGTTGTTGTCTCTGTTAGAGACGAGGGGTTGTTGTCTCTGTTAGAGACGAGGGGTTGTTGTCTGTGTAGAGGCTAGGGGTTGTTGTCTGTGTAGACTAGGGATTGTTACCTATGTAGAGACTAGGGATTGTTGTCTGTGTAGAGATTAGGGATTGTTGTCTGAGTAGAGATTAGGGGTTGTTGTCTGAGTAGAGACTAGGGATTGTTGTCTGTGTAGAGACTAGGGATTGTTGTCTGTGTAGTGGCTAGGGGTTGTTGTCTGTATAGGGGCTAGGGGTTGTTGTCTGTATAGTATAGAGGGTAGGGGTTGTTGTCTATGTAGAGGCTAGGGGTTGTTGTCTATGTAGAGACTAGGGATTGTTGTCTGTGTAGAGATTAGGGATTGTTGTCTGAGTAGAGATTAGGGGTTGTTGTCTATGTAGAGGCTAGGGGTTGTTGCCTATGTAGAGGTATAGGGGTTGTTGTCTGTATAGTATAGAGGGTAGGGGTTGTTGTCTGTATAATATAGAGGGTAGGGGTTGTTGTCTGTATAATATAGAGGGTAGGGGTTGTTGTCTGTATAGTATAGAGGGTAGGGGTTGTTGTCTGTATAATATAGAGGGTAGGGGTTGTTGTCTGTATAATATAGAGGGTAGGGGTTGTTGTCTGTATAATATAGAGGGTAGGGGTTGTTGTCTGTATAATATAGAGGGTAGGGGTTGTTGTCTGTATAATATAGAGGGTAGGGGTTGTTGTCTGTATAATATAGAGGGTAGGGGTTGTTGTCTGTATAGTATAGAGGGTAGGGGTTGTTGTCTGTATAGTATAGAGGGTAGGGGTTGTTGTCTGTATAATATAGAGGGTAGGGGTTGTTGTCTGTATAGTATAGAGGGTAGGGGTTGTTGTCTGTATAATATAGAGGGTAGGGGTTGTTGTCTATGTAGAGGCTAGGGGTTGTTGCCTATGTAGAGGTATAGGGGTTGTTGTCTGTATAGTATAGAGGGTAGGGGTTGTTGCCTATGTAGAGGCTAGGGGTTGTTGCCTATGTAGAGACTAGGGATTGTTGTCTGTGTAGAGATTAGGGATTGTTGTCTGAGTAGAGATTAGGGGTTGTTGTCTGAGTAGAGACTAGGGAATGTTGTCTGTGTAGAGGCTAGGGGTTGTTGTCTATGTAGAGACCAGCGGTTGTTGTCTGAGTAGAGACTAGGGATTGCTGTCTGTATTGTGGCTAGGGGTTGTTGTCTGTATAGAGGCTAGGGGTTGTTGTCTGTGCAGAGACTAGGGATTGTTGTCTATGTAGAGGCTAGGGGTTGTTGTCTGTATAGAGGCTAGGGATTGTTTTCTGTTAGAGGCTAGGAGTTGTTGTCTGTGTAGAGGCTAGGAGTTGTTGTCTGTGTAGAGACTAGGGGTTGTTGTCTGTATAGAGACTAGGGGTGGTTGTCTATATAGAGACTAGGGATTGTTGTCTTTAGAGATGCTAGGGGTTGTTGTCTGTATAGAGGCTAGGGGTTGTTGTCTGTGTAGAGACTAGGTGTTGTTGTCTGTGTAGAGTCTAGGGGTTGTTGTCTGTGTAGAGACTAAGGGTTGTTGTCTGTATAGAGACTAGGAGTTGTTGTCTGTATAGAGGCTAGGGGTTGTTGTCTATTTAGAGTTTATGGAATTTTTTCTGTGTAGAGGCGAGGGGTTGTTGTCTGTGTAGAGGCTAGGGGCTGTTGTCTATGTAGAGGCTTGACATACCGTACCAGTCAAAAGTTTGGACACACCTACTCATTCAAGGGTTTTTCTTTTCTACATTGTAGAATAATAGTGAGGACATCAAAACTACGAAATAACACATGGAATAATCTTGTAACTAAAACAAGTGTTAAACAAATCAAAATATATTCTATATTTGAGATTCTTCAAAGTAGCCACCCTTTGCCTTGATGACAGCTTTGCAGGCTCTTGGCATTCTCTCAACCATCTTCATGATGTAGTCACCTGGAATGCATCTCAATGAACAGGTATGCCTTGTTAAAAGTTCATTTGTGGAGTTTCTTTCCTTCTTAATGCGCTTGAGCCAATCAGTTGTGTTGTGACAAGGTAGGGGTGGTATACAGAAGATAGACTATTTGGTAAAAGACCAAGTCCATATTATGGCAAGAACAGCTGAAATAAGAATAGAGAAATGACAGTCCATCATTACTTTAAGACATGAAGGGCTGTCAATGTGGAAAAGTTCAATAACTTCAAAGTTTCTTCAAGTGCAGTCGCAAAAACCATCAAGTGCTATGATGAAACTGGCTCTCATGAGGACCGCCACAGGAATGGAAGACCCAGAGTTACCTCTGCTGCAGAGGATACATTCTTTAGAGTTAACTGCACCTCAGATTGCAGCCCAAATAAATGACACATCTCAACATCAACTGTTCAGAGGAGACTGAGTGAATCACACCTTTATGGTCGAATTGCTGAAAAGAAACCACTACTAAAGGACACCAATAATAAGAAAAGGATTGCTTGAGCCAAGAAACACGAGCAATGGATATTAGACCGGTGGAAGTCTGTCCTCAAATCAAATCAAATCCCCAAAAAATGGTCACTTACACATGGTTAGCGGATGTTAATGCGAGTGTAGCGAAACGCTTGTGCTTCTAGTTCCGACAATGCAGTAATAACCAACGAGTAATCTAACCTAACAATTTCACAACTACCTTATACACACAAGTGTGAAGGGATGAAGAATATGCACATAAAGATATATGAATGAGCGATGGTACGGAACGGCATAGGCAAGATGCAGTATATGGTATCGAGTACAGTATATACATATGAGATGAGTAATGTAGGGTATGTAATCATTATATTAAGTGGCATTGTGGCTAGTGAGACATTTTGTACATCAATTTTTCCATTATTAAAAGTGGCTGGAGTTGAGGCAGTATGTTGGCAGCAGCCACTCAATGTTAGTGGTGGATGTTTAACAGTCGGATGACCTTGAGATAGAAGCTGTTTTTCAGTCTCTCGGTCCCAGCTTTGATGCACCAGTACTGACCTCGCCTTCTGGATGATAGCGGGGTGAACAGGCAGTGGCTCGGGTGGTTGTTGTCCTTGATGATCTTTATGGCCTTCCTGTGACATCGGGTGGTGTAGGTGTCCTGGAGGGCAGGTAGTTTGCCCCTGGTGGTGCGTTGTGCTGACCTCACTACCCTCTGGAGAGCCTTACAGTTGTGGGCGGAGCAGTTGCCGTACCAAGCGGTGATACAGCCCGACAGGATGCTCTCGATTGTGCATCTGTAAAAGTTTGTGAGTGCTTTTGATGACAAGCCAAATTTCTTCAGCCTCCTGAGGTTGAAGAGGCGCTGCTGCGCCTTCTTCACAACGCTGTCTGTGTGGGTGGACCAATTCAGTTTGTCCATGATGTGTACGCCGAGGAACTTAAAACTTACTACCTTCTCCACTACTGTCCCGTCGATGTGGCACCACACTCCTTTGGTCTGATGAGTCCAAATTTCAGATATTTGGTTCCTACTGCTATGTCTTTGTGAGACGCAGAGTAGGTGAATGGATGATCTCCGCATGTGTGGTTCCCACTGTGAAGCATGGAGGAGGATGTGTGATGGTGTGAGGGTGCTTTGCTGGTGACAATGTCAGTGACTTATTTAGAATTCAAGGCACACTTAACCAGCATGGTTACCACAGCCTTCTGCAGCGATTTGTTTAACACTTTTTTGGTTACTACATGATTCCATATGTGTTAGTTCATGGTTTTGATGTCTTCACTATTATTCTACAATGTAGAAAATAGTAAAAATAAAGAAAAACCCTTGAATGAGTAGATGTGTCCAAACTTTTGACTGGTACTGTATTTGGATGGTTTAATCAACGTTGTTTTCAGCAGTGTAAAGTACTTAAGTAAAAATACTTTAAAGTACCGCTTAATTGTTGTGGTATCTGTACTTTACTATTAACATTTTTGACTACTTTTACCTTTACTACCCTACATTCTTACAGAAAATAATGTACTTTTTACTCCCTGACACCCAAAAGTGCATTTTGAATAGTTAGGGGGACAGGAAAATGGTCAAATTCAAGCACTTATCAAGAGAACATCCCTGGTCATCCCTACTGCCTCTGATCAGGTGGATTCACTAAACACAGTGTTGGAGTGTGCCCCTGGCTATCCATAAATACATTTAAAAAACAATAAATTGGTACCGTCTGGTTTGGTTAATATAAGGAATTTTAAACGATTTACACTTTTACTTTTGATACTTAAGTATACTGAACAAAAATATAAACACAATGTGCAACAACATCAAAGATTTGACTGAGTTACAGTTCATAGAAGGAAATCAGTCAACTGAAATAATTGATGTAAGCCCTAATCTATGGATTTCACATGATGGGCATGGGAGGGCATAGGCCCACCTACTTGGGAGCCAGGCCCAGCCAATCAGAATGAGTTTTTCCCCACAAAAGGGCTTTATTACAGACCGAAATACTCCTCAGCACCCCCACTCTCCTCAGACAATCTGGCAGATGAAGAAACCAGATGAGGAGGTCCTGGCCCGGCGTGGTTACACGTGGTCTGCAGTTGTGAGGCCGGTTGGACATACTGCCAGATTCTCTAAAACTACGTTGGAGACGGCTTATGATAGAGAAATTAACGTTAGATTCTCTGGCAACAGCGCTGGTGAACATTCCTGCAGTCAGCGTGCCAATTGCACGCTCCCTCTGTGGCAGTGGTTTGTGTGACATAGCTGCACATTTTACAGTGGCCTTTTAATGTCCCCTGCACAAGTTGCACGTGTGTAATGATCATGCTGTTTAATCAGCTTCTCGATATGTCACACCTGTCAGGTGGATGGATTATCTTGGCAAAGGACAAATGCTCCCTAATAGGGATGTAAACAAATTTGTGTACAACATTTTAGAGAAATAATCTTTTTGTGCGTAAGTAACATTTCTGGGATCTTTTATTTCAGCTCATGAAACACGGGACCAACACTTTACATGTTGCGTTTATATTTTTGTTCAGTGTATATTTAAAACCATATACTTTTAGACTTTTACTCAAGTTGTACTTTACTGGGTGACTTTCACTTTGAATGAATATGCAGTGATATACTAGCTATGTGTAACAGGAGACCAGGTATAATACGAAGGGCAACGTCAGGCCCACAGAGATGTCCAGAGCTCTGATGCAGAGGAATGCAGTGCAAGGGGGAAAAATGGTAAACATGGTAAACAATAAACAATGCTGAATTATAAACAAACAAAAACTTCTCTGAAATGTAGGAAATAAAATATTGATAATGAAATGTTTACCATTTTGTACCATCCTGACTAGTGGCATGATGGGATATGTGTCTCCTGCTATACTAGTGGCTCAATAATCAATCATATCAATTTACCCAGTTCACCTCCATTATTCCATAATGGCTCTATATCAATCCCACTAAAAGCAAGCCTAGAGGCACAATGACATGGGTAGACAAGAGATTGGACAAGGGGAGAGCCTCCATTGCATTGTGGTAGTAGTATCATTGTGTGCAGCAAAGTCTATAGGCACATGCTGTAGAAAAATACTGTAGGTCCCATTTGAATGTAAACTGGTAAAACAATTGAATCAGTCTTTTTTAAATTAAATCTATCTTATTGATCGGTGTTTGTAATTGTTTATTTCCTGACATCTTCAGGAGACTTCCTCAACTACACATCTTTAGCTACACACGCACACACACACACACACACACACACACACACACACACACACACACACACACACACACACACACACACACACACACACACACACACACACACACACACACACACACACACGCTCCTCTTCAGCTTCACAACTGAAATAATAAGGACACTGTCTGTTATCCCGTCACCCCCTCCTTAATCTTTCCCTTCCAGGATGGCGGCATAAGATCGTCGCAGGTGAAACCTGTCATGGTGACTTACACAGCGGGAGCACGGGGCAAAGACGATGGTGACCGACACGCTCCTTCGAGGCCCCGACAGCCGGGAGGAAGTAGAACGTTTATATTTAATCCGTCTCCTGGCATCCTGTCGCTGGCTTGTTCGTCTTAACGTCTAATCTCATTTGGACTCACTGATGAGGGAGAGATGTCTCAAAGGCAGTAGAGCTGCCCTAAGTATGTTAGCTAGCTAGCTTGCTCTGATGGGAATAGTAATGTCATTAGCCTTGATGTTGAAACTTTGGGTAAAGTTGCCCCTTATATGCACACACCTAGGATCAGCCTCCCCATCCCAAATAGAAACCAAAACCATTCAGGAGAGAAATAAAAAAGTGACTTTAGATCAGTATTCAATGCAACTTTAACCCACTCCATCTCTGTGGGAGTCGTATAGCCTCTTCTAAGGTATGTGTCTCCATGGTACATGAGGTAGTGTACTTCGTGGCAAAATTAGCAAGGCATTGGCCTTAGCAAGGCATTGGTGGTAACTTTACCTCAATGTGTTCCTCCAGGGGCTCCGGTCAATAATTATGAAACCTTGAATGGTAGTGACAACTGAGCAGTAATGGTAGTGGTTCGTCGTTGCCTTATCAACAGGCCCGTCCATTGACAAATAAGATGGCTGGCTAGCGTCGTGAATGCAGGCATGACCACCGGCAGCCGGTCTCCTGGCAACAAAGCCTGGGAGAAGCCTGGCAATGCCAGGACCCTCTGGGCTGCCAAACTCTGCCTCTCAAAACTCTAAGAACGGGATACACGCTAGGAAAAAACACACCAAAAAAAGTTGCTTAACTACCACCTACGAATAGAGAACAGCGAAAATGGCACCGTTCACAACAAAACACTCTCCTACAAGTACGCCTGTGCTGTGCACACGTAGAAATATTTATTAACGCACGCAAAATCAATCAGAGACAGTGTCATTCACTCCAAGGTAGTGGTTTTTCCTAATTCCTTGCCTTTCTCCTCAGCAAAGTTCTCCGACCACAAGTCCAAGTTGCTCCGACCACAAGTCCACGTTGCCCCGACCACAAGTCCACGTTGCCCCGACCACAAGTCCACGTTGCTCCGACCACAAGTCCACGTTGCCCCGACCACAAGTCCACGTTGCCCCGACCACAAGTCCACGTTGCCCCGACCACAAGTCCACGTTGCTCCGACCACAAGTCCATGTTGCCCCGACCACAAGTCCACGTTGCCCCGACCACAAGTCCACGTTGCCCCGACCACAAGTCCACGTTGCCCCGACCACAAGTCCACGTTGCTCCGACCACAAGTCCACGTTGCTCCGACCACAAGTCCACGTTGCCCCGACCACAAGTCCACATTGCTCCGACCACAAGTCCACGTTGCCCCGACCACAAGTCCACGTTGCCCCGACCACAAGTCCACGTTGCTCCGACCACAAGTCCACGTTGCTCCGACCACAAGTCCACGTTGTTGCTCCGACCACAAGTCCACGTTGCCCCGACCACAAGTCCACGTTGCCCCGACCACAAGTCCATGTTGCCCCGACCACAAGTCCACGTTGCCCGACCACAAGTCCACGTTGCCCGACCACAAGTCCACGTTGCTCCGATGACAAGTCCACGTTGCCAAGACCACAAGTCCACGTTGCCCCGACCACAAGTCCACGTTGCTCTGACCACAAGTCCACGTTGCCCGACCACAAGTCCACGTTGCCCCGACCACAAGTCCACGTTGCTCCGACCACAAGTCCACGTTGCTCCGACCACAAGTCCACGTTGCCCCGACCACAAGTCCACGTTGCCCCGACCACAAGTCCACGTTGCCCCGACCACAAGTCCACGTTGCCCCGACCACAAGTCCACGTTGCCCCGACCACAAGTCCACGTTGCCCCGACCACAAGTCCACGTTGCTCCGACCACAAGTCCACGTTGCCCCGACCACAAGTCCACGTTGCCCCGACCACAAGTCCATGTTTTAAAATGCAGCATCTTTCTTTACTCTAAGTCCGATCACCCATACAGTGTCTAGTTGTCAGCATGACGTGGTGTTGTGAGTGAATACAACACATAATCACCCATACAGTGTCTAGTTGTCAGCATGACGTGGTGTTGTGAGTGAATGTCTCAGCCTCCAGTATTTATGCTGCAGTAGTTTATGTGTCGGGGGGCTGGGGTCAGTTTGTTATATCTGGAGTACTTCTCCTGTCCTATTCGGTGTCCTGTGTGAATCTAAGTGTGCGTTCTCTAATTCTCTCCTTCTCTCTTTCTTTCTCTCTCTCGGAGGACCTGAGCCCTAGGACCATGCCCCAGGACTACCTGACATGATGACTCCTTGCTGTCCCCAGTCCACCTGGCCATGCTGCTGTTCCAGTGTCAACTGACCTGAGCCCTAGGACCATGCCCCAGGACTACCTGACATGATGACTCCTTGCTGTCCCCAGTCCACCTGGCCATGCAGCTGCTCCAGTTTCAACTTCCACCTGACTGTGCTGCTGCTCCAGTTTCAACTGTTCTGCCTCATTATTATTCGACCATGCTGGTCATTTATGAACATTTGAACATCTTGGCCATGTTCTGTTATAATCTCCACCCGGCACAGCCAGAAGAGGACTGGCCACCCCACATAGCCTGGTTCCTCTCTAGGTTTCTTCCTAGGTTTTTCCTTTCTAGGGAGTTTTTCCTAGCCACCGTGCTTCTACACCTGCATTGCTTGCTGTTTGGGGTTTTAGGCTGGGTTTCTGTACAGCACTTTGAGATATCAGCTGATGTACGAAGGGCTATATAAATAAATTTGATTTGATTTGATTTGAATACAACACATGATCACCCATACAGTGTCTAGTTGTCAGTATGACGTGGTGTTGTGAGTGAATACAACACATAATCACCCATACAGTGTCTAGTTGTCAGCATGACGTGGTGTTGTGAGCAAATACAAATATGAGGATACATGCAGTATCCGTATATGAGGTGATGATGACGAGGACCCCAGGCTGTGAACATGGATATGCAGCCTACCGGAAGACGGAAGAGGGGAGAGGTAGAGGCTGAGAGGCAGCTGATTGGAGGGTTGGTACTGTAGGCTGAGATAGCATGCGAGTGTGCATCTCACTCCCGTCCCTCCATTTCGCCCCTGCTCTTCATGAATAAATTAGAGTTGCTGTGCTGTGTGAAGCAGACCTGGTTTGAGGTCTATCTACACTGCAACAACGTAGCGTTAGTTTAGTCCCCTGTGGTGAAAGGATGTGGCTTCAGATAGCAATGTAGCTTTAGCCACTGTGCTAAATGAATGTGTTGCGCTACAGGAATGTAGCATTAGCCATTGTGTTGAATTGGATTGTGTTTGTGTTTGTAGCCTTGAATCTGCTATGTTTATTATAGTTTTGGTCATAGGGAATGTGGAGGCATCATCGGGCTCAATGTAGCATTGAACAGACAATACTGTGCTATACTGTGGTAAAATGGTTCACTAGGGCCAAGTATTGTAAAAGAAGAGATGGAATGAAGGGGAATGCATGTGTCATGGTGACAAACATAATAGAGCAGGAGGAAAGCGAGAGAAAACGAGAGAGCAAACAGGGAGGTTGGAAGAGGAAATGCAGGAAAGGAGGATGAGAGGAGGCAGGAACACAGTGGATGAGAGGAGGATGAGAGGAGGCAGGAACACAGTGGATGAGAGGAGGATGAGAGGAGGCAGGAACACAGTGGATGAGAGGAGGATGAGAGGAGGATGAGAGGAGGTGGGAACACAGTGGATGAGAGGAGGATGAGAGGAGGCAGGAACACAGTGAATGAGAGGAGGATGAGAGGAGGCAGGAACACAGTGGATGAGAGGAGGATGAGAGGAGGATGAGAGGAGGCAGGAACACAGTGGATGAGAGGAGGATGAGAGGAGGCAGGAACACAGTGGATTAGAGGAGGATGAGAGGAGGCAGGAACACAGTGGATGAGAGGAGGATGAGAGGAGGCGGGAACACAGTGAATGAGAGGAGGATGAGAGGAGGCAGGAACACAGTGGATGAGAGGAGGATGAGAGGAGGCAGGAACACAGTGGATGAGAGGAGGATGAGAGGAGGCAGGAACACAGTGGATGAGAGGAGGATGAGAGGAGGTGGGAACACAGTGAATGAGAGGAGGATGAGAGGAGGCAGGAACACAGTGAATGAGAGGAGGATGAGAGGAGGCAGGAACACAGTGGATGAGAGGAGGATGAGAGGAGGCAGGAACACAGTGAATGAGAGGAGGATGAGAGGAGGCAGGAACACAGTGGATGAGAGGAGGATGAGAGGAGGCAGGAACACAGTGGATGAGAGGAGGATGAGAGGAGGCAGGAACACAGTGGATGAGAGGAGGATGAGAGGAGGCAGGAACACAGTGAATGAGAGGAGGATGAGAGGAGGCAGGAACACAGTGGATGAGAGGAGGATGAGAGGAGGCAGGAACACAGTGGATGAGAGGAGGATGAGAGGAGGCAGGAACACAGTGAATGAGAGGAGGATGAGAGGAGGCAGGAACACAGTAGATGAGAGGAGGATGAGAGGAGGCAGGAACACAGTGGATGAGAGGAGGATGAGAGGAGGCAGGAACACAGTGGATGAGAGGAGGATGAGAGGAGGCAGGAACACAGTGGATGAGAGGAGGATGAGAGGAGGCAGGAACACAGTGGATGAGAGGAGGCAGGAACACAGTGGATGAGAGGAGGATGAGAGGAGGCAGGAACACAGTGGATGAGAGGAGGATGAGAGGAGGCAGGAACACAGTGGAGCGTAACGGGGGCAAAGAGAGCGAGCGGGATGGGCTGAGGAAGAAAAATGCAGAGGGAAGAAGAGAAAGTGCAGGAGAGAGCGAGAGAGAGAGAGAGAGAGAGCGCAAAAGAGAGACAGAGACAGAGACAGAGAGAGAGAGAGAGAGAGCGAGAGAGAGAGAGAGGGATTAAAGGGGAATAAGTGCACTTTTAGAAAATGTGTCTATGTTTCTAAACCCTTCTGACTTGTTGGACTGTCTGTCAGTGAGCACCTCTCTCACTCACGAAGAGCCAGAGCATGAGCGAGAGCTACTTCACAGGCCCCAAGACACATTTCTGTTGAAGGCATTCAGTTGTGCAACGGACTAGGTATCCCCTTTCCCTTCCCTTTCTGATTGGACTTCACATATATTCTATCTAGCGCTGCAGTGAGACTGTATAACCCTGTGACGTAGCTTTCACCCTATTCCCCTTTAAATTCTTAAAAGTCTAAGCCGTTTGAGGGAGGGGGGAGGCTCTATGCTGATATATGGAATTGTTTTAAGAAGTTCATACCATGGATCATTTATCTATTTTATTTCTAATTTTAGTAACATATGTCAAGGTCTCTTACTTTTTACAATCTTTACTAACGACATGCCACTGGCTTTGAGTAAAGTCTATGTACTGTATGCAAATGACTCAACACTATAACACGTCAGTTACCACAGCGACTGAAATGACTGCAACACTCAACAAAGAGCTGCAGTTAGTTTCAGATTGGGTGGAAAGGAATATGTTTGTCCTAAATATTTAAAACAAAACTAAAAGCCTTGTATTTGGAACAAATCATTCACTAAACCCTAAACCTCATCTAAATCTTGTAAAAAATGATGTGGTAATTGAGCAAGTTGAGGAGACTAAACTGCTTGGAGTAAAACCCCGGATTGTAAACTGTCTTGGTCAAAATGCGTTGCACTTGGACTACTGTTCAGTCGTGTGTTCAGGTGCCACAAAGAGGGACTTATGAAAATTGTAATTGGCGCAGAACTGTGCAGCACGGCTTGCCCTTGGATGTATTCAGAGAGCTAACATGAATAATATGCATGTCAATCTCTCCTAGCTCAAAGCGGAGGAGAGATTGACGTCATCACTACTTGTTGAATGCACCGAGCTGTCTGTAGAGATTTTTGGTTCCCACCGCTGTGTCTTTGTGAGAGGCAGAGTAGGTGAATGGATGATCTCCGCATGTGTGGTTCCCACCATGAAGTATGGAGGAGGAGGTGTGATGGTGTGTTGGTGCTTTGCTGGTGACACTGTCAGTGATTTATTCACTTAACCAGCATGGCTACCACAGCATTCTGCAGCGATACGCAATACCATCTGGTTTGCGCTTAGTGGGACTATCATTTGTTTTTCAACAGGACAATGACCCAACACCCCTCTTTGGCTGTGTAAGGGCTATTTGACCAAGAAGGAGAGTAATGGAGTGCTGCATCATATGATCTGGCCTCCACAATCAACCACCCTCAACCCAAATGAGATGGTTTGGGATGAGTTGGACCGCAGAGTGAAGGAAAAGCCGCCAACAAGTGCTCAGCATATGTGTGAACTCCTTTAAAATTGCTGGAAAAGCATTCCAGGTGAAACTGGTTGAGACAATGCCAAGTGTGTGCAAAGCTGTCATCAAGGCAAAGGGTGGCTACTTTGAGGAATTTAAGATCTAAAATATATTTTGATTTGTTTAACACATTTTTGGTTACTACATGATTAACACTATATAACACTATATGTGTTATTTCATAGTTTTGATGTCTTCACTATTATTAGAAAATTGTAAAAAAATAAATAAAGAATAACCCTTGAATGAGTAGGTGTGTCCAAACTTTTGACTGGTACTGTGTATATATATATATATATATATATATATATATATATATATATATATATATATTACACATATGTAACACCTTATTTTTGTAGGCACAAAACTACCTCCATACTTCCATTCATTTGTATGGGTTACCTTTAGACTAGTCCCATTTATGAGAGTCTCCCCTTTCTATAAAGTGGTCATATTAGTTTGTAGGCCAAACCGTTCGGATGCTATGTACCTTTTCATGAGAAGAAAGATTTTTGTGATGTCTCCTGGTCAAACAATCAGCTCTGTAGCTATGCCACTTCCCACCGCAGATGCGGAAGGGCGACATAGGCGGATGTGGTTAAGATATCTCTAGCTTAGGGGTTAGGGGTTAAGGTTAGGGTTAAGTTTAGGAGTTAGGTTAAAGAGTTAATTAAGGTTGGGGTTAAGGGAAGGGTTAGCTAAAACGGTTAGGGTTAGAGGAAGGGTTAGCTAAAATGGTTAGGGTTAGAGGAAGGGTTAGCTAAAATGGTTGGGGTTAGAGGAAGGGTTAGCTAAAACGGTTGGGGTTAAAGGAAGGGTTAGCTAAAACGGTTGGGGTTAAAGGAAGGGTTAGCTAAAACAGTTAGGGTTAGAGGAAGGGTTAGCTAAAACGGTTGCTGTTAAAGGAAGGGTTAGCTAAAACAGTTGGGGTTAAAGGAAGGGTTAGCTAAAACGGTTGGGGTTAAAGGAAGGGTTAGCTAAAACGGTTGGGGTTAAAGGAAGAGTTAGCTAAAACGGTTAGGGTTAGAGGAAGGGTTAGCTAAAACGGTTGGGGTTAAAGGAAGGGTTAGCTAAAACGCTTGGGGTTAAAGGAAGGGTTAGCTAAAACGGTTAGGGTTAGAGGAAGGGTTAGCTAAAACGGTTAGGGTTAAAGGAAGGGTTAGCTAAAACGGTTGGGGTTAAAGGAAGGGTTAGCTAAAACGGTTAGGGTTAGAGGAAGGGTTAGCTAAAACGGTTAGGGTTAGAGGAAGGGTTAGCTAACATGCTAAGTATTTGCAAAGTAGCTCAAAAGTAGTTGAAAGATTGATAATTAGCTTAAAAGCTAAAGTTGTCCGTGATGAGATTCAAACTCGCAGCCTTTAGATTGCTAGACATTCACGTTATACGTCTATCCATCCACCACGACGAACTACCCTACTTTCATTTTTGCCTCACGTAACCATCTGTCTTATGTAACCATACCAGAAGTAACATACCATACTGATCTGATTGTCCCAGATGGACATTTACTATGTTACGTCTAGTCTATGAGTCCAGGCTGGGTTGTAAAGAGGACAGTAACTGCAACACTGTCTGTCAGAGAGCACAAGCACAAATGGGCCAGGCAACGTGTCTGGGTGACGGGTACATTATCTACTCATAACATGTGTTCTGTGTTCCGTTTAATGCAGATGCTCAAGGTAAGCCTGACATCCGTCTTGGGGTACTGTCCGATTCAAGGGTTCTGTGAAGAGCTTACGTTTTCATATCGATTTCACATCGAGGTTATCAGATTCCACGTGGAAGTTGCCACTCTGGATGCTGGGTTAGTTTAAAATGTTATGTATTTGTTTAGTATGTGCTTATATTGGTCATTGTGCTGTCTCTAGGAGATCATTCCCTGTAAACACTGTGCTTGATAGGAGCATCTGGTAATCAATAACTCAAAACTACAGTAAGTAGAGGTTAGAGCCGTTATAGCTGACCTGTTCAGCAATTCAAATATGAAAAGACATTGTTGGCAATGTCCACCAGACACACACCTCTCCGCCAGTACTACCACTGGCTAGTACCCAGGCTGCTGATCCACTCCCACATGCTGACACTGCCCACTAGACTCGCCCGCTAGACTGCCCTTGGTGGGAAATGTCCATTCAATGTGTATGGTGCTGACATTTAATCGGTGCAACCCAGACTGTGTCTGTGTGTGTGTGTCTGTGTGTGTGTGTGTGTGTGTCTGTGTGTGTGTGTGTGTACGTTCCGTACATAGAGGAAAGGACAGAGGAAGGATGAGAGCGTCATGGAGAGAGGAGAGGACAGGGGAAGGATGAGAGCATAAGGGAGAGAGGAGAGGACAGAGGAAGGATGAGAGCATCAGGGAGAGAGGAGAGGACAGAGGAAGGATGAGAGCATCAGGGAGAGAGGAGAGGACAGAGGAAGGATGAGAGCGTCAGGGAGAGAGGAGAGGACAGAGGAAGGATGAGAGCATCAGGGAGAGAGGAGAGGACAGAGGAAGGATGAGAGCGTCAGGGAGAGAGGAGAGGACAGAGGAAGGATGAGAGCATCAGGGAGAGAGGAGAGGACAGAGGAAGGATGAGAGCGTCAGGGAGAGAGGAGAGGACAGAGGAAGGATGAGAGCGTCAGGGAGAGAGGAGAGGACAGAGGAAGGATGAGAGCATCAGGGAGAGGGGAGAAAAAAGCTGGGCACAGTCCCAAACACACACACACATACAGGCCTGACCAGGTGCACTCTGGGAGATTGCAGCACTGCAGCAGTAACTGCAGTGGTTGACCCCTCCTCCTTCTCCTCCATCTATCCAATAGCTCCTCCCCCTATCTTCTCGCCTCCATTCTCCATTCGCTTCCTGCCTCCTCTATCCACCCGCCTCGAGTACAGTCCCGACTAGATTTGTGAAGATGTTGCACGGGTCAGAGAGTGCAAGGCTGGGCGGAAAAGGAGCCGAGCTGGGAGGTGGACATATTTTTCCCAGAGCACAGCCTTATCTGTGCACTAATAATCATTCATACTGTACGGCTAGGCCTGGGGGCACACGGGGTCTGTGGCAAAACTGCCTAATCTGATCCAATACTGTAGAAGACATCTGTGTCCTCTAGCACTACAACGAGAATTATGTAACAGGCAAGGCCACAGAATGAGAGAGAAAGAGAGAGGGAGAAAGAGAGGGAAATGTAAAGGGATAGAGAGAAAAAGGGGGAAAAGAGGGAGAGAGATGGAACTACGGAGGGAGAGATGGAACTACAGAGGGAGAGAGATGGAACTATGGAGGGAGAGAGATGGAACTACAGAGGGAGAGAGATGGAACTACGGAGGGAGAGAGATGGAACTACGGAGGGAGAGAGATGGAACTATGGAGGGAGAGAGATGGAACTACGGAGGGAGAGAGATGAGACTACAGAAGGAGAGAGATGGAACTACAGAGGGAGAGAGATGGAACTACGGAGGGAGAGAGATGGAACTACAGAGGGAGAGAGATGGAACTACAGAGGGAGAGAGATGGAACTACAGAGGGAGAGGGATGGAACTATGGAGGGAGAGAGATGGAACTACGGAGGGAGAGAGATGGAACTACGGAGGGAGAGAGATGGAACTACGGAGGGAGAGAGATGGAACTACGGAGGGAGAGAGATGGAACTACGGAGGGAGAGAGGTGGAACTACAGAGGGAGAGAGATGGAACTACGGAGGGAGAGAGATGAGACTACAGAAGGAGAGAGATGGAACTACAGAGGGAGAGAGATGGAACTACGGAGGGAGAGGGATGGAACTATGGAGGGAGAGAGATGAGACTACAGAAGGAGAGAGATGGAACTACAGAGGGAGAGAGATGGAACTATGGAGGGAGAGAGATGGAACTATGGAGGGAGAGAGATGAGACTACAGAAGGAGAGAGATGAGACTACAGAAGGAGAGAGATGGAACTACAGAGGGAGAGAGCTGGAACTATGGAGGGAGAGAGATGGAACTACGGAGGGAGAGGGATGGAACTATGGAGGGAGAGAGATGGAACTATGGAGGGAGAGAGATGAGATTACAGAAGGAGAGAGATGAGACTACAGAAGGAGAGAGATGGAACTACAGAGGGAGAGAGCTGGAACTATGGAGGGAGAGATGGAACTACAGGGTAATGAGACGGGGTAATGAGAGGGGGTAACGAGACGGGGTAATGAGACGGGGTAACAAGACAGGGTATTTTGAAATAGAGACAGACGATCTGCAAATACTAAGAGATGTACAGATTGAAGGGGAGAGAGGGAGAAGTAGCCTTCATCGAGCGGTGGCTTGAAATAAGAAAGAGACCGAAATAGTGAGAGGAAGAGATGTATAAGCGAGGGAGAGAAAGTGAGAGAGAGAGATGGAGAGAGAATCTGTTCACAGTAACCCACTCAACCCTTCTCCATCCTAACAGCCTTACATAAGAAAAAGTGATCAATAACTTGTGACAGCCCTTGACAAGTCCCCCCTCCCGTCGTCTCCCATTCGATCTCTCCTCCCCCTTCCTTTGCAAGTGTTCTCCAGCCTCACAGTGTGTGTGTGTGTGTGTGTGTGTGTGTGTGTGTGTGTGTGTGTGTGTGTGTGTGTGTGTGTGTGTGTGTGTGTGTGTGTGTGTGTGTGTGTTGGTGTGTGTATGCAGCCTCCTGCACTGGCACGGGACTCCTGTCATTCAATAGTAATGAAGAGAGCCGAGTCAAGGAGGGTCATAAATTATACATCGCCCATTACTCAGGCACTACAACATTTTAGAGTGCATGCACTGCGATTACCCGTAAAACAGTTAACTAGCTGCTAGCTGCCCTGAGCAAGGCAGTTAACCCACTGTTCCCCGTGCACCGAAGACGTGGATGCCGATCAAGGCAGCCCCCCCCCCCGCACCTCTCTGATTCAGAGGACACAAGGCACATTTCAGTTGAATACATTCAGTTGGACAACTGACTAGGTATCTCCGTTTCCCTTTCCCTTTCCCTAGCTGCAGCATTTGTTCATTGGCATCAATGGAGCTTTGAAATCCTTCTGTGAGTTTTCTTTGCCGCTGCTGCTTTGTTACATAGACAGAGCGGAGAGGATAGGGGGAGGGGCAGGGAGGGGGCAGGGAGGGAGGGGGGGGACTGTGGCAGAGGGGGAGGAAGGTTTTTACTGTGTTCTGTCTTCTCTTTGAAGAGTGAACAAAATGGCATTGAGAGAAGTGCTGACGCGCCCGGTTCCCATAGTGAGGGGCCAACGGGGATGCCAGAATTTGTTTGGGGGCTCATCTGGCACGTCTGATGTTGTTGATGTTCTGAGGTTAGAAATGAGAACTTTGAGGCCATGGAGGACAGAGAGGCTATTGGAAGTGAGTGCTACAGTAGAGCCGATGCAAGAAATTTAACAGTGCAAAATGTAGCAACGCTCCAATCAATGAGGTGCAAAGTGTTGTCCTTGATTCAATAGCAGTTGTTCTGGCACTCCATAACCACACGACTAGGGATCCAGCTACAGAGTCCCATTGTATGTTGAAGCCCCAGCAAGGTTGCAAGACGCTTGCATCTCTTTTAAGCATTATGCCCAGTTTGCTGTCAACCCTCTCTGAATGCTTGGGCTTACAGCACAGTGACTCAGCATAATACAATATGCCCACTTCGGCAAAGGAGGGAGCCGGTGCTCAGTGTGGATGATTGGCATGCAGCAGGAGAAACTAGGGGTTGCTGGGAGATGTACAGTAGAGGTGTTGGTGACATTTTGAAGAAGAAAAAAGAAGTGAATAATAGCACCTGTTTGACATGCACAGATGAAATCCATTGGCATGCTTTCTTCACGCTGCAATAGAATTCCATAATCTCATAGAAATCATATTCTTTAGTATTACAAGCCAGTACATAAATGCAACAGCAAGTCCCCAGGATGTACACAAGATGCCGAGGGACCACGAGACGGTGCTGCCCGTCGGCGGTGACGGATGTTGTGGTAAGTGGGAGGAGAGTCGGGTTGACCTGAGGCCACAACAATCCCCAGTCACCACGGTGGATCTTTCAAACACCTCCACATCAGCAATCAACTGCACATTTCACATCAGCTAGGATGCAGCCTCTGCTCCTGCTCATACTAGACAGATGATACTGCCTTTAGAGATGGCCATTGCAAAATGTTAATTTTGTGCTTAATTGACCGTTTCTTTGTGGATTTTGATTTGTACTTGGGGTGTACGAGCGGCGCAGTGGTCTAAGACACTGCATCCCAGTGCAAGAGGCGTCACTGCAGTACCTGGTTTGAATCCAGGCTGCATCACATCTGGCCGTGATTGTGAGTCCTATAGGGTGGCGCACGTTTGGCTGGGGTAGACTGTCATTGTAAATAAGAATTTGTTCTGACTTGCCTAGTTAAAGAAAACAAATGGTCTTACTGGAAGATCCACTTGAGGCCAAGTTTCAGCCTCTTAGCAGAGGCAACCAGGATTTGGGCGAAAATGTCCTGGTATTGGGTGAATTTCATGATGCCATTGACCTTAAAAAGGGCCTCAGGACCAGTGGATACAAAATAGCCCCATAACATCAAAGATCCACCACCATATTTTACAGTAGATATGGATTCATTTAGACGCAAAACTCACCACTGGTTGTGCGTGGCCATAGAGCTCTATTTTCATGTCCTCTGACTATAGCATCGGTTACGATCCAAGATGAATGTTAACTGCATAACCAAAATGGATTACTACTTTTGGTAAAGAGAAATCAAGGCCTAGAGACACAACGAGTGATACTGTTCTACTGCACACATGCGTTTGTTTTTTTTTTTTCTCTCATAGAAACTCTAGTTTATGAAGGGTATTGACACACTGTACATGCCATCCATTTGTTTTTACTTACATTTTAGCCATTTAGCAGACGCTCTTATCCAGGGCGACTTACAGTAGCGAGTACATACATTTTCATTCGTACTGGTCCCCCGCGGGAATCGAGCCCAAAACCCTAGCTTTGCAAGTGCCATGCGCTACCAACTGAGTCACGTGACCGTATCAAGGGCTTCACTATGAATATGCATCTCATGCTTCTACACCATTTGAATTAGGAGATCCTCCCATTTGCTATGAGACAGACACAAGTAAGGCCCCTACTTCTTCTCTGAAAGCGATTACATTTTAATCATGGCACCATTCGGAGGGAATGGAAGTTGAAATGCAGAGTGAAACGATGAATGACTACACTCAGCAATGTTGCCCTTTCCCAAAAGCACTCATGGCTAGCCCACCTAACACACTGTGTGGGCACATGCTCTTCAGAGTACTCGCCTGGTAGACAACCTTTCAGCTCCAACCTCTCTCACATCACACCTGGTTTTGCATTCCAAATGCCCCCAACACAGCCATTCGATCTCTGTGGGATTTGAATTTTTTATAGTTATGGTTAATAAAATCTGAAAGGTTTTTTAAAAAGTTTTTAGGAAAGGAAGAATAATAGAACTAGGGACCATAGCAACAGATATCACTAGGGACCATGGCAACAGATATCGCTAGGGGTCATGGCAACAAATATCACTATCAACCATGGCAACATATATCACTAGGGACCATGGCAACAGATATCACTAGGGACCATGGCAACAGATATCACTCAGGACCATGGCAACAGATATCACTAGGGGTCATGGCAATAGATATCACTAAGGACCATAGCAACAGATATCACTAGGGACCATGGCAACATATATCACTAGGGACCATGGCAACATATATCACTAGGGACCATGACAACAGATATCACCAAGGACCAAGGCAACATATATCATTAGGGACCATGGCAACATATATCACTCGGGACCATGACAACAGATATCATTAGGCACCATGGCAACATATATCACAAGGGGTCATGGAAACAGATATCACTAGGGACCATGGCAACAGATATCACTCGGGACCATAGCAACAGATATCACTAGGGACTATTGCAACATATATCACTAGGGACCATGGCAACAGATATCACTAGGGGTCATGGCAATAGATATCGCTAGGGACCATGGCAACAGATATCACTAGGGACCATGGCAACATATATCACTATGGACATGGCAACAGATATCACTAGGCGTCATAGCAACAGATATCACTAGGGATCATGGCAACAGATATCACTATGGACCATGGCACAGATATCACTAGGGACCATGGCAACAGATATCACTAGGGACCATGGCAACAGATATCACTAGGGACCATGGCAACAGATATCACTATGGACCATAGCAATAGATATCACAAGGGACCATGGCAACAGATATCAATGCTGGTTCAGGAATTTGAAGGCTAGGGAAAGTCTGATTGTGGCACCAAATCCTGTTTATAACTCTGGGAGAACACAAACACTTCAAATGACGTCAAATAGGGTTATTTGTTTCCTGACATACGCTCACAGCTCTTGCTGCCTACCTGTCATGCCAAGAAACTGAGTGATGTGTGTGTGCGCCTTCAGACACGACCACAGAGAAGATAACATTTTAATACCCAAGAGTGTCTGGACGTGACGAGCAAACCCTTTTGGCAGCATTTTCCCAAAGCATGCAGTTAGGCAAGGGAGGGGGTTAGGGGCAAAGAGGGGACGCCAAGAGAGAAGGCATTACGTCATCGCTGGTTTTTATTGTTCTCATAGCAACAATGGAGCCAATGTTTCATTTAATACAGTGGCTAGGAGTTTATATTATGCAAATGATGGAGTGATGAATGGGGGAGAGAGAGAGAGAGAGAGAGAGAGAGAGAGAGAGAGAGAGAGAGAGAGAGAGAGAGAGAGAGAGAGAGAGAGAGAGAGAGAGAGAGAGAGAGAGAAGAGAATAAAGAAAGAAAAAAGAAAGCGAAGGAGAAAGAGAGGGGAGGGGAGGGGAGGGGGAGGGGAGGGGAGGGGAGGGGAGGGGAGGGGAGGGGAGGGGGGGGGAGGGGGTGATGATATAGCAGGAATGGACAGATGGAGCTTGAGCTGTCCATCTAGTGTGTAGTGCGTCTGTCTGGGGTATACTCAGACATACATCGTTGTCCATAATGATTGACACCCTTGATAAAGATGAGTAATAATGACTATATCAATAACAACAACAATTAAATACTAAGCTATATTGTACGCTCCCAAAAAATTGGGAAATTATATTATTTTATACCAATACATTTGCTCAGGGAATGAGATATTGTTTAATGTATTATGTCCTTTTGCAGTCACTGTTATGGTAAATAAGAATGGAATATGTTTCTAAACATTTCTGCATTAATGTGGGCGCTACCATATTTACGGATAATCCTGAATGAATTGTAAATAATGATGAGTGAGAAAGTTAACATTTTATCATACCCTCACTGTACATAAGCTCTGAAAATAGACTGTCATAACTGACAGACAGCCATATTAGACATCCATGAATTCAGACAGACAGACAGACAGACAGACAGACAGACAGACAGACAGACAGACAGACAGACAGACAGACAGACAGACAGACAGACAGACAGACAGACAGACAGACAGACAGACAGACAGACAGACAGACAGACAGACCTGTACATAAAGTCAGACAGACAGAGAGACAGACAGACAGACAGAGAGACAGACAGACAGACAGACAGACAGATTAGTGCCATGCTGACATGTGTGATGGACAACAGCTCCATTTACCTCCACTGAGCTTTTTCCACCCTCGGAGTACCGCAAGGCTTGTAGGAACTGAGTAGCAGACGTTGAAGGTGACCGAAGGAGGAAGTGAATGCTGCTCTGTGGAGAGGAGGAGAGGAGGAGGAGGAGAATGGAGGCAGAGCAGAGATGAAGAAGAAAGAATAAGCTCCTGCATGTCCGCAGGAAGATGTTTTTTGGGTCTGGTGCTATCTTTGTTATATTTATAATTGTTTCTTTGTGATTTATCAGGGGGTGCTGCAGCAACCTCAGCATCCCTACTTCCTGTGTTAAAATACTTCAGCGTTTTAGCTAGCTTTTCTGCCCATATCAAGTCACATGATGCTTTATTATCCCATGTAAAGTCTTTGGTTGCTGAAACACGTCACAATAGCACATCAACAAAACAAACGTAGCAGGTCGAGCCAGTCCATGAAGCAAATGAGAATGAGACTGCCCATGAAGCAAATGAGAATAAGACTGAGGCCAATTGTACACCATTGGTCAAAAAATGTAGTTGAAGGTTCATATGCTCATGACCTGACAATGGATTAAACTACTATCCACTTTCTACACCACCAGTGAATCTAGCATTGTATTCAGCTGGTAAATACATCATGGAACCCTGCTGGTTTTTTAGAATAATGAGCATCCTGAAAAGTGTCCCAGTGTGCAGCTGAAGGAACACTTTGGCCAAATGATCACCATCATGGGAACACAAATGTGTCCCTAACCAATTGCGTACTGTATAAAGTGCAATTGCTAGAAGTTATAACATGTGTTATGGGGGCTTAAAGTAAGAGGATATCTTCTGATAATGCCTTCTATATTAATAAAAACTTGTACTGTACTTGGCATGGAGTAGTTTTGGAAGATAGCTTCTGAATGTGCTTTGGAGAGGAATGTGCAATTAGCCATCACACCTTCACTACAGGAGACCTATCAGAGAGGACACCCTCACTGCAGGACACCTACAGTATCAGAGTGGACACCCTCACTGCAGGACACCTATCAGAGTGGACACCCTCACTACAGGAGACCTATCAGAGAGGACACCCTCACAGCAGGACACCTACAGTATCAGAGAGGACACCCTCACTGCAGGACACCTATCAGAGAGGACACCTATCAGAGAGGACACCCTCACTGTAGGACACCTATCAGAGAGGACACCCTCACTGTAGGACACCTATCAGAGAGGACACCCTCACTGCAGGACACCTATCAGAGAGCCACATCATTCTCCATCACAGAGAATCTAGTCTACATGTACATGTTTTCCATGTTAGTCATTTAGCAGACACACTTTTCCAGCGCGACGTACAGTAGTGATTGCATACATTTTCATACTCCCCCCCCCCCAGTCTATAATGTCTGTCTGCAATCTCTTCTCCACTGTTAAACAGTTCCACCATTGAGTTGTCTGATGACATAGTCCATTCGCTATTAAACGGTAGAGGGACAAGTCACAGTGGAGATAGAGGCTCTCGTGTCAAACTCAAGGTTAACGCCATTGCGTTACATTGTAGCTGAAGCAGGAAAAGGACATAATTATGCTATCTCTCTGAAATGAGTCCAGAAATTGGCAAAATAAAACGTCCAGCTTTTCGTGGATGGCCGGGAGGCCAGTGGGTTCTGTGAAGCAGCTAAAAAGGTTGACTTAGATGTGCTCTAGCACATCTGCTGGCCCGTGATAAGAGCACCATCTGTGTGTGAGGTCATGTGATGGGTGGGAGACACCAGCCAAGGATGGAGGCAGAGAAGGAGGAGGCTGAATCCGAGTAGAGACCAAGCAGAATCTCTCAATAGGATGGAATGTGTTCAATGGTATCACTCGTACATACCACACACACACACAAACACACACGCACAAACACACACACACACACACACACACACACACACACACACACACACACACACACACAAACTAAGGCTGATGGGTGGGTGGCATGGCTTGGGCCAGGATGCTGGATGGTGTAAGGATTAGAGTGAATCCCTTACCTCACAGTGAATCCCTTTTCTCACAGTGAATCCCTTTTCTCACAGAGATTCCCTTACCTCACAGAGATTCCCTTACCTCACAGTGAATCCCTTACCGCACAGTGAAACCCTTACGTCACAGAGATTCCCTTACCTCACAGTGAATCCATTACCTCACAGTGAATCCCTTACCTCACAGTGAATATCTTATCTCACAGTGAATCCATGACCTCACAGTGAATCTCTTACCTCACAGTGAATCCCTTACCTCACAGTGAATCCCTTACCTCACAGTGAATATCTTACCTCACAGTGAGTCTCTTACCTCACAGTCAATCCCTTACCTCACAGTGAATCCCTTACCTCACAGTTAATTCCTTACCTCACAGTGAATCCCTTACCTCACAGTGAATCCCTTACCTTACAGTGAATCCCTTACCTCACAGTGAATCCCTTACCTCACAGTTAATCCCTTACCTCACAGTTAATCCCTTACCTCACAGTGAATCCCTTACCTTACAGTGAATCCCTTACCTCACAGTGAATTCCTTACGTCACAGTGAATCCCTTACCTCACAGTTAAATTCCTTACCTCACAGCGAATCCCTTACCTCACAGCGAATCCCTTACCTCACAGTGAATCCCTTACCTTACAGTGAATCCCTTACCTCACAGTGAATCCCTTACCTCCAGTTAATCCCTTACCTCACAGTTAATCCCTTACCTCACAGTTAATCCCTTACCTCACAGTGAATCCCTTACCTCACAGTGAATCCTTTATGTCACAGTGAATCCCTTACCTCACAGTTAATTCCTTACCTCACAGTGAACCCCTTACCTCACAGTTAATTCCTTACCTAACAGTGAATCCCTTACCTCACAGTTAATACCTTACCTTACAGTGAATCCTTTACCTAACAGTGCGGGATCGGGATGGAACTACTGACTGGAATAATCTTAGGTCATATCCCTATTATAGCGCACCAATCAAATGTCCCCTACGAACACGCCCCACCCCCACCGAGCCCTGCAGTGGGCCATAGCATGTGTTTATTGTGTGTGAGAGAGAGAGAGATGGAGTATTATGCAATAGGAAATCTGTTCATCCGCCGACTGCACTTTCATTTCTGCCTCTGAGGATCCTGTTATCGACTAGATGAGCTGAACACACCATTTTAGCGTTGTGTAAAAATGGGGATGTTTTAATGCAAAGCTAGAGTAGTACATAATACGCCCAACAGATAAAGGAGGACACCATTTAGCTTATTTAAGGCCCTCTGACCTGGGGGCAAAAATACTGTTTTAATTACAACGTACGGAGAGAGAGGCGTTACGTAATCCCATGCATAGTGCTTCTATCAGATATACTGTAGCCTACACGGAGGCAACTTCAATTAAGGTTTCAGTTCAGCCTTCCTTCACCTCATGTTTATCTTGGGTCACATGTCCAACTAACACCAATCACTGTAATTGGAGCCACTTTTAAAAAAAAACTGCTAATAAAGCCGCGCTGCAGCAGATTGTGTGGGGGATGAGAAGTGAATGAAAAAGGGAAATGGAGGGTGAGAAGCTTCGGCCTCTTCCAATCGCTGTGTTGATTAACAGGAAAAACTGTTTTGCATCGCTGACTCATAACGTCTTTCTCCTCCCTCTCTCCTCGTTGCTTTCCATCACTCAAGGTCATACAGTCGAGGCCACTCACAAGTACACAAGCACACCTATTGAAAGCTCTCTGCTAGCCCTCACAAATCCATCGCCAGACATAGTTTATTTGGATGGTGATAGGTTACAAACACATTGACACATTTAATAAACTCATCTCATATACAGTGCCTTGCGAAAGTATTCAGCCCCCTTGAACTTTGCGACCTTTTGCCACATTTCAGGCTTCAAACATAAAGATATAAAACTGTATTTTTTTGTGAAGAATCAACAACAAGTGGGACACAATCATGAAGTGGAACGACATTTATTGGATATTTCAAACTTTTTTAACAAATCAAAAACTGAAAAATTGGGCGTGCAAAATTATTCAGCCCCCTTAAGTTAATACTTTGTAGCGCCACCTTTTGCTGCGATTACAGCTGTAACTCGCTTGGGGTATGTCTCTATCAGTTTTGCACATCGAGAGACTGAATTTTTTCCCATTCCTCCTTGCAAAACAGCTCGAGCTCAGTGAGGTTGGATGGAGAGCATTTGTGAACAGCAGTTTTCAGTTCTTTCCACAGATTCTCGATTGGATTCAGGTCTGGACTTTGACTTGGCCATTCTAACACCTGGATATGTTTATTTTTGAACCATTCCATTGTAGATTTTGCTTTATGTTTTGGATCATTGTCTTGTTGGAAGACAAATCTCCGTCCCAGTCTCAGGTCTTTTGCAGACTCCATCAGGTTTTCTTCCAGAATGGTCCTGTATTTGGCTCCATCCATCTTCCCATCAATTTTAACCATCTTCCCTGTCCCTGCTGAAGAAAAGCAGGCCCAAACCATGATGCTGCCACCACCATGTTTGCCAGTGGGGATGGTGTGTTCAGGGTGATGAGCTGTGTTGCTTTTACGCCAAACATAACGTTTTGCATTGTTGCCAAAAAGTTCAATTTTGGTTTCATCTGACCAGAGCACCTTCTTCCACATGTTTGGTGTGTCTCCCAGGTGGCTTGTGGCAAACTTTAAACGACACGTTTTATGGATATCTTTAAGAAATGGCTTTCTTCTTGCCACTCTTCCATAAAGGCCAGATTTGTGCAATATACGACTGATTGTTGTCCTATGGACAGAGTCTCCCACCTCAGCTGTAGATCTCTGCAGTTCATCCAGAGTGATCATGGGCCTCTTGGCTGCATCTCTGATCAGTCTTCTCCTTGTATGAGCTGAAAGTTTAGAGGGACGGCCAGGTCTTGGTAGATTTGCAGTGGTCTGATACTCCTTCCATTTTAATATTATCGCTTGCACAGTGCTCCTTGGGATGTTTAAAGCTTGGGAAATATTTTTGTATCCAAATCCGGCTTTAAACTTCTTCACAACAGTATCTCGGACCTGCCTGGTGTGTTCCTTGTTCTTCATGATGCTCTCTGCGCTTTTAACAGACCTCTGAGACTATCACAGTGCAGGTGCATTTATACGGAGACTTGATTACACACAGGTGGATTGTATTTATCATCATTAGTCATTTAGGTCAACATTGGATCATTCAGAGATCCTCACTGAACTTCTGGAGAGAGTTTGCTGCACTGAAAGGGGCTGAATAATTTTGCACGCCCAATTTTTCAGTTTTTGATTTGTTAAAAAAGTTTGAAATATCCAATAAATGTCGTTCCACTTCATGATTGTGTCCCACTTGTTGTTGATTCTTCACAAAAAAATACAGTTTTATATCTTTATGTTTGAAGCCTGAAATGTGGCAAAAGGTCGCAAAGTTCAAGGGGGCCGAATACTTTCGCAAGGCACTGTATATACACTATTTTCTATAGTATTCTACGGTATCTGAGTTACTTAATAATTTTTACATATCTTGCATTTACTCATCTCACCTGTAAACTCTCACTGTCAACTGCGTTTATTTTCATGAAAAGTGTCTCCTGACCCCTTCTGTCTCAGCCTCCAGTATTTATGTTGCAGTAGTTTATGAGTCGGGGGGCTAGGGTCAGTTTGTTATATCTGGAGTACATCTCCTGTCTTATCCAGTGTCCTGTGTGAATTTCAGTATGCTCTCTCTAATTTGCTCTTTCGCTCTTTCTTTCTCTCTCTCGGAGGACCTGAGCCCTAGGACCATGCCTCAGGACTACCTGGCATGACGACTCCTTGCTGTCCCCAGTCCACCGGGCCGTGCTGCTGCTCCAGTTTCAACTGTTCTGCCTGCGGCTGTGGAATCCTGACCTGTTCACCGGACGTGCTACATGTCCCAGACCTATTATTTGACCATGCTGGTCATTTATGAACATTTGAACATCTTGGCCATGTTCTGTTATAATCTCCACCAGCCAGAAGTGGACTGGCCACCCCTCATAGCCTGGTTCCTCTCTAGGTTTCTTCCTAGGTTTTGACCTTTCTAGGGAGTTTTTCCTAGCCAACGTGCTTCAACACCTGCATTGCTTGCTGTTTGGGGTTTTAGGCTGGGTTTCTTTACAGCACTTTGAGATATCTGCTGATGTACGAAGGGCTATATAAATACATTTGATTTGATTTGATCAAACTTAACATGTGTAAATATGTGTATGAACATTACAAAATTCAACAACTGAGACATAAACTGAACAAGTTCCACAGACATGTGACTAACAGAAATGGAATAATGTGTCCCTGAACAAAGGGGGGGTCAAAATCAAAAGTAACAGTCAGTATCTGGTGTGGCCACCAGCTGCATAAAGTACAACAGTGCATCTCCTCCTCATAGACTGCACCAGATTTGCCAGTTCTTGCTGTGAGATGTTACCCACACTTCCACCAAGGCACCTGCAAGTTCCCAGACATTTCTGGGGGGAATGGCCCTAGCCCTCACCCTCCGATCCAACAGTTCCCAGACGTACTCAATGGGATTGAGATTTGGGCTCTTCGCTGGCCATGGCAGAACACTGCCATTCCTGTCTTGCGGGAAATAACGCACAGAACGAGCGGTATGGCTGGTGGCATTGTCATGCTGGACGGTCATGTCAAGATGAGCCTGCATGAAGGGTACCACATGAGGGAGGAGAATGTCTTCCCTGTAACGCACAGCGTTGAAATTGCCTGCAATGACAAATCAAATCAAATTTTATTTGTCACATACACATGGTTAGCAGATGTTAATGCGACTGTAGCGAAATGCTTGTGCTTCTAGTTCCGACAATGCAGTAATAACCAACAAGTAATCTAGCTAACAATTCCAAAACTACTACCTTATAGACACAAGTGTAAGGGGATAAAGAATATGTACATAAAGATATATGAATGAGTGATGGTACAGAGCGGCATAGGCAAGATACAGTAGATGGTATTGAGTGCAGTATATACATATGAGATGAGTATGTAAACAAAGTGGCATAGTTAAAGTGGCTAGTGGTACATGTATTACATAAAGATGCAGTAGATGATATAGAGTACAGTATATACATATACATACGACATGAATAATGTAGGGTATGTAAACATTTCATTAGGTAGCATTGTTTAAAGTGGCTAGTGATATATTTTACATCATTTCCCATCAATTCCCATTATTAAAGTGGCTGGAGTTGAGTTAGTGTGTTGGCAGCAGCCACTCAATGTTAGTGGTGGCTGTTTAACAGTCTGATGGCCTTGAGATAGAAGCTGTTTTTCAGTTTCGGTCCCAGCTTTGATGCACCTGTACTGACCTCGCCTTCTGGATGATAGCGGGTGAACAGGCAGTGGCTCAGGTGGTTGTTGTCCTTGATGATCTTTATGGCCTTCCTGTGACATCGGTTGGTGTAGGTGTCCTGGAGGGCAGGTAGTTTGCCCCCGGTGATGCGTTGTGCAGACCTCACTACCCTCTGGAGAGCCTTACGGTTGTGGGCAGAGCAGTTGCCGTACCAGACGGTGATACAGCCCGACAGGATGCTCTCGATTGTGCATCTGTAGAAGTTTGTGAGTGCTTTTGGTGACAAGCCGAATTTCTTCAGCCTCCTGAGGTTGAAGAGGTGCTGCTGCGCCTTCTTCACGATGCTGTCTGTGTGGGTGGACCAATTCAGTTTGTCTGTGATGTGTATGCCGAGGAACTTAAAACTTACTACCCTCTCCACTACTGTTCCATCGATGTGGATAGGGGGGTGTTCCCTCTGCTGTTTCCTGAAGTCCACAATCATCTCCTTAGTTTTGTTGACGTTGAGTGTGAGGTTATTTTCCTGACACCACACTCCGAGGGCCCTCACCTCCTCCCTGTAGGCCGTCTAGTCGTTGTTGGTAATCAAGCCTACCACTGTTGTGTCGTCCGCAAACTTGATGATTGAGTTGGAGGCGTGCGTGGCCACGCAGCCGTGGGTGAACAGGGAGTACAGGAGAGGGCTCAGAACGCACCCTTGTGGGGCCCCAGTGTTGAGGATCAGCAGGGTGGAAATGTTGTTGCCTACCCTCACCACCTGGGGGTGGCCCGTCAGGAAGTCCAGTACCCAGTTGCACAGGGCGGGGTCGAGACCCAGGGTCTCGAGCTTGATGACGAGCTTGGAGGGCACTATGGTGTTAAATGCCGAGCTGTAGTCGATGAACAGCATTCTCACATAGGTATTCCTCTTGTCCAGATGGGTTAGGGCAGTGTGCAGTGTGGTTGAGATTGCATCGTCTGTGGACCTATTTGGGCGGTAAGCAAATTGGAGTGGGTCTAGGGTGTCAGGTAGGGTGGAGGTGATATGGTCCTTGACTAGTCTCTCAAAGCACTTCATGATGACGGAAGTGAGTGCTACGGGGCGGTAGTCGTTTAGCTCAGTTACCTTAGCTTTCTTGGGAACAGGAACAATGGTGGCCCTCTTGAAGCATGTGGGAACAGCAGACTGGGATAGGGATTGATTGAATATGTCCGTAAACACACCAGCCAGCTGGTCTGCGCATGCTCTGAGGGCGCGGCTGGGGATGCCGTCTGGGCCTGCAGCCTTGCGAGGGTTGACACGTTTAAATGTTTTCCTCACGTCGGCTGCAGTGAAGGAGAGTCCGCATGTTTTAGTTGCGGGCCGTGTCAGTGGCACTGTATTGTCCTCAAAGCGGGCAAAAAGTTATTTAGTCTGCCTGGGAGCAAGACATCCTGGTCCGTGACGGGGCTGGTTTTCTTTTTGTAATCCGTGATTGACGGTAGACCCTGCCACATACCTCTTGTGTCTGAGCCGTTGAATTGAGATTCTACTTTGTCTCTATACTGACGCTTAGGTTGTTTGATTGCCTTGCGGAGGGAATAGTTACACTGTTTGTATTCGGTCATGTTTCCGGTCACCTTGCCCTGATTAAAAGCAGTGGTTCGGGCTTTCAGTTTCATACGAATGCTGCCATCAATCCACGGTTTCTGGTTTGGGAATGTTTTAATTGTTGCTATGGGAACGACATCTTCAACGCACGTTCTAATGAACTCGCTCACCGAATCAGAGTATTCGTCAATGTTGTTGTCTGACGCAATACGAAACATATCCCAGTCCACATGATGGAAGCAGTCTTGGAGTGTGGAATCAGATTGGTCGGACCCGCGTTGAACAGACCTCAGCGCGGGAGCTTCTTGTTTTAGTTTCTGTCTGTAGGCAGGGATCAACAAAATGGAGTCGTGGTCAGCTTTTCCGAAAGGAGGGCGGGGCAGGGCCTTATATGTGTCGCGGAAGTTAGAATAGCAGTGATCCAAGGTTTTTCCAGCCCTGGTTGCGCAATCGATATGCTGATAAAATTTAGGGAGTCTTGTTTTCAGATTAGCCTTGTTAAAATCCCCAGCTACAATGAATGCAGCCTCCGGATAAATGGATGCCAGTTTGCAAAGAGTCAAATAAAGTTTGTTCAGAGCTATCGATGTGTCTGCTTGGGGGGGAATATATACGGCTGTGATTATAATCGAAGAGAATTCCCTTGGTAGATAATGCGGTCGACATTTGATTGTGAGGAATTCTAAATCAGGTGAACAGAAGGACTTGAGTACCTGTATGTTGTTATGATCACACCACGTCACGTTAACCATGAAGCATACGCCCCGGTCCCTCTTCTTACCAGAAAGATGTTTGTTTCTGTCGGCGCGATGCGTGGAGAAACCAGTTGGCTGCACCGACTCCGATAGCGTCTCTCCAGTGAGCCATGTTTCCATGAAGCAAAGAACGTTACAGTCTCTGATGTTCCTCTGGAATGCTACCCTTGCTCGGATTTCATCAACCTTGTTGTCAAGAGACTGGTCATTGGCGAGAAGAATGCTAGGGAGTGGTGCACGATGTGCCCGTCTCCGGAGTCTGACCAGAAGACCGCTCCGTTTCCCCCTTTTACGAAGTTGTTTTTTTGGGTCGCCGGCTGGGATCCATTCCGTTGTCCTGGGTGAAAGGCAGAACACAGGATCCGCTTCGCGAAAGTCATATTCTTGGTCGTACTGATGGTGAGTTGACGCTGCTCTTATGTTCAGTAGTTCTTCTCGACTGTATGTAATGAAACCTAAGATGACCTGGGGTACCAATGTAAGACATAACACGTAAAAAAAACTAAAAACTGCATAGTTTCCTAGGAACGCGAAGCGAGTCGGCCATCTCTGTCGGCGCTGGAAGTTAGAATAAGCTCAGTCCGATGATGCTGTGACACACCGCCCCAGACCATGATGGACCCCCCACCTCCAAATCGATCCAGCTTCAGAGTACAGGCCTTGGTGTAACGCTCATTCCTTTGACGATAAATGCGAATCCGACCATCACTCCTGGTGAGACAAAACCGCGACTCGTCAGTGAAGAGCACGTTTTGCCAGTCCTGTCTGGTCCAGCTACGGTGGGTTTGTGCCCGTTGTTGCCGGTGATGTCTGGTGAGGACCTGCCTTACAACAGGCCTACAAGGCCTGCATTCCTGGTGTAACTCGGGCAGTTGTTGTTGCCATCCTATACCTGTCCCGCAAATGTGATGTTCGGATGTATCGATCCTGTGCAGGTATTGTTACACGTGGTCTGCCACTGCGAGGACGATCAGCTGTCCGTTCTGTCTCCCTGTAGCGCTGTCTTAGGCATCTCACAGTACGGATATTGCAATTTATTGCCCCGGCCATATCTGCAGTCCTCATGCCTCCTTGCAGCATGCCTAAGGCACGTTCACGCAGATGAGCTGTTAGTGTTGTAACGACCCTTCCACAGGTGCATGTTCATTAACTGTTTATGGTTCATTTAACAAGCTTGGGAAACAGTGTTTAAACCCTTTACAATGAAGATCTGTGAAGTTATTTGGATTTCTACGAATTATCTTCGGAAGACGGGGTCCTACAAAAGGGACATTTCTTTTCTTGCTGAGTTTATATACAGTATTCTATACTATTCAACTGTATCATAGTTAGTTCCGCTCTGACATTGCTCGTCCATATATGTACAGTTGAAGTCGGAAGTGTACATACACCCTAGCACAATTACATTTAAACTCAGTTTTCACAATTCCTGACATTTAATCTGAAGAAAAAAATCACTGTCTTAGGTCAGTTAGGATAAACACATTTCACATAAGAATGTGAAATGTCAGAAAAATAGAGAGAATTATTTATTTCAGCTTCTATTTCTTTCATCACATTCCCAGTGGGTCAGAAGTTTACATACACTCAATTTGTATTTGGTAGCATTGCCTTTAAATTGTTTAACTTGGGTCAAACATTTTGGGTAGCCTTCCACAAGCTTCCCACAATAAGTTGGGTGAATTTTGGCCCATTCCTCCTGACAGAGCTGCTGTAACTGAGTCAGGTTTGTAGGCCTCCTTTGCTCGCACACACGTTTTCAGTTCTACCCACAAATGTTCTAGTGTATTGAGGTCAGTGCTTTGTGATGGCCACTCCAATACCTTGACTTTGTTGTCCTTAAGCCATTTTGCCACAACTGTGGAAGTATGCTTGGGGTCATTGTCCATGTGGAAGATCCATTTGCGACCAAGCTTTAACTTCCTGACTGATGTCTTGAGATGTTGCTTCAATATATCCACATAATTTTCCTACCTCATGATGCCATTTATTTTGCGAAGTGCACTAGTCCCTCCTGCAGCAAAGCAACCCCACAACATGATGCTGCCACCCTCATGATTCACGGTTGGGATGGTGTTCTTCGGCTTGCTAGCCTCCCCCTTTTTCCTCCAAACATAATGATGGTCATTATGGCCAAACAGTTCTATTTTTGTTTCATCAGACCAGAGGACATTTCTCCAAAAAGTATGATTTTCGTCCATGTGCAGTTGCAAACCGTAGTCTGGCTTTTTTATGGCAGTTTTGGAGCAGTGGCTTCTTCCTTGCTGAGCGGCCTTTCAGGTTATGTTGATATAGGACTCGTTTTACAGTGGATATAGATACTTTTGTACCTGTTTCCTCCAGTATCTTCACAAGGTTCTTTGCTGTTGTCCTGGGATTGATTTGCACTTTTCACACCAAAGTACGTTCATCTCTAGGAGACAGAATGCGTCCCCTTCCTGAGCGGTATGATGGCTGCGTGGTCCTATGGTGTTTATACTTGCATGCTACTGTTTGTACAGATAAATGTGGTAACTTAAGGCATTTGGAAATTGCTCCCAAGGATGAACCAGGCATGTGGAGGTCTGCAATTATTTTCTGATTTCTTTGGATTTTGATGTCAAGCAATGATGTCAAAGCAAAGAGGCACTGAGTTTGAAGGTAGGCCTTGAAATACATCCACAGGTACACCTCCATTTGACTCAAATTATGTCAATAATAAGCTTCTAAAGCCATGACATAATTTTGGGGAATTTACCAAGCTGTTTAAAGGCACAGTCAACTTAGTGTATGTAAACTTCTGACCCACTGGAATTGTGATAAAGTGAATTGTAAATGAAATAATCTGTCTGTAAACAATTTTTGGAAAAATTACATGCCAAAACTATAATTTGTTAACAAGAAATTTGTGGAGTGGTTGAAAAACGAGTTTTAATGACTCCAATCTATGTGTATGTAAACTACCGACTTCATCTGTATATAGCATTAATTCATTCCTACTTAGATTTGTGTGTATTTGGAATACGTTGTGTAATTTGTTTGATATTGCTTGTTATATTAATGCACTGTCGGAGCTAGAAGCACAAGCATTTTGCTACACCAGCAATAACATCTGCTAATCACCAATACACCAATACAATACAATTTGATTTGGTTTTATAAACAATCAGCCCTTGTAGCATAATATGTACAGTGCCTTCTGAAAGTATTCAGACCACTTGACTTTTTCCACATTGTTACGTTACAGCCTTATTTTAAAATGTATTAAATTATTTTATTCCTCATCAATCTACACACAATACCCCATTATGACAAAGCAAAAAGCAGTTTTTAGAAACTGTTGCACATTTAATGCAAATAAAAAAATCAGTGATATCACATTTCCGTAAGAATTCAGACCCTTTACTCAGTACTTTGTTGAAGCACCTTTGGCAGCGATTATAGCATCGAGTCTTCTTGGGTAAGACGCTACAAGCTTGGCACACCTATATTTGGGGAGTTTCTCCCATTCTTTTCTGCATATCTTCTCAAGCTCTTTCAGGTTGGATGGGGAGCGTTACTGCACAGCTATTTTCAGGTCTCGCCAGAGATGTTCAATCGGGTTCAAATCCGAGGTCTGGCTCAAGGACATTCAGAGACTTGTCCCGAAGCCACTCCTGCGTTGTCTTGGCTGTGTGCTTAGGGTCTTTGTCCTGATGGACGGTGAACCTTCTCCCCAGTCTACGGTCCTGGGCACTATGAAGCAGGTTTTCATCAAGGATCTCTCTGTACTTTGCTCCGTTCATCTTTGCCTCGATCCTGACTAGTCTCCCATTCCCTGCCACTGAAAAACATCACCACAGCATGATACTGCCACCACCATGCTTCACCGTAGGGATGGTGCCAAATTTCCTCCAGACGTGAAACTTTGCATTCAGGACAAAGAGTTCAATCTTGGTTTCATCAGACCAGAGAATCTTGTTTCTCATGTTCTGAGAGTCTTTATGTCCCTTTTGGCAAACTCCAAGCGGGATGTCATGTGCCTTTTACTGAGGAGTGGCTTCTGTTTAGCCACACTACCATAAAGGCCTGATTGGTGGAGTGCTGCAGAGATAATTGTCCTTCTGGAAGTTTCTCCCATCACCAGAGAGGAACTCTACAGCTCTGTCAGAGTGAGCATCGGGTTCTTGGTTGTCTCCCTGACCAAGTGCCCTTCTCTCCCGATTGCTCAGTTTGGCCGGGCGGCCAGCTCTAGGAAGAGCCTTGGTGGTTCCAAACTTCTTCCATTTAAGATTGATGGAGGCCATTTGTGTTCTTGGGGACCTTCAATGCTGCAGACATTTTTTGGTACCTTTCGCCAGATCTGTGCCTCGACACAATCCTGTCTCGGAGCTCTACAGACAATTCCTTCAACCTCACGGATTGGTTTTTGCTCTGACATGCACTGTCAACTGTGGGACCTTATATAGACAGGTGTGTGCCTTTCCAAATCATGTCCAATCAATTGAATTGACCACAGGTCAAGGATGATCAATGGAAATAGGACGCACCTGACCTCAATGTTGAGTCTCATAGCAAAGGGTCTAAATACTTATGTAAATAAGGTATTTCTGTTTATTATTTTTAATACATTTTCTAAAAAACTGTTTTCACTTTGTCATTATGGGGTATTGTGTGTAGATTGCTGAGTTTTTTTTCGTTGAATCCATTTTAGAGTAAGGCTCTAACGTAACAAAATATGGAAAAAGTCAAGTGGTCTGAATACTTTCCGAATGCACTGCATAGCTCATGCTAATGTTTAACACCTGTTCCTAGACGGGACAGACTCAGATAGGCTACATAGACTCAGACAGGCTACATAGACTCAGACAGGCTACATATACACAGACAGGCTACATATACACAGACAGGCTACATAGACTCAGACAGGCTACATAGACACAGACAGGCTACATTGACACAGACAGGCTACATAGACTCAGACAGGCTACATAGACACAGACAGGCTACATAGACACAGACAGGCTACATAGACTCAGACAGGCTACATAGACACAGACAGGCTACACATAAGTAAACACACTGACAGTGAGCATGGTGTACCATACTTCACTCAAACTTCCCCCCACCATGAAACAGAACCGTCCCAGCTTTATCCTGTCAATAGAAGAATAGGAACACTTTCTATGCACTACAGGGAACACTACTGGCCCCTCTCACATGCAGAGGGAGGGGGGGGGGATTCATTATTCAAGATAATTGCAGTCTTATAAAACAGTGCCAGTGACCTAAATTCTAAATTCACAAAAATGCAAGAGATGCCAATATTGACTGCCATGCGGGCTACTATGATGGAAGGGGACAAATTGAGGCTGGTATTGGAGTTGGGGCTTTATGCGTCAATGCTACAATACCCATACAGTAGCTGATGGTGTTTTGTTTGGTGTTTTGTCCCAACATTTTATGGCAGTAAGCATCGTGGAAGGACATCGTTGCTCAGAACTAGGGGATGATTTCCTGTATCCAGATTGAACTCCTGGACTAAAAAGAGAATCTCCATTAAGAGCGCCTTCAGTCCAGGACTTTATCTGTGTCTGGGAAACCAGCCCTAGAGTTTGTCAAACAGTTATGCGACGGGAACTATCTGAAGTTATATGAATTCTCTTGTGACCCAACTGTCACACAATGTACCTACCCAGACTAGTTTTAAACCGGGGCCCAATCGAAATAGGCTTCTCTGACTTACTATTATTTTGTTCAAAACTTCTCTGAATTTACAGTAGATTACCAGCTCTGGATATCCCTTGCCAGAAATGTCAAGTCATTGTCCGGTGTCTTTCTTCAGCCTTCTGCTCCTGCCCATGTCCTACTTGCCAAATCTCTGTCTAATTAAAAACCCAGTCAGGCAGCCCTGCCAGGAGCAGATCGGCATCAATAATAAAGCAATTTTGGTCTGCTGACTGGCCCAGAGCCCGCCTCCTTCAAGCTGTTAACCAACGCATGGGGCTGCCCACTCTAGCATGGATGATTACCATTGGCTCAAAACGCGGTTTGGCCTCTTGACCGGTCCAATGTGATTCAGCTGTTGAATGGTTGTTGTGCTTTTCCTCGCAAAATCTTGACCGCGTTGAAAGGAGAGGTTAGAGACAATAAGACCTTGTTAATCAACTGGTGGCCTGCTCAGTTAAAAAAACGTAGGGAAAAAGACAATCCGTCCTTTTGTTCAACAAGGTTTACGACCTTCAGCACAAGTCGTCAGCAAGAGGTATACCATGACAAGCTAATGAAACAGACAAGTACTGCCCGCCTGCATTGACCTGTCCTCCTCAGAATACTGTATGATTCCTATCATGACTTTTTAATGATTCATATCTCTTTAAACACTATGCCTCTGGTCTGGTGGACTCACTTCTGGAGGACTCACTAAACAGAGAACATCCCTGGTCATCCCTACTGCCTCTGATCTGGAGGACTCACTAAACAGAGAACATCCCTGGTCATCCCTACTGCCTCTGATCTGGAGGACTCACTAAACAGGGAACATCCCTGATCATCCCTACTAACTCTGATATGGAGGACTCACTAAACACAACATACTTTGTATGTAAATTATGTCTGAGTGCTGGAGTGTCCCTGGCATTCCGGAAAAAAAAAAATGGAAAACTTCCTGGCCTTTGTAGTTGAATCTGTGTTTGAAATTCACTGATCGACTGAGGGACATTACAGATAATTGTATGTGTGGGGTACAGAGATGAGGCAGTCATTCAAAAACCACGTTAAACACTATTATTGCGTTAAACACTATTAACGTTAAACACTATTAACGTTAAACACTATTAACTTATTATGTGTCTTGTGAAACACATTTTTATTTCTGAACTTATTTAATCTTGCCATAACAAAGGGGTTGAATACTTATTGACTCAAGACATTTCAACTTTTCATTTTTTATACATTTGTAAAATTTAAAAAAACATTATTCCACTTTGACATTATGGGGTATTGTGGGTAGACCAGTGAAGAAAAAAATATCAAAATGTTATCAATTTTATATTCAGGCAGTAAAAACAACAAAATGTTTAAAAAAAGTCAAGAGGTGTAAATCGTTACTGAAGGCACAGTATCCTAACCATTGCAAAATAAATTCCTCACCTTTTCTGGCCATGAGCTCATATTCCCGAAGTAGTCATAAAACAAATTACCATGTGTAACAGTATAGCTTCCGTCCCTCTCCTCGGCCCGAACCAGGGACCCTCTGAACACATCAACAACTGACACTCACAAAGCATCGTTACCCATCGCTCCACAAAAGCCGCGGCCCTTGCAGAGCAAGGGGAACCACTACTTCAAGGTCTCAAAGCGAGTGACGTCACCGATTGAAACGCTATTAGCGCGCACTACCGCTAACTAGCTAGCCATTTCACATCGGTTACACTCACCCCCCTTAGGACCTCCTCCTTTTCCGCAGCAACCAGTGATCCGGGTCACGGCACCAATGTAACAGTATAGCTTCCGTCCCTCTCCTCGCCCCAACCTGGGCTCGAACCAGGGACCCTCTGCAAACATCAACAACTGACAGACACGAAGCATCGTTACCCATCACTCCACAAAAGCAGCGGCCCTTGCAGAGCAAGGTGAACCACTACTTCAAGGTCTCAAAGCGAGTGACGTCACCGATTGAAACGCTATTAGCGCGCACCACCGCTAACTAGCTAGCCATTTCACATCGGTTACACATGCACATCTCTTTATTGTGCCTATTAGATATTATAATTTGTAGTTTGTGCATTCGAAAGGGAGAGAGTTACATACAGTAGAATTTAACAGGTGAACAGACAGTTGGTATTATGTATTGAATACCACTGTAAGTATAGCCTACTGTAGTAAAAACAAATATCAGAGTAGATAATGTTTCAGAATTTGCGGGCATTGCAGCATATTTAGGTTTGGGAAAAAGTTTATGCAAAACATTATTGAATTCAAACGATCTGGTACACTTGTACAATTGTTTTTGTTTTTAAGACATGGTCAGATACAGCAAATGACACTGCAAAAGAAAACCTTCTGCCAAACTCTCAAGTTCAGCCTGCATGGCTATTTCCTTAGATACTGTCTTGGCCTAATTTTAATACTTCCAAAGTATACAGCAAATAAGGGCACAATTGTGACCATTAAAGGTGAATGATGGGAAATGTTATAATGTTATCTGACTAAATTGTTGCCACCCCTATTACTAGCCTGTTCAACCTCTCTTTCGTGTCGTCTGAGATTCCCAAAGATTGGAAAGCAGCTGCGGTCATCCCCCTCTTCAAAGGGGGGGACACTCTTGACCCAAACTGCTACAGACCTATATATATCCTACCCTGCCTTTCTAAGGTCTTCGAAAGCCAAGTCAACAAACAGATTACCGACCATTTCGAATCTCACCATACCTTCTCTGCTATGCAATCTGGTTTCAGAGCTGGTCATGGGTGCACCTCAGCCATGCTCAAGGTCCTAAACGATATCTTAACCGCCATCGATAAGAAACATTACTGTGCAGCCGTATTCATTGATCTGGCCAAGGCTTTCGACTCTGTCAATCACCACATCCTCATCGGCAGACTCGACAGCCTTGGTTTCTCCAATGATTGCCTCGCCTGGTTCACCAACTACTTCTCTGATAGAGTTCAGTGTGTCAAATCGGAGGGTCTGCTGTCCGGACCTCTGGCAGTCTCTATGGGGGTGCCACAGGGTTCAATTCTTGGACCGACTCTTTTCTCTGTATACATCAATGATGTCGCTCTTGCTGCTGGTGAGTCTCTGATCCACCTCTACGCAGACGACACCATTCTGTATACTTCTGGCCCTTCTTTGGACACTGTGTTAACAACCCTCCAGGCAAGCTTCAATGCCATACAACTCTCCTTCCGTGGCCTCCAATTGCTCTTAAATACAAGTAAAACTAAATACATGCTCTTCAACCGATCGCTGCCTGCACCTGCCCGCCTGTCCAACATCACTACTCTGGACGGTTCTGACTTAGAATACGTGGACAACTACAAATACCTAGGTGTCTGGTTAGACTGTAAACTCTCCTTCCAGACCCACATCAAACATCTCCAATCCAAAGTTAAATCTAGAATTGGCTTCCTATTTCGCAACAAAGCATCCTTCACTCATGCTGCCAAACATACCCTTGTAAAACTGACCATCCTACCAATCCTCGACTTCGGCGATGTCATTTACAAAATAGCCTCCAATACCCTACTCAACAAATTGGATGCAGTCTATCACAGTGCAATCCGTTTTGTCACCAAAGCCCCATATACTACCCACCATTGCGACCTGTACGCTCTCGTTGGCTGGCCCTCGCTTCATACTCGTCGCCAAACCCACTGGCTCCATGTCATCTACAAGACCCTGCTAGGTAAAGTCCCCCGTTATCTCAGCTCGCTGGTCACCATAGCATCTTCCACCTGTAGCACGCGCTCCAGCAGGTATATCTCTCTAGTCACCCCCAAAACCAATTCTTTCTTTGGCCGCCTCTCCTTCCAGTTCTCTGCTGCCAATGACTGGAACGAATTACAAAAATCTCTGAAACTGGAAACACTTATCTCCCTCACTAGCTTTAAGCACCAACTGTCAGAGCAGCTCACAGATTACTGCACCTGTACATAGCCCACCTATAATTTAGCCCAAACAACTACCTCTTTCCCTATTGTATTTATTTTATTTATTTAGCTCCTTTGCACCCCATTATTTTTATTTCTACTTTGCACATTCTTCCACTGCAAATCTACCATTCCAGTGTTTTACTTGCTATATTGTATTTACTTTGCCACCATGGCCTTTTTTTGCCTTTACCTCCCTTATCTCACCTCATTTGCTCACATCGTATATAGACTTGTTTATACTGGATTATTGACTGTGTGTTTGTTTTACTCCATGTGTAACTCTGTGTCGTTGTATGTGTCGAACTGCTTTGCTTTATCTTGGCTCGTCGCAATTGTAAATGAGAACTTGTTCTCAACTAGCCTACCTGGGTAAATAAAGGTGAAATCAAATTTAAAAAAAATAAAAAACGTGGGCACAGTTTCATGACAAGTCTGACTTATAACGGAAAACGTGTATTTATGGTGTGCGCCAAAGTTAATAAATCTCAATTGTTGAGTGGGCTCAGTCTTTGCAGAACTGGCATACGCAGATATTTAGTGTTACATTTACACACCGGTTAGAAATGAGGCCCCAGGTCAATGGCAAGTGTGACATTGCACCAGATGTAAGGTCCCATGGGATGGTGTGACGAGGAAGTAGCGTGGTGCGACATGGTCACCGGCTATGAGTTTTTTGTGGCGTGAGCCTGAGGTACTGTGACATTGGTGACAGGCAATGACAGCTTCCTGCTCGGTGTCCTACACCACTTGGTGTTAGATTACACAGAGAATCCTGGGATAGGCTATGTACTGTACAGGCCAATCCCTTCCTTTCTGTATCCATGTAGACTAAGTGGAGGAGATGAGATAACTTACCTTGAAAGGATAGTAGTCATTACTGAAAAGAAGCCCTTGAAACGGGCCAACAAGAGGGTTTATATCTGAAAAGCAACCCGTTTCAGTTTTGTAATACCTCTTTGCTGGGACAATCTTAATGTAACCTTTCACTGTATTGCAGGCTGAGATAAAGAGTATTCCTCTCTTAACGTTAGAGTGGCAGCCATTCCACTAAGGTTGCTCTGGCACATTGTTTAGCCGACAAACATGACTTGGGGCAGGGAATGTGGGCAGTGATCCTTTTGGTAGAGGTGATTATGGGGTTATAAGAGTGCATCTGTAAAAAATAATTTGCACCTTAGTCAGACACATGTGTTTCACCGATGATCAGATGGGAGTGAGGTACTGCAGGGTGGTACAGGGTCACCCAGATCAGTACGGAAAACAATACCTCACACCACCCCACACTGAGGTAAGCACAATGACACACCTGAATTTGGGAACATCGCATCCCCCTTTCGACCCTGTAATTCCCATTTCAACTACCAACGGAACTACTGCAATCACAAAGTCTTCTGGGATTGTGTAAAATCAAATACCGACTGTCATCTTTTAATCTCCTAAGAAACATAATTTCCTTCCCTTCTTCAGCTGTTTGAAGAGAGCACTCCTCCTCCGTTCTAGACCAAACTGGAGTGATACTTAAGGGAGTTTGGTATCTCTTTACATTATAGCGTGTTGGCTGAGCTTCCGCCACCTTTCTTCTCGCCTCTCTGCTCTCTCCCGCTGTGCCGTTGTCCAATGTCCGTCCTTCTCATGAATATTCAGAACTACACGTCTGTCTGTAAGAGACAGGGAGCCAAGGGCGACTCTGGGCCTGCGAAGTAACACAAAATGCCTGCGCTGCTGACGTTTTCCCGTGTCACCTCTGACAGAACTGCAACAAAATGGTGCTTAGTGAGAATTCCTTTTTTATTTAACCTGGCAAGTCAGTTAAGAACAAATCCTTATTTACAATAACGGCCTACCCCAGCCAAACCTGGACAACGCTGGGCCAATTGTGCGCCACCCTATGGGACAGCCAGATGTGATACAGCCTGGATTCGAACCAGGAACTGTAGTGATGATGCAGTGCCTTAGAATGCCACGCCACTCGGGAGTCTTTCTCCTCGTATGTCTGATGAGAAAGCTGGACAAGTAAATTACGGGGATTTATGTGCAGTGACAGGGTAGTACTACGAAAATGCTCCAGCAATAACCAAGCTTAGGTTTCCAGAATATTCCTTGGTTGGTTAAGATTAGCATTTTTAGAACGTTTGTTTTGTCCAGTTTGGGGACATTCTGAGAATGTTCCTTCTAGAGACAAGAAAAAGTGAGGGTAATTCACAACATCACTGAAACACTGACATAATGCCACGAGGAAAACGTTTGCCTTTTGAACCTGTCTGAATGTTTTCACAACACCGTGCTTGACTGTACACGTTCTAATAATCTTCAGGAAACACTGTTTTGTAATGTCATCTCACAACCAAATGGAAATGTTAAAACAAACCAACTATGCTATTTTCTCATTAACCGGACACATTAACCCCCCAAACCTAGCCTTCTATGTATGTACCAAAGCATCCAGGGTTCGATTGTGGTGATCGATGTATACTTTGAACTAGAGGCCAGTTCTGTGCCATCCTCTGCTGGCACACTGCAGCAGGGTGATCTGATGTCCTCTGTCTGCTGTTTCCTGGTCTAGCAGCATTGCGAGACGTTGAGCCACGTTGGTCCTGAGCCCATATCCATCCCACTGTTATTGCAGAGGCAGGCAGATACAGTCACCCAGAAACACACATATAGTCACCCAGAAATACACATAGAGTCACCCAGAAATACACATATACAGTCACCCAGAAATACACATATACAGTCACCCAGAAATACACATATACAGTCACCCAGAAATACACATATAGTCACCCAGAAATACACATATAATCACCCAGAAATACACATATACAGTCACCCAGAAATACACATATACAGTCACCCAGAAATACACATATACAGTCACCCAGAAATACACATATACAGTCACCCAGAAATACACATATACAGTCACCCAGAAATACACATATAGTCACCCAGAAATACACATATACAGTCACCCAGAAATACACATATACAGTCACCCAGAAATACACATATACAGTCACCCAGAAATACACATATAGTCAGAAATCACCAGTCACCCAGAAATACACATATACAGTCACCCAGAAATACACATATACAGTCACCCAGAAATACACATATACAGTCACCCAGAAATACACATATACAGTCACCCAGAAATACACATATACAGTCACCCAGAAATACACATATACAGTCACCCAGAAATACACATATACAGTCACCCAGAAATACACATATACAGTCACCCAGAAATACACATATACAGTCACCCAGAAATACACATCACCCAGAAATACAGTCACCCAGAAATACACATATACAGTCACCCAGAAATACACATATACAGTCACCCAGAAATACACATATACAGTCACCCAGAAATACACATATACAGTCACCCAGAAATACATATAGTCACCCAGTCACCCAGAAATACATATACAGTCACCCAGAAATACACATATACAGTCACCCAGAAATACACATATACAGTCACCCAGAAATACACATATACAGTCACCCAGAAATACACATATACAGTCACCCAGAAATACACATATACAGTCACCCAGAAATACACATATACAGTCACCCAGAAATACACATATCACCCAGAAATACACATATACAGTCACAGAAATCACATATACAGTCACCCAGAAATACACATATACAGTCACCCAGAAATACACATATACAGTCACCCAGAAATACACATAGTCACCCAGAAATACATATATCACCCAGAAATACACATATACAGTCACCCAGAAATACACATATACAGTCACCCAGAAATGTATATACATCACCCAGAATACATACACAGAAATACACATATCAGTCACCCAGAAATACACATATACAGTCACCCAGATATACAGTACAGAAATACACATACAGTCACCCAGAAATACAGTCACATATACAGTCACCCAGAAAATATAGTCACCCAGAAATACATATACAGTCAGTCACCCAGAAATACAGAAATACACATATACAGTCACCCAGAAATACAGTCACCCAGAAATATATACAGTCACCACATATAAGTCACCCAGAAATACACATATACAGTCACCCAGAAAAATACAGTCACCAGAAATACACATATACAGTCACCCAGAAATACACATATACAGTCACCCAGAAATACACATATACAGTCACCCAGAAATACACAGAAATATATAAGTCACCCAGAAATACACATATACAGTCACCCAGAAATACACATATACAGTCACCCAGAAATACACATATACAGTCACCCAGAAATACACATATACAGTCACCCAGAAATACATATACAGTCACCCAGAAATACACATATACAGTCACCCAGAAATACACATATACAGTCACCCAGAAATACACATATACAGTCACCCAGAAATACACATATATACAGTCACCCAGAAATACACATATACAGTCACCCAGAAATACACATATACAGTCACCCAGAAATACACATATACAGTCACCCAGAAATACACATACATACAATCACCCAGAAATACACATACAGTCACCCAGAAATACACATATACCCAGACATATACAGTCACCCAGAAATACACATATACAGTCACCCAGAAATACACATATACAGTCACCCAGAAATACACATATACAGTCACCCAGAAATACACATATACAGTCACCCAGAAATACACATATACAGTCACCTACATCTAGTTAACACCTTCACTCAGGATCTTTGACGCAAAAACAAAACCCGTTCAGTGAGCATCTTAGCATCTGCCACAAACAGTAGTGGTAACCCACTGGGCACAGACGTAATTTCAACGTCTAGTTTTGATTAACATTTGGTTAATCAATGTGAATTCAATCTGAAATCAGCATGCACCATGTATAAAAATAAAAAAATATCAGTTTCACAACCAATCAGTTTTTCACATTGATTCAACATCATCACATTGATTTTTTCATTACGACGTAGACCCAACGTTGATTCAACCAGTTTGTGCTCAGTGGGTTATATGTACGGGCTACAACAACAACACCAATCAAGAGATTAGCTTTTGGTTAAAGGCAAACTTCACCGCTAGATACTATTTGGGGTGTTTTTTCAGTCTCCCTACATAATTATGAAAGGGTGTTTCAGAGATAATTCTGAGGGAGAGGGTGTTTTAAAGATAATTCTGAGGGATGAGAGGGTGTTTCAGAGATAATTCTGAGGGATGAGAGGGTGTTTCGGAGATCATTCTGAGGGATGAGAGGGTGTTTCAGAGATAATTATGCAATTTCGCTGTATTTTTTCATTCTGGCACTGGGAGAGTTCAACCAATGACATCATCGGTTGATTGAGCCTGCTGTCTGATCTAAAAATGAATGGAGTCATGTTTTGTAGCAATTATTGTGGCCTTTCTGTTTCGCTGATTGCATGATCATGCTTGCACCGAGATATGGTTGTCCTTGTTCAATAGAGGCGTTAGTACTATATTTTAATTCTACTGAATACATGTCATACATTGCCATAACTCTTCCTGCATACTGCTGTGTAAAGTCAGAGCCAGACCCAGTAAACTTTGCCTTGAATACAAGTCATGTCTACTTAGTTGCTATATTGACAGACTAATATACTGTTTAATTGAAACATGTTTACTTACCAATAAATAAAAGTTGAAATGATACATCAACTCCCTGCATAATTTGTATTAGCAGTAAGATTGTAGCTAGTTTATGCAAATACATTTCATGAATATCACAATGAATTGATCCAGAAGTTGAAGTCACCAGTTTATTGGTTTCTGATGCAGCTGGAATCATTTAGTCACTTGTCAGTACACTTGTAAATAATTATATAAAACATTTTATTAAACACCATTATATACTGTACATACTTTATGTACAACAGCTAGCAATATCTAGACCACAATGCAGTTGTGAGCATACTAGTATATTATACTACAACATCAGTTTAACTGAATATGGATGTTGTGTCGGTTGAACGTTCCAGGCAGGTTCCAGAATGTTCTTCAGCTGGTGAACCTCTTCTTGTGTCGGGTAATGTCAGCTGGTTTAGCAGGCTTTGGCGCTGTAGCGATGTTGGGTTTGGGGTCCTTTCTGTGCTCCTCAGCCAGGTGGACAGGCCTCTTCCTGAAATGGTGAGTTCTGGACTTGTACACGTTCTTCACCACCCACTGCTTCGACTTCTTGCAGAAGATTTGTTTCTACTGCTAGTCTCATGGAAAGACAAAAATACTCATAATGAGGATGTGTAAAACATGAAGACTGTTCATGAGGATGTGTAATTATAAAAGAAACCATGTTAATCTGTAAACAGAAATAGGGTACAGTAGACTGGTATGTTCTGTTACACTCAGAGTTAATGATGGGGCGGCTGGGTAGCCTAGTGGTTAGAGTGGTGGTTAGACTAGCAACCGGAAGGTTGCAAGTTCAAAACTCCCGAGCTGGCAAGTCTGTCGTTCTGCCCCTGAACAGGCAGTTAACCCACTGTTCCTAGGCTGTCATTGAAAATAAGAATTTGTTCTTAACTGACTTGCCTAGTTAAATAAAGGTAAAATAAAAAAATAAAAAATGCGGCATTGAGATGGGCTGTTAGCAAAGATGTGAAAAGTTTGAGGGGGGCTTGACTTGTAGACAGTCTAGTGTATTGTTGTCTTGAGTAGACAATCACTTCCAACATTGAGTGAAGAGGCTAGAGGAGTATACTAACAACCTCTTTTGTCCATGCCTAAAGAACTGACTACACTGGGTGTGAACAGTTTGAGGAGCTCTTGGTTTGTAGACAGTTCAGAATATTGGGTGATTTTGTTTTCTCAAGAGGGTTTTGTGATTTCATAAATACCTTTGGCTGTCCTGGCTTGTTTCCGAGTCAGATGATGTTGAGCTTGAGCTTGTTCCAGGCGGAAAGCTTTCATCCAATGGGTCTACAGGCTCTGTGTTACTAAAGCTGGTGTCAAGGTCATCGTCCTCAGCAGCAGCAGAAGGATTAATCGGCAGGACACAGTCGCGGTGTCCAAATACCTATATTGGTGTAGTACATACTTAAACTGCATACTTTGTATTCATCGTCACGTACTATTGAGCATGTACTGTTTAGTAAAAGTATGCAGTATGCCACGGCCGCAACGCAGCAGCGGCTCCTGACTGGCTGAGTAGGTGGGGCGGGGCCGAGTGCAGGTGGATTTTTCCAAATTCAACAGAAATGTATCGCATTTATAGCCCATTTCTAATTTGGCGCATTTCTCTAAACTGAATAGAATAGGAATGGTTATAGGCAGACTATCACATTCAACCTAATGGAGTTACAGGCCTACTCAGGCAGGTTATAGGCAGACTATCACATTCTACCTAATGGAGTTATAGGCCTACTCATGCTGGTTATAGACAGACTATCACATTCAACCTAATGGAGTTATAGGCCTACTCAGGCAGGTTATAGGCAGACTATCACATTCTACCTAATGGAGTTATAGGCCTACTCATGCTGGTTATAGGCAGACATTCAACCTAATGGAGTTATAGGCCTACTCAGGCAGGTTATAGGCAGACTATCACATTCTACCTAATGGAGTTATAGGCCTACTCATGCTGGTTATAGACAGACAATCACATTCAACCTAATGGAGTTATAGGCCTACTCAGGCTGGTTATAGGCAGACATTCAACCTAATGGAGTTATAGGCCTACTCAGGCTGGTTATAGTCAGACTATCACATTCAACCTAATGGAGTTATAGTTCTACTCAGGCTGGTTATAGACAGACTATCACATTCAACCTAATGGAGTTACAGGCCTACTCAGGCTGGTTATAGGCAGACATTCAACCTAATGGAGTCATAGGACTACTCAGGCTGTATTCGGAAAGGACCAGAATTCAGTGATTAGCCAACATTTTACTACTTTGTCTTCATCAATACACACTCAAACAAGATACTATATCCACCCATCGCCTCATGTCAATACATCATGCATACTAACCTTCACACACAATGCCCACTCCCAACAGACAACAGTCAATCACCTATACTGTCCCCGCCTTACTCATTTTTTTATGTTTAATTGAACCTTTATTTAACTAGGCAAGTCAGTTAAGAACAAATTTACAATGACAGCCTACCAAAAGGCAAAAGGCCTCCTGTTGGGATGGGGGCTGGGATTAAAATTAAAATATAGGACAAAACACACATCATGACAAGAGAGACACTACAACACTACATAAAGTGAGACCTAAGACAACAACATAGCATGGCAGGAACACATGAAAACACAGCATGGTAGCAACACAACATGACAACAACATGGTAGCAACACAACATGGCAGCAGCCCAACATGGTAGCAGCACAAAACATGGTACAAACACTATTGGGCACCGGCAACAGCACCAAGGGCTAGAAGGTAGAGACAACAATACATCACGCGAAGCAGCTACATCTGTCAGTAAGAGTGTCCATAATACCTCTGCTTTCTCCAATGTATACTTCAAGCCATGCATGAACAATCAACTAAGCCTCCACAATACAGAGAAAACTACAGCAGAAGTTGTAGCCTACTTGTAAACACACCAACTATGACAACAAAACACTGACCATGTATATGCCTAGCTCCAGTATATTTATTTGCTCCTCATGGAGTCATGGAAAGATTGAGTAGATTTTAGATGGTGACATACACTAGTTCCTGGTGCTGAGCTTGATGTTGATGGGATCAGACTCTAAATAGAACAAACACATAGTCAGTATCAGACTCTAAATAGAACAAACACATAGTCAGTATCAGACTAAATAGAACACATAGTCAGTATCAGACTCTAAATAGAACACATAGTCAGTATCAGACTCTAAATAGAACACATAGTCAGTATTAGACTCTAAATAGAACACATAGTCAGTATTAGACTCTAAATAGAACACATAGTCAGTATCAGACTCTAAATAGAACACATAGTCAGTATCAGACTCTAAATAGAACACATAGTCAGTATCAGACTCTAAATAGAACACATAGTCAGTATCAGACTCTAAATAGAACACATAGTCAGTATCAGACTCTAAATAGAACACATAGTCAGTATCAGACTCTAAATAGAACACATAGTCAGTATCAGACTCTAAATAGAACACATAGTCAGTATCAGACTCTAAATAGAACACATAGTCAGTATCAGACTCTAAATAGAACACATAGTCAGTATCAGACTCTAAATAGAACACATAGTCAGTATCAGACTCTAAATAGAACACATAGTCAGTATCAGACTCTAAATAGAACACATAGTCAGTATCAGACTCTAAATAGAACACATAGTCAGTATCAGACTAAATAGAACACATAGTCAGTATCAGACTAAATAGAACACATGGTCTCTGCGTTAGATAGTTAGCTAGCTAACGGTTAACTAACGTAACCTAACGAAGCAAAGGTTATCTTGCAAAGTTCCAAATCACATCGCCAGATAGCGGCTGGCTAATTACATTGATTAGCTTTGGAATGTCTAGCCAGTGTATTATTAAAGCTAGCTAGCTAGATTTAGGTGTAGATAAACAAATGTAGTTAGCTAGCTAGTTCTTTGAAGCAAAAGGAAACATTTTCACTTTTCAACGTTCGACGACCTGGCAACCCCATCAGTTGAGACTTCAAGTCCATTTCAACATCCTCCGGCTGAAAGTGCTGGCTACAAGCACAGACATTTTGATATTTCTCCATCAACTGGATCCACCTTCACCAGTGCGGTACTACGTCCTGAAATCGCTATGAATTCTGGATATTTGGCTTACGGCCAGCAAATGTAGATGGCCCGTTTCTACCCGGGAGATGCCGAAACTCTCGTATTTGTGTGTAGTGAAAAAAATTCTAAATGTGTCTGACACATATGATATGTTAATAACATATTAATGGGCATATACAGTAAAATAGAGCCGTGGTGAAATTTCCCTCTAAGTTGACAGGTAAACAGGTGTGGTCACATGAGTATTGTAGTACTGCAGTCAGTTGAATGATTGATAACAACTTCATTAACCATTATGGAACTACTGATGTTAAGGTAGAATCACATTCAGTCAGATGCGTAGTTCATCTGTTTGGCCATTTAGCTGGACAAAAGGACAGCAGAAACGGCGGCACGGCACTCCAACGATGATGTCACAAAACAATCACTACTCATTTGGGAGATTCAAACACGACGACAACAACAAAAAACACAATTGAACACAGGATAATCAATATAAAGATTGGATTCTATGGATTCTTGTTGAATTACTTCAGTGATGCTGAGTCTTTCTGGATTGTTGCTGTCTCAGATAAATGGAGAGCACAATACAACAGTAGGCTAGAACTTCAGAGACTCATCTTAATGAAAATCTCCACGCAGACATCAACACGATGTTATATTTAGGCCTCATAGAAATGCTCCCTTCAGGGGAAGGCAACTGTGCAGCATCAACTCTAATGTGTTACCTCAGTTTATCATTTTTATCATAGGCCTACCCACACACGTTGTTCGAGGGAGACTTTGGGATTTTGGCAATGAGGCCCTATGTCTACTTCCCCAGATTCAGATGAAATTCGGGATACCATTTTTATGTCTCTGCGTGCAGTTTGAAGGAAGTTGCTAACAAGCTCTAGAGCAATCGCTAACTTGCATTAGCGCAATGACTGGAAGTCTATGGGTATTTGCTAGCATGCTAAAAATGTAATCTCAAACGAGCCACGCAAAAGCACAAACTGGAATATGAAAATATAAAATAATTAATATCTATCAATAACCTGGGTCTCCCAAACTCTGTCCTGGGGCCCGCCCTGGGTGCACGTTTTGGTTTTTGCCCTAACACTACACAAGTGTGTGGACACACCTTCAAATGAGTGGATTCTGCTATTACAGCCACACCCATTGCTGACAGGTGTATAAAATCGAGCACACAGCCGTGCAATCTCCATAGAAAACATTGAAAATAGAATCGCCTTACTAAAGAGCTCAGTGACTTTCAATGTGGCACTGTCATAGGATGTCACCTTTCCAACAAGTCAGTTTGTTTCAGCATGACAATGCCCCGTGCACAAAGGTCCATTGTTCGAGATTGGTGTGGAAGAACTTGACTGGCCTGCACAGAGCCCTGTCCTCAACCCCATCTAACACCTTTGTGATGAATTGGAACCCCAACTGCGAGCCAGGCCTAATCGCCCAACATCAGTGCCCGACCTCACTAATGCTCTTGTGGCTGAATGGTAGCAAGTCCCTGCAGCAATGTTCCAACATCTAGTGGAAAGCTTTCCCAAAAGAGTGGAGACTGTTAATAGCAGAAAAGGGGGAAACAACTCCATATTAATGCCCATGATTTTGTAATGAGGTGTTCGACAAGCAGGTGTCCACATACTTTTGGTCATGTAGTGTTTATGGCATTGCTACATGAGAAAGGCAGTGCTTGTTGTTCTGTGTGTGGAGACATTCAGGCTTACTAGGAGCATATCAATATCATTTCCAGTGCAGATACATTTTATGTAGACACTGCTACCATACAAGTCTCTCCAACTGCTGTCAATCAAGAGAGCTGTCAAGGAAAGCACCACGTGACCTGAGAGGTCTTCGGATGTTAAATTGCAGCACTGTCGCTATATGCAATTGCGTTATTCCTTCTCCAATAGAATGAATGGGACTCTAAATAGTAACCAATCAGAAGAGAGCTCCTGTGGCATATAAAACCTAGCAAAGCGGCTTAGTTCTGGACACCAGTATAAGCGTTGGTGTGATCGTTCCTTGTTGAAAGGGATTTTGTGTCTTTCCCAAAGAAAAACGTCCTAAGGTAGGATAGATATTTTTGTTGATGTGTAGAAATACAGCTATGTATAAGAATGTCATATGTGTGCCGTTGTTATAGTGCGTCGAATGTGCTTTGTATTTAATACATGTGTTTAAATATTATGACGAAGGCAACAAAAAAAAAAAAGAGAATAATTTTGTTTGAACAAAGACTTGGGTATTGTAAGACAACATATCGGGAAAGCGCGTTCACCCTTGACATTTGGAGACGTCAGTGATTTGGTTTCACATGAATAAAAAAAAAAAGTGAAGGTCTTTTATATCGAACTGTAAAATAATATCTTGGATAAAATTGCCTCAGTCTTGTATACAAGGGTTGTATTTTCCGTTACCGGTAGCAGTTTACGTCGACATCGAACGACCTTGCAGCATCTTCTATCTGCAAGGTCTTATTATCTGGTACTGCGCATTACGCATTCGGTCGAGGGCTTCCATCCAAGGTCCACTGTAGCCTACATATTTGGATTAAAACATGGTTGACTGCATGCATTTTAATCCATCCATTATATTTGTTGTAGATTTGACATTCTAGGGAAATGAACAGTTGCTATATCTGGGCACGGAGGGTAGTTTGCGTGGATACCATCTCGGATGATGAGGAAAGGGGATGCAAATTGTTGGCTTTTTTTGTTACCTCTTTGCACCGTGTGTTTTACGAGTGCATTAATCCGTCAGTGTGAGGAAGCTACTTTAAAAATGTAGTTTACCAAACGACCAATTACGTCACACTGGAAGAAGTTACGCTACACGAAACCCACTGGACATCTCTTCCACATTAGTTCAACCCAATTTAATTGCAATGAAGTGGAACGTGTATTCAAGCAGTGGAAAGCTACCCTTAATAAAAAAGTTAAACTAAAGTTACTTTAAAAAAAAAGTAATACATTATTTAAATCTGAAGTGTCAAGACTACAATTTGCAAGAATAGTTCACATTCTGTTAATAGAATGTGCATTTTAGCCTATTAAACAAATGAGAATTAAGCAGGTGTGATGCCGAAAAAGGAAATGCTTGCTTACTTCACCCATTTAGTTTCCCAGGAAGAGTGTAGTTCCAGTAGTTAACGAAACCAGTACATGTAAAACAGAACTACTGAAAACACTACCAAGATTTTAATTTAGTTCAACTACCAACAAGCTACTGCAAAATGTCAAATTACTAGCTGAACTAAAATTCATGCAACAAACTATTCAACGTTTTTACTAAAGGTACACTATGCAGAAATCGCGCTGCAATTACCTGGTTGCTAAAACTCAGTCCACCTAATATCAGTTTGACAAAACTAGCGATCATTGCACCTATCAAAACCGCTGTGAAAATATATTTTGATTAAACCTTTTTGAAGCTGGTGTAAAAAGGTTTCATTTTTGCATATTTCATTAAGAACGGGAAGCCTATAAATAGCGCACGTAGGTCAGAGCTACGGTTTAGACTAGCTTTCAACGAGAAAAGCAAGTCTAACTCGGGTCACCCAAAAAGTTATATATTGCAGCGTTAAACTAAGCGATTTCATTTTCCGGGTAGGCTATTTTGGCCACTAACATTACATTGTTCATCCTTGCTCACAGGTCAAAGAAATCATGCCTTTCGGTAACACCCACAACAAGCTGAAGATGAACTACTCCGCGGAGCAGGAGTACCCCGACCTGAGCCAGCATAACAACCACATGGCCAAGGTGCTCACTCCAGAGATGTACTCCAACTTGCGGGACAAGGAAACTCCAAGTGGATTTACAGTGGATGATGTCATTCAAACTGGGGTTGATAACCCAGGTAAATAGCAGTGTTTTTTTAAAATCGACTTTTGTCTCAAGATGTCTGTCGTGCAGTTTCGATGTGAAGTGCAGTAGAAAATGGGAGGGCTGTATTTATAGTCCACCCACTCATCCGGGGCTTGGATGCTGCAATGTCAATCATGTACCTTATAAGAAACCTCTGCTGTTGAAAAGGTGATCTTGTTGCCAAAGGCATGTTCTGTGGCCACTAATGCAATGTTCTGTAAAAGGAAAGCGTAATTATTTTGCCCTGTCTAGTAGTAGCAGTTGAAACAATAGGGTTTTTCCTGTCCCTGTTTTGGTAAACTTTAAAAAAGATATATATATATATATATATGCTTATATTTTGGTTTCTGATCGGGTACGACGGTTGAACTAAGCTCATGAGGCATTAAGTTATATTCAATAGTTACAGAAAGTGGATATACCACTGCAGATTGCCTTTTTAATCTCCTAAGGGAAGTATACCTGCATTAGGCCTATTTTTATTTTAACAATTTATTACAGCAGCTTCAACAACCTTCGCTGAGCAAGGTCAAAGCCATTAGTTGTCTACATCAAACCATGGCTGAGCAAGTGACCTTACAGACAAGGTTGAGCTCTAGCATTTTATTCCCCTCGATTCCAAGGTTGTAGAGTCATGTCTCTTTAAACCCTGCATTATCATGTAGACCAGGGACCAATTATATTCAGCCGCAGGCTGATCATATTTTTTGCGACTGGACGGGGAGGGGGGCTTGAAAATAACTAATTAGTACACTGCCAATTAACTGCCAGAAGCCTAAATGGATAGTATTTAGACAAACATAATTTCAGACCTTGATTATATTGGAATACGTATTTTATGTGGGACAACTTCAACAGTTTTCCTGTTAACACTTTATATTAAGTTCCCTTAAAGCCATTTACAGTTGAAAGTTTCTGCATTTTATAAACTATTTTAATTAAACTGCCTTTCTTGTCAGCATGCTAAGCTAGCTGATGCTAAAGCGGCCCATTGAATTCCATGAAAAATGAGACGCCTAGTGTTGCGTTGCTGCCGGAAGTTTAGCATTAGCTAGACTAGCATGCTGACGAAAAAGGCAGTTAATTAAGTGTTTTTATAAATTGCTTATTGACAACTTGGTGGGCCAAGAACCCTGACGTAGGCCTTATATTTGATACACTGGATGCTGTACTAGGGGATAAGAGCGTAACTAAGCATTAAACAGCTGAAGATGAGTACCGTTATGCAACCTTACTGGTGTTCATAACCCTAGACATGTACAACATTATGAATATCACCACTGTGTAGTAATGCCCAATGGCTTCACTGTAGATTGCTATTCTAACAGGAGGGTGGCAAGTTATTTTTGGAACTAAGAACAATGTGACTGCAAGCACAACTGACCATTTTATATAAACACTGTCAAAACCAATGCAACTGCATTTTTGTCAGTGAAATCGTCACTTGGGGTTGACACGACTGTTTGCATCGTCATTTTGTATCCAAAGGCCCAGTTTCACCCTTTTTCCCCCTATTCTATTTCAGGCCACCCCTTCATCATGACAGTGGGCTGTGTGGCCGGAGATGAGGAGACGTACGAGGTGTTCAAGGAGCTGCTGGACCCCGTCATCGAAGATCGCCACGGTGGATACAAGCCCTCAGATAAACACAAGACCGACCTGAACCCAGACAACCTTGTGGTAAGAACACACATACACACCACGCCGAATCATCACACACGCTCACGGTGAATCTCAAAACACCCCCTACCAACTTGCTCGGAGGGCCCTCTGTCATGTGTTGCTGACTAAACTCAGAGGGTGACTTCGAGTGGCGAGGGGCTCAATAAACCCATTAACTTCGGGACACGTGACTTGAATGATGCAATTCATGTTCCACTCTTCAATAGTAAACGTGCCTGAAATTCAAATGTGCAAATCCCTCCTGTCATTTTTACAATATATAAACAAACCTCAGGAACAGTTAAATATTTAATTTGGGAGGTCTTTCATCTGTTACAAACTCCAAACATATTGCAACTGTGTCGGTGTAGCACTTCACTCTGCAGCCTTGTTGGCTCAGTTGGTGGTTATCTGACGGTCTAATTAGCCCCTACACCATTGATCATTTTCCCTCCCTCAGCTTTTGGCAGAGGCACATGTGAATGTGCAACTGGAGAGCTGAGGGGAAGGGGGTGAGTTTGGATTCAACCTTCGCCTCAGTTTCCACACTTGCACACCTTGACTCACCACATAGGCCCCTACAAACTCCAAGGGAAGGCCTCGATGTGTCCATGTCATTGACTGTAGTCAGCACTGTTCAGGAAACCAATATGAAATGGAATACGAAATCCATACTGGTCAAACTGGCCACATGACCCATTATTTTCAAAACACCCTGTACCCCAATCCTGGTTTATACAGTCAATATCAAATGCATACCTGTTAGCTTTCATGCTAATGCGGCTCTTGCCATTGTTTTGTTAGGGTGGGGATGACCTGGACCCCAACTACGTCCTGAGCTCTAGAGTGAGAACTGGTAGGAGCGTCCGTGGCTTCTGCCTCCCCCCACACTGCAGCCGTGGGGAGCGACGCGCCATTGAGAACATGGCCATCGAAAGTACGTAACCGAGCCCCTCTCCTCTAATTCCTTGAGTCACGCTGCAGGACCTTGTTTGTGTGCCACAGCTGCCCCCTGGCAGCACCAAGTGGAACTCCAGTTTAATCCTCCTATTGAAATTATACCACTTGAATTGGCTTGCTGCTGACTGGCATCGGTTGAGACTTACTTATTCTGTATGTTTTATATGATGGAATCATTGACAAATGTGCACAAATGACCACTTGATTTGTCTAATTCTTACAAATTTGTAGGTTGCTTTAGTTGCTGACAAGGAAGCCTACATGAAAAGTAGTCAAAGTAGTTTTACTAATATTAGCATGTTTTTTCAGGTCTAGCATCACTGGATGGGGACCTCAATGGCCAGTATTACGCCCTGAAGAACATGACAGACGACGAGCAGCAACAGCTGATCGATGACCACTTCCTGTTTGACAAACCTGTTTCCCCCCTGCTGCTGGCGTCCGGGATGGGCCGAGACTGGCCCGATGGCAGGGGCATCTGGTATGTCCCCCTCCCGCTCCAGCCCTAGAGTTTTCTCCATGTAGTTTCCCCCCTGTCCAAAATGGCTTCCTTTCTTTCATGGTGGTAGATAAAATGGAGGGTAGTTAGCTGACTGCTTCAATGCTGTTATTGTCACAGTAGGCCCCATTTTTGGAACATTTCAATCCACATTCCATATGTGAAAAAGACTGAGGAATTTTCCCAAATGGTGATACAAAGTTTGTTCTTTGTTGTGGTGAATTAAAGGAAGCTCTGGTGTAAAGTTTCCGCTAGGTACAGATCTATGATCAGCTTCACTCCTCCATCCTAACCATAACCATTAGTGGGGAAAATATATATTTATACCCACGATCAGTGTCTATGAACAACTTACCCTACACCAGTGTACCAACTGGAGGGTGCCTTCAGTGAGAATGAACCTGATCGTAATGGTTAACGGTGTCTCCTTCCAACTGACGGTGAACCAATTTTTTTTGACAGGCACAACGATGGCAAGACCTTCCTGGTGTGGGTGAACGAGGAAGACCATCTACGGGTCATCTCTATGCAGAAGGGTGGCAACATGAAGGAGGTGTTCCACCGTTTCTGCACAGGCCTCACAAAGGTGTGTGTGACGTGCGACTCAAGGATTTCAAAATCCAGTCAAAGGCACACAATTGTATAACATTGAACGACACCTAACATTCAAAGAAATGTTTATAGCACACCACCGCTTTGGGGTTTATTCCATTTAGGAGTCTACTTAAAATGTAAAACTGTCCCAAAAAGGATGTTACGTTTTTTAAAACATTCAAACTAGAAAGTCCCTACACTGCAGTTGCTTTCTCAACACCATGGTGCCACATAAGTCAGTCTTCGCCCTGACCCCTACAGATCGAGAGCCTGTTCAAGGACAAGGGTCATGAGTTCATGTGGAACGAGCACCTGGGTTACGTGCTCACCTGTCCCTCCAACCTGGGCACAGGGCTGCGCGCCGGCGTGCACGTCAAGCTGCCCAACGTCAGCAAGCACGAGAAGTTTGGCGAGATCCTCAAGAGGTTGAGGCTGCAGAAGCGTGGCACAGGTACGTACATATAACACCCCCCTCAACTCGTTTAGGGACTGTAGAGGGGGGATGCCTTCTTGCAGTTATTGGCTTTAAGCGAGCGTCCAGCGCATCCCGGAGTATTGTCTAGTCTCACTAAGCTCCTGGGGAGCTACGTTCCAGCCCTAGTTGTGTTTTGGCTAAGTAGCTGCTCCTCATGCCCTAACCTGCATGCCCAGTGGTTCTCCAGGAGCAGGTTTGGCCTGGCACTTCTCGTCTTATCCACCGCCATCATTGTCTTTGGTACTGAACATGTACATTTTGGTTCTTCCTCCTCAGGCGGCGTGGACACTGCAGCAGTAGGTGGCGTCTTCGACATCTCCAACGCCGATCGTCTGGGCTTCTCTGAGGTGGAGCTGGTGCAGATGGTTGTCGACGGCGTCAAGACCCTCGTCGAGATGGAGAAGCGTCTAGAGGGCGGCCAGTCCTTCGACGACCTGATGCCCGACCAGAAGTGAACGTGTTCACTCTAGAACCTTATGACCTCTTCTCTCATCTCTCCCTCTCACCAATTACCCCCCCCCCTTGTCAAAAAACAATAATCTTAACTACATCAAGGAAATACACTCCGCCCAATGCGTTTAGTGGCACTAAAGTTAGACAAGTCTTCCATCTGTGTGATGAAGGATTTTGGATCTCAAATGCTGTCTTGTTGCAAAATATTGGATGGATCTTAACTTGAAATAAAATTCTTTGCCCCATGGAATGTGCTTGTTGCGTGTTTGTCATGATGATTTTTTGAGCAAGAGACATGTTTGGCAGCTCGCATCACGAAATAATTTCAAATGCGCTCTCAGCTTGATTGAGCTTGCCTGTCTCAATTGACCAATAGAATAGTCAAACTGAATCTTACCCATACGGCACTCCAGGCAGGCTCTCACAAACACTTTAACCCAGGTCTTGATTCAATAGAATTATGCAGTAGAGCACAATGGTATGATTCTTTTCATAGTATTCCTTTTCTCATTCCTAAACAGGGCAATGATTTCTAAATTTGAATATACCAATTGATTCTTGACAAGCATGTACTAATGCCTCATGAGTGTAGTTCAACTGTCATACCCCATCAGAACCCCAAATATAAAACTGTCTAGCCTCAACCGTTAAATATAATTTTGCTATCATGTATGGTCCTCTTCAGCCCCATCCGTCAGGTTTTCAAACAGCGGTAGGGTCAATGCTTTGTTTGAACTGACGATTGTTCGTTAAGGCTTGTTATTAATCCCAGACGCCAGCACTTGTGCTCAAGATTCCGCTGGTATCCATTGAGATTAGATGCACATGAACCTCAGGGTCTGTGTAATTTCATCAAATTTGTCCTCAGACGAGTTCAAGATCTTGGCTTCATCTTTACTTGGCTTTTATAGCCTATACATTGTTTCACACCAACTAATTGCCTTTGGACAGTCTGGACATTTGGTTTTTGCCCTAGAACTACTCAGCTGTGCAGTTTTAGGGGTGGACAGTCTGGACCACTAAGCCTAGATCAGGATCCCAAGGGGTGCACGTTTGGTTTTTGCCCTAGAACTACTCAACTGTGTAGTTTTAGGGGCAAAAAAGGAACGTTTGGCCTAGATTGAATCAGATCAAACGTTAACCAGTGATGGAGGACACCCGTATAGCTGTTTTGGCAGTGTCGAAGGTATAACCTTGCTGTCAAATTGATGAGCAGCTGCGCTTGCTCATCAGGAAGACCTCTCACTTATGAGGAGCAGATTAGGCTATATCTCACATTCCAGTTTTCAAACTTGTAAACAAGGCTGCATGGGATTTCTCTTAGTGCAGCCAATGGCAATGTCCACTTCAGGTATAATGCCAGGAGCCACTTGTGGATGTGATTGAATGGAGCGTCAGGTCCAGTTGGAGACCCCTGTCATAGTGACATCTAGTGGTCCCATTCTGATATTTTGCCCAATTAGTGGGAAAAACAGTTGTCTGTGTTCTAGCATGACTCTAGTGGAGCGTGTTCATGTCCCCTTTTACAGCTCAATACTGTTTTCTGTTGCGGCAGGTAGCCGAGTGGTTAGTGTAACCGAAAGGTTGCTGGATCGAATCCCTGAGGATCCTGAGGGGAAGTCAACACTACCTTCCCACTCAGACCGCTAGCTGTAGCCAAAGTATTAAGACACCGGTTCATTAACATAACAGGTAGGCGTGGTAGTGTGAGCACATTTCACTCAACGATAGAAGGAACCCTTATTTTTTTTACCTTTAACTAGGCAAGTCAGTTAAGAACAAATTCTTATTACAATGACAGCCTACCGGGGAACAGTGGGTTAACTTGCCTTGTTCAGGGGCAGAACGACAGATTGTTACCTTGTCAGCTCAGGGATTCGATCCAGCAACCTTTCGGTTACACTAACCACTCGGCTACCTGCCGCCACAGAAAACAGTATTGAGCTGTAAAAGGGGACATGGACACGCTCCACTAGAGTCATGCTAGAACACAGACAACTATGTTTTTTTCCCACTAATTGGGCAAAATATCAGAATTGGGCTTCCTGTGTAAACACAGTCAGAGACCTACCATCAGTCAGACAGGGCCAGAGACCTACCATACAGAGTTATGCCCTTGAACACTGATCTAAATAAATGAGTGACACATACTGAACAAAAAATATGGTCCCGTGTTTCATGAGATGAAATAACAGATGCCCCAAATTTTCCATATGCACAAAAAAGCTTATTTCAATCAAATGTTTTGAGCACAAATGTGTTTACATCCCAGTTAGTGAGCATTTCCCCTTTGCCAAGATAATCCATCTACCTGACAGATGTGGCATATCAAGAAGCCGATTTAACAGCATGATCATTACACAGGTGCACCTTGTGCGGGGGACAAAAATGTGCAGTTGTCACGCAACACAATACCACAGATGTCTCAAGTTTTGAGGAAGTGTGTAATTGGCATGCTGACTGCAGGAATGTCCACCAGAGCTGTTGCCAGATAATTCAATGTTAATTTCTCTACCATAAGCCGCCTCCAACATCGTTTAGAGAATAAGGCAGTATGTCTAACCAGCCTCACAACCACGGACCACGTGTAACCATCCCAGCCCAGGACCTCCACATCTGGCTTCCTCACCTGCGAGATCGTCTGAGACCAGCCACCTCGGACAACTGAGGAGTATTTCTGTCTGCCTGTAATAAAGCCCTTTTGTGGGGAAAAACTCATTCTGATTGGCTGGGCTTGGCTCCCCAGTGGGTTGGCCTATGCCCTCCCAGGACCACCCAGGGCTGCGCACCTGCCCAGTCATGTGAAATCCATAGATTAGGTTCTAAGGGATGTATTTCAATTGACTGATTTCCTTATATGAACTGTAACTCAGTAAAATCGTTTAAATTGTTAGATATTGCATTTATATATTTTTGTGCAGTATAGATCTACAGTACAGTAGATTTGAGACATGATTATCCAGATCACTGAAAGCTGAGAGCAGTAGGCATTCTATTTCGAGTCCCATGTAGATTTAATGCCTTTTCCGTGTCAGTGATGTCTAGTGAGTAATGTAACAACGAAGGTACTTTCTGCAATAGAGACAAATATGGATATACTGTATATATAAAAAGGTTTGTGTTATTGTCATAACATCTATTTTGCAAGAGAGAATACTCCAGACGGTTATATTCAGAAAGTGACTTGTAGAGTCAACATGCAGTCACGTTAGGTTTCCCACGTGGGAGTAGAATCCAAAACAGTTGAAGTTGAAAATAAACTCAGGCAGACAGAGGCTGGTCATTTTTAAGGTGTTTTAATGGAGACACTGGTTAACCAGGGACGAATGAGTTAACGTTAATTCCACAGCTCCCGTCTCATAACAGAAAAGGGGAAGTATATCATTATACAGCTGTTGCCAAACTGAGGTACATTATTTACATTCCAGAAAAAAAATTCAAATAGTGCCAACGTTTATATGAGGATGGGAGTGAATACTGGAGGCCTGAAAACAGCCATGGTTGAACTTTGAACTTTTGTGTCCCAGGAATGGCCGACCACATCTGACTCAGCCCGTGGGCCCGGGTGGGCGGGACCAGATAGCGGGGGCATTTCAGTAACATCTGAGAAGAGAACCGTAAAAAAAAAAAAAAAAAAATGGAACAACATCAAAGGAAAAACCACTAAATATTCATATACACCAGGAAGGGAAATCTTCCCTATTTCTGTGAATACTTTTTTTTTGTAGCAAATTAATCAAAGTCCCATGATACTTGGCAACATTCCCCTGTTTTGAAGCAGGGGTCTGCCAAAGTGCGTTGTCACGGCGCCGGCCTCCTCCAGCCCCTGCTCTCTGGGTTGGGTGACCCCATACAGCAGGGGCTTGACCAGCTGAGTCCATACATTGCATTTATACTGTAACCACACAGATGAACACTGATGATCAACGGCTTCAAATCATAGAATGAAAGTCTGTGTGTATGTGTAGAGGTTGGTTAAGTAAATGGGAGAGAGCGCAATTGACTGTCAAAATCAGTTTGACAGTGCTAACAATAATACAGTCACTTGTTGTGCAATTAGCTAGGCTATCCAACCAGTCATATCTGGCAGCCCTATTAGCAAGCCTAACTATTCCAACCAGTCATATCTGGCAGCCATATTCACCTTGCAAGAGGAATTCTGGGTACTTGTAACAGTGGGAGGGGGTCAGTTTTTGTGTTCCTCCTCCACTTCTCTCCCTCCCTTGTATGAGTTTAAACTCCCATTTGAGAGGTATTTTCCAGAGCCACAAAGGAGACAATGCAATAGTGCATTCATCAATAAAACAAGACCCAAAGAACATGTCAATGTCAGACCAACGTTCCCGACAGCTCAAGACCACCTGTTACATCATCAATAATAATAATAATAATATTAATAATAAGGATAATGCTCCAAAGACACAGGAAATTATTGCCTAAAGCTATACATCGTTTTCAATACATACTTTGTAAGTGTCTCGGAGGAAATCCGTAGATCTGCTACTTAAGTTTTTTAATTTTTTATAACGACTGTACAGCTCGTTCAGATTCGACTCGACTCAAGTCCATTTCAAAATGCTTTCTTTCCCCACTTTACGTTGCTTTAGTCAGTTTTGAACCGCAATATTTTACCTGCGTGGTAAACACCCCCCATATCCCTAGGAGGACCTACAATTTGAGTTCGTTGGCAATTTTGGACGCTATGTTCTTGAAGGCGATGGACGTGCCCGAGATCCGCTTGAAGCGCACACCGTTGAGCGAGAGGCGCGGTAGCTTGCACACCTCCATCTCCCACTGGACCAGGCTCTCAGCGTGGCCGTCTCCGTGCACGCACAGCAGCAGGAAACGCTCGCGCTGCTCGTAGTCGCAGTTGTTGGCGTCCAGCACCTTGCGGATCTCGCGCATCATGTCGTGGGGCTCCATGGACGATGTAGTCTTCATGCTCCAGGTGAAGCGGAGGGAGCGCGGCTTGGTGTCCTTGGGGTGTTGGCCGTGAGGGGGCTGAGGATGCTGCTGGAGCTGCTGCTGGTCCTCCTTCTGATCACCTGACATGTTGCGACTGCCAGGGGGAAGAGGAGAGAAGGGGAGAGGAGGGGATAGAGAGGAGGTGAGCACAGAGGACAGGGGAAAGAGGAGAGTTAGTTAGAGATGTGGTAATGGGAGATGGAGGGTGGGTGGGGGATGGAGGGTGAGTGTGGGTGGGGGATGGAGGGTGAGTGTGGGTGGGGGATGGAGGGTGAGTGTGGGTATGTGTAGTTAGAGGAGTGTGTCTCGGCAGAAGTGAGTTTTACATGAATGCATCAGTGTGACTGAATATGTAACAAGATCAAATGTGTGTACTGGGTCACCCTGTTCAGACGTCTACCTGTGAAGATCTTACATGGTACAACATCAGAGTCACAACACAAGGAGTCAGTGCTGACAGATTCTCAAGTCATTTTAACATCATTCATGCATTTACACCTCACCACCATGCAGGGGGCGCTCTTGTGTTCTTTCAACAGGCAGTCATGCAGCAAACACACAAAACAATGCAATTTCACATTACATCTAGCGACAGGAACAAAACAATGCAGACTTCAGATCTGCATGCAGGTAAGGCAGACGATATTTACATTCTCAACTACTCAAAACAATTACAACACATGGGAAAGAGCATTATCTTCAACCAGAACAGTTCTAAATGGACAAGGTAATGCCATGGACTAAAATTCTAATCTGTTGCCATTACCGCGAGTTTCATCACAAGATGTCAGCGAGAAAAAAAGTGAGTGAAAAATGTAGGGAGAGTCAGAGTTGTCCTCTGCTGGACTCCTATCCACACTGCAGATGAGAAAGTCTACTTTGAGTAATAGAGGTCCTATGGAAGCCTGTATGACAGTATGTCTACACAGATAAAACAGTGTACACCTTCAGCACCGTGTGTAGCTGAAGAGATAAGAGTAATCTATCTGATCCAGATAGGCCCCAAATCCCTAGTGGAGACCCAGCGTGTCTAAGCAGAGGGCTGGGTTGACTGTACAGCTAAATAAAGATTAAATAAAAATATTTCATAAAAAATACATGGGGTTGTGGGTGAGATGGAAGTAAACACAGAGGATTTTAGGCATCTCATCTCACCTTGAGCTCTCCAACCTCCCGTTTCTCTCAAACTCTGCCGGGCCTCTTGGATATGGGGGGGAGGGGCATGATAGAACAGATAGAAAGAGAGAAGGGAAAGGAAATCAGATCTTACGTTCCAGTTAAAAAGAGGGCGTATCAAAAGTGCTGATACAGCAGGTGGGGAAAAGGGAGCGGATCAAAAGTACTGATACAGCAGGTGGGGGAAAAAGGGAGCGGCTCAAAAGTGCTGATACAGCAGGTGGGGAAAAAAGGGGAGCGGATCAAAAGTGCTGATACAGCAGGTGGGGGAAAAAAGCTTTTTAATTTGAGATATTTAGAAAGGAGAGCGAGAGAGATGATAACAGACCGGAAAATATTCTGTATTGGCAGTGTTAACCTCTATCTACACCAGGACCATTCCTAATGGCAGGTCTGGTAGCTGGACATGTCACACCACCAGTAGAACTATAAGATTAACAGCAGAGAAGTTATGTAAGGTGTAATGAAACGAAAGCACCCCGTCAGATGCTGTGGGTCAGTGTTGAACTTCCTGTTGGCATTCAGCTCTATTACCATGTACATTCTCGGTCCATTTATAGAGGATTTTGGTCGAGGCGTGCAGGCAGCAATGTGTGTATTCAGATGAAAAGATGCAAGACACATTAAAGATACATAGATATGACTTTAAGGAATATTCACACAATCAAGTGCAGATCGACGTAGACCCACACACACACACCAAACCCTCTCACACAGACAGACACACTCACACACACACACACACACACACACACACACACACACACACACACACACACACACACTCTCGTACACAGAAGAAACAAACACATCTAAGAAGATTCAGTTGGAGTCATGCAGATGGGAGTGCTGGGCCTAGTTGGCTGTGTGAGAAAAGACAAGGAGAAAGAGAGAGAGGAGGGTTTGTTTGATGCTTAAACAGAAGGAGCCCTATCTCTGTGTAAAGATGATGTCACGCTGCTTGCTTAGTGAGTACCACTTCCTCACGATTTGGCCCAACAGCACGAACTCGTGACCTCTGCCTTGCTAGCACACGTGACCACTCTCCTGAAGAGTCTTAACAGTCGGCGCCATGTGAAAAGCTAGCTATTTGCTCAGGTAAGTGGGTACATTTCAGGCTGAGGAGTACATTTCACACATCCCACATGTGCTCCATATGGGCTGGATGGACTGGAGTCCCCCTGAAGAGAGGCAGGACACTAGACTTGGTGGAGTCCCCCTGAAGAGAGGCAGGACACTAGACTTGGTGGAGTCCCCCTGAAGAGAGGCAGGACACTAGACCTGGTGGAGTCCCCTTGAAGAGAGGCAGGACACTAGACCTGGTGGAGTCCCCCTGAAGAGAAGCAGGACACTAGACCTGGTGGAGTCCCCCTGAAGAGAGGCAGGACACTAGACCTGGTGGAGTCCCCTGAAGAGAGGCAGGACACTAGACCTGGTGGAGTCCCCTGAAGAGAGGCAGGACACTAGACCTGGTGGAGTCCCCTGAAGAGAGGCAGGACACTAGACCTGGTGGAGTCCCCTGAAGAGGCAGGACACTAGACCTGGTGGAGTCCCCCTGAAGAGAGGCAAACACTAGACCTGGTGGAGTCCCCTGAAGAGAGGCAGGACACTAGACCTGGTGGAGTCCCCCTGAAGAGAGGCAGGACACTAGACCTGGTGGAGTCCCCCTGAAGAGAGGCAGGACACTAGACCTGGTGGAGTCCCCCTGAAGAGAGGCAGGACACTAGACCTGGTGGAGTCCCCCTGAAGAGAGGCAGGACACTAGACTTGGTGGAGTCCCCCTGAAGAGAGGCAGGACACTAGACCTGGTGGAGTCCCCTTGAAGAGAGGCAGGACACTAGACCTGGTGGAGTCCCCTGAAGAGAAGCAGGACACTAGACCTGGTGGAGTCCTCCTGAAGAGAGGCAGGACACTAGACCTGGTGGAGTCCCCCTGAAGAGAGGCAGGACACTAGACCTGGTGGAGTCTCCCTGAAGAGGCAGGACACTAGACCTGGTGGAGTCCCCCTGAAGAGAGGCAGGACACTAGAAGTCCCCCTGACCTGGTGGAGAAGAGAGGCAGGATCACTAGACCTGGTGGAGTCCCCCCCCTGAAGAGAGGCAGGACACTAGACCTGGTGGAGTCCCCCTGAAGAGAGGCAGGACACTAGACCTGGTGGAGTCCCCTGAAGAGAGGCAGGACACTAGACCTGGTGGAGTCCTCCTGAAGAGAGGCAGGACACTAGACCTGGTGGAGTCCCCCTGAAGAGAGGCAGGACACTAGACTTGGTGGAGTCCCCCTGAAGAGAGGCAGGACACTAGACTTGGTGGAGTCCCCCTGAAGAGAGGCAGGACACTAGACTTGGTGGAGTCCCCCTGAAGAGAGGCAGGACACTAGTTCTGGTGGAGTCCCCCTGAAGAAAGGCAGGACACTAGACCTGGTGGAGGCCCCCTGAAGAGAGGCAGGACACTAGAAATGGTTGTTAATAGAGCTAGACTGCAGTGAACTGCAGAGCATCAAAAGGCCCTTTGGAACTGATTCTAAGAGTTACTACTCTGTGTGTCTGTCTGGAACTGGCTATTTCCCTATAGCCCAGTATATCAGCATCTGTCCGTTCCATCTGTATGTGATTTAGTATAATATAAGAGTGAGTGGACAAAAGCAAAGCAAGTCACACGTTCTATCATCTACCAGTTCTGGGACAGGGGCTATCATCTACCAGTTCTAGGATTGGATCATCTACCAGTTCTAGGATTGGGGCTGTGCTATCATCTACCAGTTCTAGGATTGGATCATCTACCAGTTCTAGGATTGGGGCTGGGCTATCATCTACCAGTTCTAGGATTGGATCATCTACCAGTTCTAGGATAGGGGCTGGGCTATCATCTACCAATTCTAGGATAGGGGGGCTATCATCTACCAGTTCTAGGATAGGGGCTGGGCTATCATCTACCAGTTCTAGGATAGGGGCTGGGCTATCATCTACCAATTCTAGGATAGGGGCTGGGCTATCATCTACCAATTCTAGGATTGGGGCTGGGCTATCATCTACCAGTTCTAGGATTGGGGCTGGGCTATCATTTACCAGTTCTAGGATAGGGGCTGGGCTAGGATAGGGGCTGGGCTATCATCTACCAATTCTAGGATAGGGGCTGGGCTATCATCTACCAGTTATAGGATAGGGGCTGGGCTATCATCTACCAGTTCTATTTGCGCCCCTACTGGATGGAAATTAAAAGTGTAATGGCTGTGGTCAATGCAATGGCACTTATAAATGTAGATCCTTCAAACACCCACAAACAGGGAAATCAATCCCTTTCAAAAGGTGTTATTACGTGCTCCACTAAGGCAGTTATTTATCTTATAACTTGTCCTTGTGGTAAAAGTTATAGGATAGGGTCTGGGCTATCATCTACCTGTTCTAGGATAGGGGCTGGGCTATCATCTACCAATTCTAGGATTGGGGCTGGGCTATCATCTACCAGTTCTAGGATTGGATCATCTACCAGTTCTAGGATTCGGGCTGGGCTATCATCTACCTGTTCTAGGATAGTATAGGGCTGGGCTATCATCTACCAGTTCTATTGGTACCATAGGGACTGGGCTATCATCTACCAGTTCTAGGATAGGGACTGGGCTAGAATAGGGGCTGGGCTATCATCTACCAGTTCTAGTATAGGGACTGGGCTATCATCTACCAGTTATAGGATAGGGACTGGGCTAGGATAGGGCCTGGGCTATCATCTACCAGTTCTAGGATAGGGACTGGGCTATCATCTACCAGTTCTTGGATAGGGACTGGGCTAGAATAGGGGCTGGGCTATCATCTACCAGTTCTAGGATTGGGACTGGGCTAGGATAGGGGCTGGGCTATCATGTACCAGTTCTAGGATAGGGACTGGGCTAGGATAGGGGCTGGGCTATCATCTAGCAAGTCAAGGAGAAATTGAGGGACAAGTTGCTTAGCCAGGTGGATAAGGGCAAATCAAGGAAAAATTGATGGACAAGTTCCATAGTTTGGATAGCTTTCAGGGACACCAATGCGTGAAGAGAGACGATGGGGAGGAATTCTCTACAGTTTTGGGGATTTGGTACCTGAACTTCGTCCTGCAACGAAACACCTCTCAATCATCATCTGGAACGGTAGCCACATTTAGAGCCCAGTAGGGTACCCTAAATTACACAACCAAGAAGTTTGTCACCTTGTCCAAGAAGAAAAATGAAGAGCTTTCTGAAATAAAAAAATACAGTGGGTCCCTTTGCGTCCCGAGATGAAAGGTAAAAAAGTACAGGCTAGCTCATAAAATACTTCTACTAAAAAATGTTGTTTTCAGTAGGATTATAAATGACAAAATACAATTTTTGGGGGGGGGGTAAAAATGTATGTCCATAGAGCTTAGAACTGACCCCTTTGAGTATCCCTAAATTAATTGATTCATAAAGTGTGGTAACATCTTCATAAAAATAATAAAAGTCACCAAAAGTGAGGGTTCTGCCTTGAACACAATGCTAGCTACTGCCAAATTAGAAAATGGCTACCACCAGCTTTTTATCAACTTGTATGCATTTGATGTACAGTCATGAAGGCATTGTATGGTACAGTAGTTGTGCAGACATATGCACGTGTAAAAACCAACACAAGACCTTAAACAATAAATAAACATTTGTCAAGCATTCCCATTAGTGATTGTGCACAGACCAGCTCAGTAGAGAGCCATGCATGGGTGATTAGTAGAGTCTGTAGGCTGGTTAAACTCAAAGACCGATAAGAAAACATAAAAGGTCTTAGACATGCTCAATTGTACAGTGATTAGGGCTCATGGAGCCAAGAGGTCAGTCAGTTTCAGGCATTTTAATAAAGCTCTTTGTCCACACAGGGTTAAAAAGTCCACACAGTTTACCAATTAGTTAAGTGTTTCTGATTAATTGCACACCAAGCCAATTGGTGGGGTCATCCTACCTTTTGGTAAACCTGAATGACTTGTTTCTATAAAAAATTAAAATGAAGAAGAAAGAAATATACCAAGTCAAAAGTTGTACTAAAAATTATTTTTAAAGAATCAAATTAGAAAATAGTTTTTGGGGGGGCAGCATAATAAAGATCAGTAGCTGAGACATCTTGTCTGAGCTTGGCTGCTAGCATCTGTTACTGGCAGATTGCAGACAGCTTGGATAATGGGTAATAGCAGCTTCCCTAGAATAGTATTATTATAGAGCTAAGGTGTTCAAATCTGGTCCAAGAAAAACCTGAACAGCAGCTACGGAAAGGATAAAGTGTGCGGAAAAAAAACATTCAATGAATGCATTAAAGAATACTTCAATGTTAAATTACTTTTCAGATTAAACTTGAGGGTCTTTATTAGTTTAATTTATAAAAAGCCCCAAAAAGTAATGAAGCCATTTTGCATATGACAGAGAGTTGAGACATAATCCAAATATAATTCTGGCTAAAATATAGAACAACCTGGAGCTAATATTGATTCTGAGATAGAAGATTATTCTTACCGAGGAGGGGGGTGAAAATGTATTAACAAATGTGCAGGACTTCAAAGAGAAGTGAGAGATATCAAACATTGTAGGCCGTCATTGTAAATAAGAATTTATACTTAACTGACTTGCCTAGTTAAATAAAGGTTAAAAAAAATGATGACATAATTGCTTAACAATTCACAAAAAATGACGTCAGCTGATGAAGATTATCTCATAGAACAAAACGCATAATATCTCCTAAGCCTGTGTTTACCACAAACCAAATGTTCTGTGTATCCCCCAAAAAACGTCAAAAAAGCCTTTGATGAACGAACCATGGCAGAGTTAACACCATTACTATTGCTCCTTATTAAAGAATGAGGAGTGAAATAGGGTATGGATAAATTCATATTATACAGGCTAGTGAAGAAACCAAAAAGTACAGATCTCAAACCCCAGTGCTGAAAACTGCATACCGTGGTTTATTCCGATTGTTTTGGGGATACCGTGTGTGGCTTTGGCTTACCTGCGCGTGAGTTTGGAGGTGAGCTTGGTGAAGAGGTTGGTGGTGCCTCGGCTGCGGGACTGCGAGAGGGGCGTGGCGTCATGCGACAGCGTGGGTGAGGCCGGCGGGCCGTTGTAGGTGGCCGTGCGACGCTCCCGCAGCTGGCCGCCGTGGAAGGTGCTGCGGCTGGCTGTGCCGCGGGGGAAACGCAGCCTGTCGGGGGGCGTGGCGCCGCTGCTGATGCTGTGGGTGGAGGAGCCTCCGGGGTTCCGCTGGCCAGACGTCGTCGACGTGCTGGGGAGGAAACGTGGGTGGAGGAAAGAGAAATTAAGATATTTTAGCCTGGGTCACGGCCTGTTTTCTGCGCAAGCCAAAGAGTTGGCTAAAGCAGACAAGGTTCCAGGTTATTCACAGTCAAAAGAGGGGACACCATCACCCTGTTCTGTGAACGAGTACCGATACTACCTGAAACAATACCATTTCACATCTCTTACCTGAAAGAGCAGCAGATGTCAAGTCGGATGGTTTTGGTTAGCTACGACTTTATCAACCACATCATGATGAAACACATGTTTTTATTGTTTAGTTGACTAAAGAGTTAAAGGGAACCTAAACAGAGTTTTTAGGACATTCGGGCCAATTACCTTAATGCAGCTACTGATCTTTGCTCCATTAGGGATTTTGTTTGTCAGGTGAGATTTGGCTAGCACTACTTTGGACCAAAGACACTGGGGTAAGTTAGTGGGAAGAGAGAGGACACAATCCTTCTCTGTGTTAAGACAAAAACCTTTACCAGAGGTAACAGCCATTGGTGGAGATGCTTTGGGGGTGGAGCTAACGGAATGAGAAAAGGGCAGATACACGGGATGAGTGTTGGGGAGGGAAATATTCAGATTGGTCAGAGGGCGCTAGAGAGAAAAAGTGGGGACATAGAGGGGGATGGAAAATCGAGGTTAGAGAGACGAGCAGACAGACATAACGTGGCCCCTGGGAAGAGGAGGACCCCTGGTTGAACCTCTGGGAGGCAGGGTGGGAAGCCCCTTACTTAGGCCTGAAGAAGTCGCCATCGGTAGGTGGCAGCGTTTGGCGGCAGGTGTGGCCCGAAGCCGACAGGGACGCGGCCTTCTGGTGGCGCAGGCGGACTGAGGCTGAGGAGACGGTGAGGGCCTTGGCGTAGGCAGAAGGGCTAGTGGCACAGGCCGCCGACATTTCACTCATGCTGCCCCCCGGAGGACAGGAGGTGAAGTGCGGTGAAAAAGGCCAAAGGGCCAGAGCAAAACAAGTGGGTTTTAATAAAGCATTGAGGGCATAAAAAGAGTCAAACTTCACAAGATAAAAAAAGAGGACAGAAAAGGAAGCACATTTTCTGTCCAGGCTCCCTTTAATGAATGTACTGTAGCATAGATAGTTAGACAAGCAGAAGTTGAAGGGAGCCTTCTTGGCAGTGGTGACTGTCTCTGTATTGGGTTGCACTGGATGGTCAAAGGATGTGGATTGTGGACTGCATATGAGTGTCTATCAATCTGCTGTGTCCCCCCTCAGTCCTCGATACATATCGGTTTTATTTATAATTGGATCAGTGTATCGCAATGTCGCATTGCACTAATTTCCTGTGTGAATGTCGTGAATGAATCATTCAAAAAGTAATCTTGGTGACAAATCTGAGCACTCAAATTGAATTGCCATGGTAACACAAGACACCTTGTAAAACAAAATGAGCGCTTCTTAGTGTACAAGTGTAACTACCTCCCTGTTCAACTACATTTTCTTATGTTTGGTGCCTAATGAACATCTCCGACAGAGAGAGATCAAAGGCTTTGACCACTGCAGACCGACCGAGGTCAAAGATCGTTTTAAACCCTCTTGTAACCATGTGTATAAATTCAAACACAACCTTCCAAGCACTTTTCATCCTCAAGATTCTCTTGGCATAGTCTATTTTAATCTCAACAGATTTCTTAGATTTGTTGTCAGAACACTTCAACAAGTAACCCGCCTCTACTCTCCGTTCTGTTGGCAAACGTGCAATCACTGGAGAGTAAACTGGACAAGCTTCATTCGAGATTATCCTATCAACGTGATCTGAAGAACTGTAATATTCTATTTTTCTCAGAGTCGCGGCTGAACAAGGACATGGATAATATACATCCAGCTGTTTTCTTTAATACATCAGCAGGACAGAACGGCAACGTCGGGCAAACTCAGAGGGGAAGTGGAGTATGTCTCTTTGTTAACAACAGCTGATGCGCAATACCCCATAATAAGCTGTACACCATACTATACTGAACAAAAATATAAACGCAACATGTAAAGTCTTGGTTCCATGTTTCATGAGCTGAAATAAAATATCTCCAAAATGTTCCATACACACAAAAAGCTTATTTCTCTCAAATTCTGTGAACAAGTTTGTTTACATCCCTGTTTGTGAGCATTTCTCCTTTGTCATGATAATCCATCCACCTGACAGGTGTGGCATATCAAGAAGCTGATTAAACAGCATGATGATTATTACACAGCTGCACCTTGTGCTGGTAACAAAAGGCCCCTAAAATGTTCAGTTTTGTCACACAACGCCCCAGTTTTGATGGAGCAATTGGCATGCTGAGTGCAGGAATATACACCAGAGCTGTTGCCAGAAAATTGAATGTTAATTTCTCTACCGTAAGCCGCATCCAACATAGTTTTCAGTATGTCCAATCAGCCTCACAACCACAGACCATGTGTATGGCGTTGTATGGGCGAGCGGTTTGCTGATGTCAACGTTGTGAACAGAGTGCCCCATGGTGGCGGAGGGGTTATGGTATGGGCAGGCATAAGCTAGGGACAACAAACACAAATGCATTTTATTGATGGTAATTTCAATGCTCAGAGATACCGTGACTAGATCCTAAGGCCCATTGTTGTGCAATTCATCCACCTCCATCATCTCATGTTTCAGCATGATAATGCACGGACGGCCCCATGTTGCAAGGATCGGTACACAATTCCTGGAAGCTGAAATCCCAGTTCTTCAATGGCCTGCATACTCACCAGACATGTCACCCATTGAGCACGTTTGGGATGCTCAGGATCGACGTGTACGACAGCGAGTTCCAATTCTCGCCAATATCCAGCAACTTTGCACAGCCATTGAAGAGGAGTGGGACAACATTTCACAGACCACAATCAACAGCCTGATCAACTATACGCGAAAGAGATGTGTCGCGCTGCATGAGGCAAATGGTGGTCACCAGATACTGACTGGTTTCTGATCCAAGCCCCTATCATTTTTTTTAAAGGTATCTGTAATCAACAGATGCATATCTGTATTCTCAGCAATGTGAAATCCATAGATTAGGGCCCAATGAATTTAATTCAATTGACTGATTTCCTGACATGAACTGTAACTCTGTACATTGTTGCGTTCCAACTTTTTGTTCAAAATATTTACAAACAGAGTTTTCATCTATATTTTTCATGGCTGTCTACTTACCACCACAAACAAATGCTGGCACTAAGACCGCAATCAACGCGCTTTATAGGGCCATAAGCAAAGAAGAAAATGCTCACCCAGAGGTGGCGCTCCTAGTGGCCAGTGATTTTAATGCAGGAAACGTAAATTTATTTTCACTAATCTCAACCAGTATGTCACCTGTGCATCTAGAGGCGAAAAAAAAACTCTAGATCACCTTTACTTCACACACAGAGACGCATACAAAGCTCCCTCTCGCCCTCCATTTGTAAAATCTGACCATAACTCTACCCTCCTGATTCCTGTCTATAAGCAAAAACTCAAACAGGAAGTACCAATGAGGCACTCAATACAGAATTGGTCCGATGAAGCGGATGCTAAGCTACAGGACTGTTTCGCTAGCACAGAATGGAATATGTTCTGGGAATCGTCCGATAACATTGAGGAGTTTACCACATCAGTCACCGGCTTCATTAATAAGTGCATCGACAACGACGACACCCCCACAGTGACCGTACGTACATATCTCAACCAGAAGCCATGGATTACAGGCAACATCCACACTGAGCTAAAGGCTAGAGCTGCCACTTTCAAGGAGCGGGACACTAATCCGGACGCTTATAAGAAATAAAACATGGAAAGCGTCAATACAGGACTAAGATCGAATCCTACTACATCTGCTCTGACACTCGTCGGATGTGGCAGGGCTTGAAAACTATCACGGATTACAAAGGGAAACCTAGCCGCGAGCTTGCCAGTGACGCGAGCCTACCAGACGAGCTAAATGCCTTCAAATGCTCGCTTCGAGGCTAGCAACACTGAACCATGCTTGAGCGCACCAGCTTTTCTGGACAACTGTGTGATCAAGCTCTCCATAGCCGGTGTGAGTAAGACCTTTAAACAGCTTAACATTCACAAGGCCGCAGGGCCAGACGGATTACCAGGATGCGTACTCCGCTGTAATGCGTCTTCACTTGCATTTTTAACCTTGTTCTGACCCTGTAATACCTACATGTTTCAAGCAGACCACCAAGCTCAGCGTGCAACAATATAGTGCCCTCCAAGCTCATCACTAAGCTGACCCTGGGACTGAACACCTCCCTCTGCTGGATCATGGACTTTCTGACAGACCGCCCCCAGCTGGTGAGGGTAGGCAACAACGCATCCACCATGCTGACCCTCAACACGTGGGCCCCTCAAGGGTGCGTGCTTAGTCCCCTTCTGTATTCCCTGTTCACCCACAACTACGTGGCCAAGCAAGACTCCAACACCGTCATTAAGTTTGCAGATGACACAGCGGTGCTAGACCTGATCACTGACGACGATGCTACAGCCAAAAGGGAGGAGGTCAGTGACCTGGCAGTGTAGTACCAGGACAACAACCTCTCCCTCAATGTCAGCATGACAAGCAAGCTAATTATGGACTACAGGAAACTGGGGGGGCGCCGCATTCACATCAACGGGGCTGTAGTGGAACGGGTCGAGAGCTTCAAGTTCCTCAGTGTCCACATCACTAAAAATTGATTCCAGAACAGTCAGACTGTTCTCTCTGTTACTGCAAGGCAAGCGGTACAGGAGCGCCAAGTCTGGGACCAAAAGGCTCCTGAACAGCTTCTACCCCCAAGCCATAAGACTGCTGAACAGTTAATTAAATGGCCACGCTGACTATTTGTACTGACTCTCTTGCACCGGCTCTATGCACACTCACCCACACACTCACACATACTACACTGACACTGCAACACACACGCACTACATACTATATGCTCACACACACTTAAAACACACACGCATATTGACGCCACACACACACACACTTTAACACTCTTCAACATACCCTGCTGCTACTCTGTTTATTATCTACCCTGATTACCTAGTCACTTTTACACCTGCCTACATGTACATATTACCTCAACTACCTCAGCTGCCTTGTACCCCTGCACATTGACTCGGTACCAGTACCCCTTGTATTTAGCCTCGTTATTGTTATTTTATTGTGTTAGTATTTCCTTTAAAATGTTTCTGCTAATTTGTCTTACTTTTTAACTCTGCATTGTTGGGAAAGGGCTCGTAGGCATTTCACAGTCAAGTCTACACTTGTATTCGGCGCATGTGATAAATACCATTTTATTTATTAATTTTATCTCTTGTATTTTTGAACAACACAGAGTGCTGTTCACATGTGCTTTTTTTTATTTATCTGACACAACTACTCTGTTCCAATTATCATAGAGTCCTTTCAAATAGGCCAATGACTAAAGGTAGATATACAGTGTAGTTTCTATTGAGCTGGACATTAATAGGCCCCAATATAGCATCTCTGTGATTCTAAACCAATGTTTTTTTTGACCATGGCTATTTCACAGAGAAAACACTGTGTGTATAATGATGATGATGAAGAACTTCCTTTAGTAAAACAACAACCTTAACTAGAACATCATCTTCAAGACCTGAATCTTGTACAGTGTGGTCAGGGTGGTGTATGTAGCTGCTGCAGGCTAGGAGGGACAACGGGACAAACAGAGCCTCACCTGTTTTCTTTTCCGTTCTGGATGACAGAGTGGCGATCCGAGGCGTTCCTCTCACTACACACATACGTGTTCCTCCTTCTCATGCCCCCTGATGTGGAGTTAGTCTGGAGGGAGAGAGAGAGCGAGAGAGGGTGATGAAAGGAGGGAGAGAGTGAAAGGAGGGAGAGGATGATGAAAGGAAGGAGAGAGAGAGGGTGGTGAAAGGAGGGAGAGAGTGAAAGAGAGAGAGGGTGATGAAAGGAGGGAGAGAGTGAAAGAGAGAGGGTGATGAAAGGAGGGAGAGGGTGATGAAAGGAGGGAGAGAGTGAAAGAGAGAGACAGTGATGAAAGGAGGGAGAGGGTGATGAAAGGAGGGAGAGGGTGATGAAAGGAGGGAGAGAGTGAAAGAGAGAGAGGGTGATGAAAGAAGGGAGAGAGGGTGATGAAAGGAGGGAGTGAGTGAAAGAGAGAGAGGTTGATGAAAGGAGGGAGAGAGTGAAAGAGAGAGGGTGATGCAAGAGAGAGAGTGAAAGAGAGAGAGGGTGATGAAAGGAGGGAGAGAGTGAAAGAGAGAGTGTGAAAGGAGGGAGAGAGTGAAATAGAGCAGGTGATGCAAGAGAGAGAGTGAAAGAGAGAGAGGATGATGAAAGGAGGCAGTGAGTGAAAGAGAGAGAGTGTGATAAAAGGAGGGAGTGAGTGAAAGAGAGCAGGTGATGCAAGAGAGAGAGTGAAAGAGAGAGAGGATGATGAAAGGAGGGAGTGAGTGAAAGAGAGAGAGGAGAGAGAGGAATTCATAACTGCAACCGTATTGCTGTTTCTTTTTTTTTTTGAGCTTGTTGTCACCGTTGTGCTTTGGCGTGTCAACGGTTTCTTCAATTTAATTGCGAGAGAGAGAGGGTGAGGATGGAAGGTGAGAAGTATAGTGACAGACAGAAAGAAAAATCAATAAATAAACCAAAGAAAGAAATGACAAGAGAAGATACTGCCCTAAACACTATGTTTCTTGTGAGGCCCAGTACAAATGCTGTAAACACTATCTCGACCCCTCTGACATTAATCATCAAGCCCAAAAAAGCTACCCTGTGAGTGAGTGTGTGGCCAAATATCCATACCCAGATATCCATACTTATATTTAAAATAGTATGCTGATTGAGTATGCGAAATGATTGTATTTGAAAATATTGTATTCTTTAAATGCCAGGATGTCATACTCATTTAGCTTTTCATCTAGTGGAATTCACTGTACACTATCGACAAAGAGAAGGGTATGTTCAGACCTACGTGTGTTTGACAACAGCTGAAGAATCAGCTGATAATTAGATGCCAACAAATGGCGGGTAGCAACGCAATTGCGCATTAGATGACGTATTCTCAGTGTGGGTGAGCCTACTACGTGGATATTTGTTGCTTACTGCATACATTTGTACTAAACAGTACGTTCTATACAATACAGTATTAAGACCCACATTTTGTTACGTTACAGCCTTATTCGAAAATTGACTAAATTGTTTTTTCCCCTCATCAATCTACACACAATACCCCATAATGACGAAGCAAACACAGGTTTTTATACATTTTAGCAAATATTATATACATTTAAAAGAAAAAAACTGAAATATCACATTTGCGTAAGTATTCAGACCCTTTACTCAGTACTTTGTTGAAGCAACTTTGGCAGCGATTACAACCTCGAGTCTTGGGTATGACGCTACAAGCGTGGCACACCTGTATTTGGGGAATTTCTCCCATTCTTCTCTGCAGATCCTCTCAAGCTCTGTCAGCTTGGATGGGGAGTGTTGATGCACAGCTATTTTCAGGTCTTTCCAGACATGTTCAATTGGGTTCAAGTCCGGGGTCTGGCTGGGCCACTCAAAGACATTCAGAGACTTGTCCCAAAGCCATTCATGCGTTGTCTTAGCTGTATGCTTAGGGTCGTTGTGCTGTTGGAAGGTGAACCTTCGCCCAGTCTGAGGTCCTGAGCGCTCTGGAGCAGGTTTTCATCAAGGATCTCTCTGTACTTTGCTCCGTTCATCTTTCCATCGATCCTTACTAGTCTCCCAGTCCCTGCTACTGAAAAACATCCCCACAGCATAATGCTGCCACCACCATGCTTTACCGTAGGGATGGTGCCAGGTTTCCTCCATAGGTGACGCTTGGCATTGAGGCCAAAGAGTTCAATCTTGGTTTAATCAGACCAGAGCATCTTGTTTCTCATGGTCAGAGTCCTTTAGGTGTCTTTTGGCAAACTCCAAGCGGGCTGTCATGTGCCTTTTACTAAGGAGTGGCTTCCATCTGGCCACTTTACCATAAAGGCCTGATTGGTGGAATGCTGCAGTTCCTCAGAGGAACTCTAGAGCTCTGTCAGAGTGACTATCGGGTTCTTGGTTGTCTCCCTGACCAAGGCCCTTCTCCCCCGATTGCTCAGTTTGGCAGGGCGGCCAGTTCTAGGAAGAGTCTTGGTGGTTCCAAACTTCTTCCATTTTAGAATTATGGATGCCACTGTGTTCTTGGGGACCTTTAATGCTGCAGACATTTTTTGGTACCCTTCCCCAGATCTGTGACTCGACACAATCCTGTCTCTGAGCTCTACGGACAATTTCCTCGACCTCATGGGTTGATTATTGTTCTGACATGCGCTGTCAGCTCAATTGAATTTGAGCTCAATTTCGAGTCTCATAGCAAAGGGTCTGAATACTTATGTAAATAAGGTATTTCTGTTTTATTTTTTATTTTTAATAAATTTGCAAAAATGTCTAAAAAACTGTTTTTGCTTTGTCATTATAGGGTATTGTATGTAGATTGCATATTTTTTTATTTTATTTAATCCAATAAGGCTGTAACTTAGCAAAATGTGGAAAAAGTCAAGGGGTCTGAATACTTTCTGAAGGCACTGTATGTAGTAAGATTAGTACACAGTGTATAGTTTTAGTAAGTAGAAGTCAAGACAGATTTTAGACACAGACATTGACATCAAGCCCAAAAACCCTGTGAGTGACTGTGTGTGTGTGTGAGTGACTGAGTGAGTTTGTGTGTGTGTGTGTGTGTGTGTGTGTGTGTGTGTGTGTGTGTGTGTGTGTGTGTGACTGTGTGTGTGTGAGTGACTGAGTGTGTGTGACTGAGTGTGTGTGTGAGTGACTGAGTGACTGAGTGTGTGTGTGTGTGTGTGTGTGTGTGTGTGTGTGTGTGTGTGTGTGTGTGTGTGTGTGTGTGTGTGTGTGTGTGTGTGTGTGTGTGTGTGTGTGTGTGTGTGTGTGTGTGTGTGTGTGTGTGTGTGTGTGTGAGTGTGTGAGTGGTTGGTGTGCGGATGCGTGTGTATACATATTCTGTGTACTCTCGGTATACTCACGCTGGGTGTGGTGGAGCCTTTCTTGCGGTCGGGGATGTCGGCCTTGTTAGGGTTGTTGGCGTTACCCAATAGGGGACTGGCAGGGGCACCGCTGCCACCACGCCCGCCTGGTGAAACAGACTTCCGTGGCTGGGCACCCCCATCCTCTTTGTGGTCGCTGTTGTCATCCGAGGTGGTCTGGCTCCTCTTGGGGTAGCCCACCGAGGGAATGGACGGACCGGCTGGATGGAGGGAGGGAGAGACACACATGGATGAGTGTGGAGTTACAATGAGAACAGTGGTGCATTGGATGTTCACATCGCTCTTCCTATAACACTTATCCCCCTTTCCCTCCTTCATGACCCCCTTACTCCTCCTCCTCTCAATGTCCCCCTTCCTCCTTCTTCTCTCAATGTCTCCCCTTCTCCTTCTCCTCCTCTCAATGCCTTCCCTCCTCCTTCTCCTCTCAATCCCTCCCCTCCTTCTTCTCCTCTGTGTCCTCCTCCTCCCCTGCATCTCCCCTCCTTCATCCTTTCTCTCCTACATCCCCCCCTTTTTCCCTATCCTTCCCGCTCCATCTCCTCCCACCCTCTCACCCTGGTCGCTGTAGCGTCTCTGTTTCTGGGTGCCGGAGATGGACCGCTGGGCCTTGAGGTGGGCCGGAGACTGGCCGTTGTTGTTGTGCTCGCTGGCAGGCCGCGCCTTGGCTAGAGACAGATTACTGCTAGAACTGGAATCACTGACCTCCAACTAGGAAAGAGGGGGAGAGAAAAGCTTACACTTAAATCACACTGCAGATTAAAATTAGTTCTACTGTATTTTATGCGCAGATCTGTGCCATTTTGTGACAAAAAGTCACTCAGTGTGTGTTTCTCAATATGCATACAACTTCATTCTCCGATGACGTTCTTGTGTGGAAGAGAGTGTGGAGAATGCATAAGAATGTACATATGAGAAGCAAGCTACTTTTACAGGTACAAAACGACCTAAAACTAATGTTGTAATGCAATGTAGATAGGCCAATGGTAAGCTACGAATTCTTTATGGCTAGCTAGCTAGCTACCAATTCTTTGTCAGTTAGCCTGCGCTCTACGCACACTACAGTGGGTATTATAGGCAGGTAGATATGCTAAATTAACATAGTATGTATTTATTACTATATCAAGATAAAATATTCTAGTCAGGCAACATATGAGATGTGAATGGGCAACAGTTCACTCCGAAGTCAGAGTTTATTTTCTCTTGCTTCAGCTCGAAAACCGTTGGCTATTGGTTTAAGAGATTTTTCATCATGTTTTACATAGTTGTGTCATATTACATCAACAATCCTGGGAATTTAGTTGAAGCTTGCATCGATGCATCCTTCGAAATGTGCACAGAGTACGTGTTCCATACTCTGACCATTGTGTGCTCCAGTTTGCATGCTCGAAATGCGGTAGTGTGCATATTGAGAAACGCACATTTTGTGTTGGATGGAAAATTTTGAAAAATGCACTACATTTTTCTTGAATCTTCAACATAGTAATGCTACCAAAAATAATTTACAGAAACTAGTTACAAATGGAGTCATCCATGATTCACCAAATTATATTTTAAGCATATGTTTTATTTTCAGTCTCCATCTCCACTGAATGAGGTTAACTGTAAGGATTTCTTTCCTAATAATAATAATAATGTAAAATTAACAAATGTACTGAAAAACCTGTGTGAAGGTCAACCTACAGAGGAGGAACTTCTTGAGGCAATTAAATCCTTTTAGTGTTTAAAAACACCATGGCTTGATGATATACCAGTAGAGATAGGTCAGTATATCTGACCTTTTGTACTCAAATATAAATTTTTAGTATGTTTTAACTACTCCTATACAAATTATAGACTTTCAGGTACTCATTACTACTCATTACTACTGAAACAGGACCCAGGTGGTAAGTATAATTTTTATTTTACCTTTATTTAACTAGGAAAGTCAGTTAAGAACAAATTCTTATTTTCAATGACGGCCTAGGAACAGTGGGTTAACTGCCTGTTCAGGGGCAGAATGACAGATTTGTACCTTGTCAGCTCGGGGGTTTGAACTTGCAACCTTCCGGTTACTAGTCCAACTCTCTAACCACTAGGCTACCCTGCCGCCCCAATAATGATCCAGTCCATTTAAAAAACTGGAGACCTCTTACACTTAGTGAAATGTGTAAGAGGCCTCCAGGCAATCCTGGTGAAATGTGTAAGAGGCCTCCAGGCAATCCTGGTGAAATGTGTAAGAGGCCTCCAGAAACTCCTGGTGAAATGTGTAAGAGGCCTCCAGAAACTCCTGGTGAAATGTGTAAGAGGCCTCCAGGCAATCCTGGTGAAATGTGTAAGAGGCCTCCAGGCAATCCTGGTGAAATGTGTAAGAGGCCTCCAGAAACTCCTGGTGAAATGTGTAAGAGGCCTCCAGGCAATCCTGGTGAAATGTGTAAGAGGCCTCCAGGCAATCCTGGTGAAATGTGTAAGAGGCCTCCAGAAACTCCTGGTGAAATGTGTAAGAGGCTTCCAGGTAATCCTGGTGAAATGTGTAAGAGGCCTCCAGAAACTCCTGGTGAAATGTGTAAGAGGCCTCCAGGCAATCCTGGTGAAATGCATAGCACATGGAATAAAAAAGGTTTTACCAGATATTGTTAATCCTGATCAGACAGATTTTTTACATGGACAATATATTTGAGATAATATGTGACAATGAAACATAAAAGATACCTGGCCTGGTCTTCATGGCAGATGTTGAAAAGGCGTTTGATAAAGTACGACTAGAATTTATACATAAATGCCTGGACTACTTTAATTTTGGTGAATCTCTTATACAATGGGTTAAAGTTATGTACAGCAACCCCAGGTGTAAAATAGTAAATAATGGTTACTACTCAAAAAGTATTGAACTGTTAAGAGGAGAAAAACAAGGATGTCCGTTGTCTACTTACAAATAGCAGTGTTTGGCCATTTGGAAAGCCATAGTCAATCAATCTATAATATAATAATACTCGTAGGAAAGATTTTCATCCTTAGCTCACAATCTGTGGATAATATACGATTAGAAAGGTTCAAAATGTATGTAAAACATCACAACACAATTAAAAAATATACTGCACATGGAAACCAAACGAGGGTGGACTATGGTGATAGGTGGGATGGGCTGAGGGGCGTGATTAAAGAGCTGAGGTCTATGGTGATAGGTGGGATGGGCTGAGGGTGGTTGAGGGGTGGGATTAAGAGCTCATGTTCGGTAATGTATTATTGTTATGTGATGTAAAGTGTAAAATGTATGTATATGTAGAAAAAAAGCTGTAAAAACAGATAAATATATTTGTGTCCTCAGAAGAGGATGGGTTAATAATATATACATATATTTATTTTAATTTTAAAAAGTAGATCTTAAAAGAAAGAGAGACATTTTGAAAGCGCAAAAAAGTGACGGCATCACCCAAACAAACAATCACTTCAGGTACAGTATGTTTGCATTTAATTGCACTTGTGCACTTGCCAAAAATGTCAGACAGAAACCAAGACCAAGAACTAATACATGCTAGAGCCAGCACTTTCGGACATGGCCAGGTCTCCCCTTACCTCTGTGGACTTCCTTCCCAGTAGCAGGTAGGTGGCGGTGATCTCATCGTACTTCATCCTGGTTAGAGACTCAGTCACCTCCTCCCGAGTGTAGCCCATCCCCACCATGATGTCTGCAGGAGAACAGGAGTGGGATACGACAGCTGTTAGCATTAGACACCCAATAGGCTGCAGCCTGGGGTTGTCTAGCGGTTAGGGATGCTGCCTTCAAATCCAGCCCATACCCTTTTGACACAAACCCTCTTTCAACTTTCCTGTCTCTCCCTTGTGGTTTCTCCGTCGGCGTTACTCTGGACCCTGATCTCTCTTTTGAAGAACATATCAAGACCATTTCAAGGACAGCTTTTTTCCATCTACGTAACATTGCAAAAATCAGAAACTTTCTGTCCAAAAATGATGCAGAAAAATTAATCCGTGCTTTTGTCACTTCTAGGTTAGACTACTGCAATGCTCTACTTTCCGGCTACCCGGATAAAGCACTAAATAAACTTCAGTTGGTGGTAAATACGGCTGCTAGAATCCTGACTAGAACCAAAAAATTTGATCATATTACTCCAGTGCTAGCCTCTCTACACTGGCTTCCTGTCAAAGCAAGGGCTGATTTCAAGGTTTTACTGCTAACCTACAAAGCATTACATGGGCTTGCTCCTACCTATCTCTCTGATTTGGTCCTGCCGTACATACCTACACGTACGCTACGGTCACAAGACGCAGGCCTCCTAATTGTCCCTAGAATTTCTAAGCAAACAGCTGGAGGCAGGGCTTTCTCCTATAGAGCTCCATTTTTATGGAACGGTCTGCCTACCCATGTCAGAGACACAAACTCGGTCTCAACCTTTAAGTCTTTACTGAAGACTCATCTCTTCAGTGGGTCATATGATTGAGTGTAGTCTGGCCCAGGAGTGGGAAGGTGAACGAAAAGGCTCTGGAGCAACGAACCGCCCTTGCTGTCTCTGCCTGGCCGGTTCCCCTCTTTCCACTGGGATTCTCTGCCTCTAACCCTATTACAGGGGCTGAGTCACTGGCTTACTGGGGCTCTCTCATGGTCCCTGGAAGGGGTGGTCACCTGAGTGGGTTGATTCACTGATGTGGTCATCCTGTCTGGCGCCCCCCTGGGTTGTGCCATGGAGATCTTTGTGGGGCCCTGTCTCAGGATGGTAAGTTGGTGGTTGAAGATAAGTGGTGTGGGGGCTGTGCTTTGGCAAAATGGGTGGGGTTATATCCTTCCTGTTTGGCCCTGTCCGGGGGTGTCCTCGGATGGGTCCACAGTGTCTCCTGACCCCTCCTGTCTCAGCCTCCAGTATTTATGCTGCAGTAGTTTATGTGTCGGGGGGCTAGGGTCAGTTTGTTATATCTGGAGTACTTCTCCTGTCCTATTCGGTGTCCTGTGTGAATCTAAGTGTGCGTTCTCTAATTCTCTCCTTCTCTCTCTCGGAGGACCTGAGCCCTAGGACCATGCCCCAGGATTACCTGACATGATGACTCCTTGCTGTCCCCAGTCCACCTGGCCGTGCTGCTGCTCCAGTTTCAACTGTTCTGCCTTATTATTATACGACCATGCTGGTCATTTATGAACATTTGAACATCTTGGCCATGTTCTGTTATAATCTCCACCCGGCACAGCCAGAAGAGGACTTGCCACCCCACATAGCCTGGTTCCTCTCTAGGTTTCTTCCTAGGTTTTGGCCTTTCTAGGGAGTTTTTCCTAGCCACCGTGCTTCTACACCTGCATTGCTTGCTGTTTGGGGTTTTAGGCTGGGTTTCTGTACAGCACTTTGAGATATCAGCTGATGTACGAAGGGCTATATAAATACATTTGATTTGATTTGGTTTCTAACCAATCATTAAAAATATATATTTAAAAAAACGCCATTGGCTGAGACTGTGTGAACATATATCCCCCATTTCCTATTTGGAACCAAAATACTAGGCTGCGAGGGTAATGTGTTTGAATTTAATTTAATTAACTTTATTAATCCCACAAGGGGAAATAGGATGTACAGCAACAACATACTGCATACATCAGAGAAAGAGAGACAGAGACAGAGAGACAGAGAGAGAGCACTGATGGCTGGTGAAACAACAACTCATTCTCTCTATCATCAGTGCTGAGTGATGGCATGGTAAGAGCAGATCAATGCTGGCATCAACATGTATGGGGTGAGGGAGAGCGGGGTGCGAGTGGAAAGAACAAGGCCTGCCAGACTGTATCGACTCCTGGATCTGTGTGCGTGTATGTGTGTGTGTGTGCATGCACGCATACATTTTAATGACTGTGTGTTACGGAGTGTGGTTGTGTTAATGCGTGGTCAAGTGTGCTTTTTAATGACTATGTGCATGTCTGAGTGGAGTGCTAGGCCGTGGGTGTCTGAAAACAATCCAGCTCTGCCACGCTCACGTTGGGCACAGCATGCCAGGCTAGCCCGCAACACAGGCAGGCTCCCCCTAATACATGTGCCAACCTATCTACTCCCTCCTGCAACCAACAAACAAATAAGAGTTCCTAGCAGCTGATACAGCTGATACAGTTCGTCATCTGATAGTTACGCATTGAGAATACTACCTATAGAACCACATCAGTTCTAAGTGACTTAAATCCTCATTTACAAGCACTTCGCTACACTCGCAATAACATCCTCTAACTATGTGTATATGTGACCAATAACATCCTCTAACTATGTGTATATGTGACCAATAACATCCTCTAACTATGTGTATTTGTGACCAATAACATCCTCTAACTATGTGTATATGTGACCAATGACATCCTCTAACTATGTGTATATGTGACCAATAACATCCTCTAACTATGTGTATATGTGACCAATAACATTTGATTTGATTCATGTACCTACAGGGGTCAAAGTGTAACTAGATAGTCCTATTCCATCTAGTATGTCTCAGTTCTGATTTTCTGTTTTTTATTATGATTATTATTTCAGCATTAACCAACCTTCCTCCTGAAGAGCTAGCGGACGTGCAGGCTTTTGCTCCAGCCCACCTTTAACACACCACATTCTACTAATCAGCGTCTCCTCAGGACCTTGATTAGTATAATAATTTTGTGTTAGAGCAGGGCTGGGACAAAAGCCTGTATACTCAGCAACTCTCCATGAGGAGGCTTCCCATTCTTGGGTTCAATAAAGTCATTATCTATATTCATAAGTATGGGTACACTGTACACATGTAAAGATGGTCCCTGATTCGCTCCCTAACCCTTCCTGTTGATGTTTGCAAACCTATAAGGTGGAAGCTCCACCACCACACTGTTTATTTACACCTATCCAAGGGAGAGAAATGGGAGTGGCTGGTACACAGAGGAGTGCTCGAGTCAGTGTACCTATTCTCTTCTGGTCCGTGATGTCCGTTTCTGGTTCCACGAAGGGCTTCATCTCATCCTCTTCACAGCCGGCGTTTATCCACCGGTCCTTCATGATTTGCTATGAGGGAGAAGGACAAACACATGTTATAATTTCCACTCTACAGGCCCAATTTAACCTCTTGTCCCTGCGCCTATGAACTTAGATCTGTATAGGATTAATGGATTGGATAGGAACCATATAAGCAATATGTCAACGTCGGCTATATATTTATATAATATTTTATGTCAATCTAGGCGATATATTTACATTATATATGTCAACGTAGGCTATATATTAATATAATATATGTCAACCTAGGCTATACAGTATTAAGACCACTTGACTTTTTCCACATTTTGTTACGTTAATGGATTAAATATTTTTTTCCTCATCAATCTACACACAATACCCCATAATGACACCACAATACCCCATAATGACATCACAATACCCCATAATGACATCACAATACCCCATAATGACATCACAATACCACATAATGACATCATAATACCCCATGATGACGAAACAAAAACAGGTTTTTAGAACATTTTGCAAATGTATCAAAAATAAAAATACAACTGAAATCTCACATATACATAAGTATTACTCAGGACTTTGTTGAAGTACCGTTAGCAGCGATTTACAGCCCAGAGTCTTCTTGGGTATGACGCTACAAGCTTGGCACATCTGTATTTGGGGAGACTCTCCGAATCCTCTATGCAGTTCCTCTCAAGATCTGTCAGGTTGGATGGGGAGCATCGCTGCACAGCTATTTTCAGGTCTCTCCAGAGATCTTTGATCGGGTTCAAGTCCGGGCTCTGGTTAGGCCACTCAAGGACATTCAGAGACTTGTCCCAATGCCATTCATGCATTGTCTTGGCTGTGTGCTTAGGGTATTTGGCCCATTGGAAGGTGAACCTTCGCCCCAGTCTGAGGTCCTGAGCACTGTGGAGCAGATTTTCATCAAGGATCTCTCTGTACGTTGCTCCGTTCATATTTCCCTCGATCCTTACTAGTCTCCCAGTCCCTGCCAATGAAAAAGATCCCCACAGCATGATGCTGCCACCACCATGCTTCAACATAGGGATGGTGCCAGGTTTCCTCCAGACATGACGCTTGGCATTCAGGTCAAAGAATCTTGTGGTGCCTTTCTGCAAACTCCAAGCTGGCAGTCATGTGCCTTTTACTGAGGAGTGGCTTCCGTCAGGCCATTCAACCATAAAAGCAGATTGGTGGAGTGCTGCAGATATGGTTGTTCTTCTTAAAGGTTTTCCCATCACCACAGAGGAACTCTGGAGCTCTGTCAGAGTGACCATCGGGTTCTTGGTTACCTCCCTGACCAAGGCCCTTCTCCCCTGATTGCTCAGTTTGGCCGGGCAGCCAGCACTAGGAAGAGTCTTGGTGGTTCCAAACTTCTTCCATTTAAGAATGATGGAGGCCACTGTGTTCTTGGGGACCTTCAATGCTGCAGACATTTTTTGGTACCCTTGCCAAGATCTGTGCACAATCCTGTCTCTGAGCTCTACGGACAATTCCTTCGACCTCACGGCTTGGTTTTTTTCTCTGACATGAACTTTCAACTGTGGGACCTTATATAGACAGGTGTGTGCCTTTCCAAATCATGTCCAATCAATTGAATTGACCACAGGTGGACTCCAATCAAGTTGTAGAAACATCTCAAGGATGATCAATGTTAACAGGATGCACCTGAACTCAATTTCGAGTCTCATATCAAAGAGTCTGAATACCTATGTAAATAACTTCAGCTTTTATTTTTAATACAGCTGCAAGAATTTCTAAAAACCTGTTTTCGCTTTGTCATTATGGGGAATAGTGTGTAGATTGATCAGGGAAAAAAACTAGTAACAAGATGTGAGGGATCTGAATACTTTCCGAATGTACTGTAAGTCGACTGACTTGAAATGGCATTGAGCCCAAACCTGGAGGGCAGTGGCGGTGCAGAGATGGACTGATAAGTGGAGGGTACGAGGTGGTTGGATAAGTGGAGGGTACGAGGTGGTTGGATAAGTGGAGGGTACGAGGTGGTTGAATAAGTGGAGGGTACGAGGTGGTTGGATAAGTGGAGTGTACGAGGTGGTTGGATAAGTGGAGGGCACGAGGTGGTTGGATAAGTGGAGGGCACGAGGTGGTTGGATAAGTGGAGGGTACGAGGTGGTTGGATAAGTGGAGGGTACGAGGTGGTTGGATAAGTGAAGGGTACGAGGTGGTTGGATAAGTGGAGGGTACGAGGTGGTTGGATAAGTGGAGGGTACGAGGTGGTTGGATAAGTGGAGGGTACGAGGTGGTTGGATAAGTGGAGGGTAAGAAGTGGTTGGATAGGTGGAGGGTACGAGGTGGTTGGATAAGTGGAGGGCACGAGGCGGTTGGATAAGTGGAGGGTACGAGGCGGTTGGATAAGTGGAGGGTACGAGGTGGTTGGATAAATGGAGGGCACGAGGTGGTTGGATAAGTGGAGGGTACGAGGTGGTTGGATAAGTGGAGGGTACGAGGTGGTTGGATAAGTGGAGGGCACGAGGTGGTTGGATAAGTGGAGAGAACGAGGTGGTTGGATAAGTGGAGGGTACGAGGTGGTTGGATAAGTGGAGGGTACGAGGTGGTTGGATAAGTGGAGGGTACGAGGTGGTTGGATAAGTGGAGGGTACGAGGTGGTTTGATAAGTGGAGGGCACGAGGTGGTTGGATAAGTGGAGGGTACGAAGTGGATGGATAAGTGGAGGGTACGAGGTGGATGGATAAGTGGAGGGTACAAGGTGGTTGGATAAGTGGAGGGTACGAGGTGGTTGGATAAGTGGAGGGTACGAGGTGGTTGGATAAATGGAGGGTACGAGGTGGTTGGATAAGTGGAGGGTACGAAGTGGTTGGATAAGTGGAGGGCACGAGGTGGTTGGATAAGTGGAGGGTACGAGGTGGTTGGATAAGTGGAGGGTACGAGGTGGTTGGATAAGTGGAGGGTACGAGGTGGTTGGATAAGTGGAGGGTACGAGGTGGTTGGATAAGTGGAGGGTATGAGGTGGTTTGATAAGTGGAGGGTACGAGGTGGTTGGATATGTGGAGGGTTCTAGGTGGTTGGATATGTGGAGGGTTCTAGGTGGTTGGATATGTGAAGGGTTCTAGGTGGTTGGATATGTGGAGGGTTCTAGGTGGTTGGATAAGTGGAGGGTACGATGTGGTTGGATAAGTGAAGGGTACGAGGTGGTTGGATAAGTGGAGGGTACGAGGTGGTTGGATATGTGGAGGGTTCTAGGTGATTGGATAAGTGTAGGAGCATGTGTGTTCGTGTTCCCATGATGCTTAGCCACTGTAGCCCTTGGTATCCAAACACCTTGCCAGTTGGGTGAAGTGCTTAGGGGAGAAAGACACACACTGGCTTTAGCTGTGCTTAGCCGTGGTGTTTCTCATTAGTCTTTGTGTATCACAGATACTAGAAAAGGAACAGGGCGCCATTTGGGACACAAACACTTCTCTTTTTCTCTCTGTTCTGGGTGATGTGGTACAAAACGGACTAGTCACTGATCTCCCTCCATGTGAGCAAGACAAAGGAGCTGATCGTGGATTACAGGAAACTGAGGGCAGTGCACGCCCCCATCCGCAGGGCTGTAGTGGAGTGGGTCGAGAGCTTCAAGTTCCTCGGTGACCACATCACTAAGGAATTAACATGGTCTACACACACACACACCAAAACAGATGTAAAGAAGGCACGACTACGTCTCTTCTCCCTCAGGAGGCTGAATAGATTTGGCATGGGGCCTCAGATCCTCAAAACGTTCTACAGCTGCACCATCGAGAGTATCTTGACTGGCAGCATCACAGCCTGGCAACTGCTCGGCACCCGACCGCAAGGCGCTACAGGGGACAGTGTGTACGGCCCAGTACATCACTGGGGCCGAGCTCCCTGCCTTCCAGGACCTCTATACCAGGTGGTGTCAGAGGAAGGCCCTAAAAATGGTCAAAGACTCCAGCCACTCAAGTCATAGACTATTCTCTCTGCTACAGCACAGCAAGCAGTAACGATGGAACCAACAGGAACCTGAACAGCTTCTACCAAGCCATAAGACTGCTAAATAGTTAGTTAAATAGTTAACCAAATAGCTACGCAGACTATCTGCATTGACCCCTTTTTGCACTAATTCTTTTAACTCATCACATACAGTACGCTGCTGCTGGTGTTTATTATCCATCCTGTTGCCTAGTAACTTTGTCCCTACATATATGTACATATCTACCTCAATGACCTCGTACCCCTGCACATGGACTCGGTTTCTGATACCCCGTGTATATAGACAAGTTATCGTTATTCATTGTGTATTTATTCCTCTGTATTGTTGAGAAGGGCCCGTCAGTAAGCATTTCATTGTTAGTCTACACCTGTTGTTTACCAAGCATGTGACAAATATAATGTGATTTGATTAGATCAATGTACACAAAAGCACACACAAAGAATGCTGTGTGTTTCTGCATAAGTGCCTGTGTGTGTGTGTGTATGTGTGCGTGGGGGTTCTGTGTGTATGTGCCTGTGTGTGTGTGTGTGGGGGGTTCTGTGTGTATGTGCCTGTGTGTGTGTGGGGGTTCTGTGTGTATGTGCCTGTGTGTGTGGGGGGTTCTGTGTGTATGTGTGCGTGGGGGGTTCTGTGTGTATGTGCCTGTGTGTGTGTGGGGGGTTCTGTGTGTATGTGCCTGTGTGTGTGTGGGGGGTTCTGTGTGTATGTGCCTGTGTGTGTGTGGGGGGTTCTGTGTGTATGTGCCTGTGTGTGTGTGGGGGGTTCTGTGTGTATGTGCGTGTGTTTGTATGTGTGCGCGCGAATAAGTACATGTGCATCTAGCAGAGGGAAATCTGCTTTAGCCGCTGGAGGAGGTGTGTGTGTGCGCGCGCATGCATTAGTGTGTGCATGTTTGCATGCGTGTGTGTGACCACATTCAGGTGCGGTTTTCAAACCCTGCATGCCATGCATCTCCACACAGGTAGAATCCAGGCAGGAGTGACGTAAAGCAGGAAGGAGTCTGTGTGAGAGGGGTGGACGTAAAGGAGGAAGGAGTCTGTGTGAGAGGGGTGGACGTAAAGCAGGAAGGAGTCTGTGTGAGAGGGGTGGACGTAAAGGAGGAAGGAGTCTGTGTGAGAGGGGTGGACGTAAATGAGGAAGGAGTCTGTGTGAGAGGGGTGGACGTAAAGGAGGAAGGAGTCTGTGTGAGAGGGGTGGACGTAAAGGAGGAAGGAGTCTGTGTGAGAGGGGTGGACGTAAAGCAGGAAGGAGTCTGTGTGAGAGGGGTGGACGTAAAGGAGGAAGGAGTCTGTGTGAGAGGGGTGGACGTAAAGGAGGAAGGAGTCTGTGTGAGAGGGTGGACGTAAAGGAGGAAGGAGTCTGTGTGAGAGGGGTGGACGTAAAGGAGGAAGGAGTCTGTGTGAGAGGGATGGACGTAAAGCAGGACGGAGTCTGTGTGAGAGGGTGGACGTAAAGGAGGAAGGAGTCTGTGAGAGGGGTGGACGTAAAGGAGGAAGGAGTCTGTGTGAGAGGGTTGGACGTAAAGCAGGAAGGAGTCTGTGTGAGAGGGGTGGACGTAGTAAAGCAGGAAGGAGTCTGTGTGAGAGGGGTGGACGTAAAGGAGGAAGGAGTCTGTGTGAGAGGGTGGATGTAAAGGAGGAAGGAGTCTGTGTGAGAGGGGTGGACGTAAAGGAGGAAAGAGTCTGTGTGAGAGGGGTGGACGTAAAGGAGGAAGGAGTCTGTGTGAGAGGGGTGGACGTAAAGGAGGAAGGAGTCTGTGTGAGAGGGGTGGACGTAAAGGAGGAAGGAGTCTGTGTGAGAGGGGTGGACGTAAAGGAGGAAAGAGTGTGTGAGAGGGGTGGACGTAAAGGAGGAAGGAGTCTGTGTGAGAGGGGTGGACGTAAAGGAGGAAGGAGTCTGTGTGAGAGGGGTGGACAGCGAGTAGTAAAAAATAAAAAGTAATAAGCGTAAGACATATTTACATTTTGGCCTTCCTCCCTCACCTCAAGTGTACCGCGCTTGGCTGGGTTGAGCACCAGGAAACGCTTGAGGAGGTTTTCACAGTCGGTGGACATGTAGAAAGGGATACGGTATTTACCCCTTAAAACACGCTCTCTCAGCTCCTATAGGGGGAGATAGAGAGGAGAGGATAAAGGTCGGGTCAGTTGTGGACATGCAGAAGGGGATAAGGTATCCCCCCAATGAATCAGCTACCCCAAAACACACTCTCACGCCCTCAGATGCAGGAAAGAATGTGCAATGAGGTATTGAATGTGTCACTGTCGGTCACCTTGATTACTACAATTTGTCTCTCTTGACCTGTGTGCACCTACGTTGTTTCATTCATAGGCTATGTTGTAAGCAACCTCATGATGGGTATAGGGAAAATTTGAGTATCATGTAGTAAACTAAACCTACTGAAGTTACGTTGAACTGGGTTAATGGAATATGAATTACAGTCATCCAATATCCCAGGGATCATCAACTAAGATTCAGCAGCGGGACAATTTTCTTGAGCGGGTGGTTGGGGAGCCGGAACATCATTACAAATCATTTGTTGACGGCAAATTGACCGCAAGGAGCCCAAACAGACATCATGTTTGACTAAAACATAATCGTTCCAAACCTTGCTTATATTTCTATACAATCACACGCCTCTCTATCGTGCTTGGGAACACATTTCTTAAATGAAAATCACTTGGAGCTGATTTTCTGGTGTTTTTACAGTCATGTCTAACAACGCAGCAAGTTGGGAGTCCTGCAATATACAGTAGGGGAGTGCTGCAATATACAGTAGGGGAGTGCTGCAATATACAGTAGGGGAGTGCTGCAATATACAGTAGGGGAGTGCTGCAATATACAGTAGGGGAGTGCTGCAATATACAGTAGGGGAGTGCTGCAATATACAGTAGGGGAGTGCTGTAATATACAGTAGGGGAGTGCTGCAATATACAGTAGGGGAGTGCTGCAATATACAGTAGGGGAGTGCTGCAATATACAGTAGGGGAGTGCTGCAATATACAGTAGGGAGTGCTGCAATATACAGTAGGGGAGTGCTGCAATATACAGTAGGGGAGTGCTGCAATATACAGTAGGGGAGTGCTGCAATATACAGTAGGGGAGTGCTGCAATATACAGTAGGGGAGTGCTGCAATATACAGTAGGGGAGTGCTGCAATATACAGTAGGGGAGTGCTGCAATATACAGTAGGGGAGTGCTGCAATATACAGTAGGGGAGTGCTGCAATATGCAGTAGGGGAGTGCTGCAATATACAGTACGGGAGTGCTGCAATATACAGTAGGGGAGTGCTGCAATATACAGTAGGGGAGTGCTGCAATATACAGTAGGGGAGTGCTGCAATATACAGTAGGGGAGTGCTGCAATATACAGTAGGGGAGTGCTGCAATATGCAGTAGGGGAGTGCTGCAATATACAGTAGGGAATGCTGCAATATACAGTAGGGGAGTGCTGCAATCAGTAGGGGAGTGCTGCAATATACAGTAGGGGAGCCCTGCAATATACAGTAGGGGAGTGCTGCAATATACAGTAGGGGAGTGCTGCAATATACAGTAGGGGAGTGCTGCAATATACCGGGAGTGCTGCAATATACAGAGGGGAGTGCTGCAATTACAGTAGGGAGTGCTGCAATATACCCAAAGCCCTGCAATATACAGTAGGGGAGTGCTGCAATATACAGTAGGGGAGCCCTGCAATATACAGTAGGGGAGTGCTGCAATATACAGTAGGGGAGTGCTGCAATATGCTGCAACAGAAGTAAAGGAAATGGATAAACTGACTGCATCCAATCAAAACGTGGCATTTAACACCATAAGGCCAAGCTCATAAAAACATGTGTCCTCCCTAATCTTGAATGGCACAAACCGCCACTGACAAAGACAGACACTGCTTCCCAATTCTCTACCTTTCTCCCAAAGTGTGCAATCACACCCTCTTCCCTATGCAGTAAGCATGCCCTCTTCCCTGTGCAGTAAGCATGCCCTCTTCCCCATGCAGTAAGCATGCCCTCTTCCCCATGCAGTAAGCATGCCCTCTTCCCTGTGCAGTAAGCATGGTAAGCATGCCCTCTTCCCCATGCAGTAAGCATGCCCCCTTCCCCTAAGCAGTAAGCATGGTAAGCATGCCCTCTTCCCTATGCAGTAAGCATGCCCTCTTCCCTATGCAGTAAGCACGGTAAGCATGCCCTCTTCCCTATGCAGTAAGCATGCCCTCTTCCCCATGCAGTAAGCATGCCCTCTTCCCCATGCAGTAAGCATGCCCCCTTCCCCATGCAGCAAGTATGGTAAGCATGCCCTCTTCCCTATGCAGTAAGCATGCCCTCTTCCCTGTGCAGTAAGCATGCCCTCTTCCCTATGCAGTAAGCATGCCCTCTTCCCTATGCAGTAAGCATGCCCTCTTCCCTGTGCAGTAAGCATGCCCTCTTCCCCATGCAGTAAGCATGCCCTCTTCCCTGTGCAGTAAGCATGCCCTCTTCCCCATGCAGTAAGCATGCCCTCTTCCCTGTGCAGTAAGCATGCCCTCTTCCCTGTGCAGTAAGCCTGCCCTCTTCCCTGTGCAGTAAGCCTGCCCTCTTCCCTGTGCAGTAAGCATGGTAAGCATGCCCTCTTCCCTATGCAGTAAGGATGCCCTCTTCCCTATGCAGTAAGCATGCCCTCTTCCCTATGCAGTAAGCATGCCCTCTTCCCTATGCAGTAAGCATGCCCTCTTCCCTATGCAGTAAGCATGGTAAGCATGCCCTCTTCCCTGTGCAGTAAGGATGCCCTCTTCCCTATGCAGTAAGAATGGTAAGCATGCCCTCTTCCCCATGCAGTAAGCCTGCCCTCTTCCCCATGCAGTAAGCCTGCCCTCTTCACCATGCAGTAAGCATGCCCTCTTCCCTATATGCAGTAAGAATGGTAAGCATGCCCTCTTCCCCATGCAGTAAGCATGCCCTCTTCCCTATATGCAGTAAGCATGCCCTCTTCCCTATGCAGTAAGCATGCCCTCTTCCCCATGCAGTAAGCATGCCCTCTTCCCCATGCAGTAAGCATGCCCTCTTCCCAATGCAGTAAGCATGCCCTCTTCCCAATGCAGTAAGCATGCCCTCTTCCTATATGCAGTAAGCATGCCCTCTTCCCATGCAGTAAGCATGCCCTCTTCCCAATGCAGTAAGCATGCCCTCTTCCCAATGCAGTAAGCATGCCCTCTTCCCTATATGCAGTAAGCATGCCCTCTTCCCCCCATGCAGTAAGCATGCCCTCTTCCCCATGCAGTAAGCATGCCTCTTCCCATGCAGTAAGCATGGTAAGCATGCCCTCTTCCCTATGCAGTAAGCATGCCCTCTTCCCTATGCAGTAAGCACGGTAAGCATGCCCTCTTCCCTATGCAGTAAGCATGCCCTCTTCCCTATGCAGTAAGCATGCCCTCTTCCCCATGCAGTAAGCATGCCCTCTTCCCCATGCAGTAAGCATGCCCTCTTCCCCAGTATGCAGTAAGCATGCCCTCTTCCCCATGCAGTAAGCATGCCCTCTTCCCTATGCAGTAAGCATGCCCTCTTCCCCATGCAGTAAGCATGCCCTCTTCCCTATGCAGTAAGAATGGTAAGCATGCCCTCTTCCCCATGCAGTAAGCATGCCCTCTTCCCTATGCAGTAAGAATGGTAAGCATGCCCTCTTCCCCATGCAGTAAGCATGCCCTCTTCCCTATGCAGTAAGCATGCCCTCTTCCCCATGCAGTAAGCATGCCCTCTTCCCTATGCAGTAAGAATGGTAAGCATGCCCTCTTCCCCATGCAGTAAGCATGCCCTCTTCCTTATGCAGTAAGCCCTCTTCCCCATGGTAAGCATGCCCTCTTATTTATGCAGTAAGAATGGTAAGCATGCCCTCTTCCCTGTGCAGTAAGCATGCCCTCTTCCCCATGCAGTAAGCATGCCCTCTTCCCTGTGCAGTAAGCATGGTAAGCATGCCCTCTTCCCTGTGCAGTAAGCATGGTAAGCATGCCCTCTTCCCTATGCAGTAAGGATGCCCTCTTCCCTGTGCAGTAAGCATGCCCTCTTCCCCATGCAGTAAGCCTGCCCTCTTCCCCATGCAGTAAGCCTGCCCTCTTCCCCATGCAGTAAGCATGCCTCTTCCCTATATGCAGTAAGAATGGTAAGCATGCCCTCTTCCCCATGCAGTAAGCATGCCCTCTTCCCCATGCAGTAAGTATGCCCTCTTCCCCATGCAGTAAGCATGCCCTCTTCCCTATATGCAGTAAGCATGCCCTCTTCCCTATGCAGTAAGCATGCCCTCTTCCCCATGCAGTAAGCATGCCCTCTTCCCCATGCAGTAAGCATGCCCTCTTCCCAATGCAGTAAGCATGCCCTCTTCCCATGCAGCAAGTATGCCCTCTTCCCCATGTAAGCATGCCCTCTTCCCTGTGCAGTAAGCATGCCCTCTTCCCTGTGCAGTAAGCGTGCCCTCTTCCCTGTGCAGTAAGCATGGTAAGCATGCCCTCTTCCCTGTGCAGTAAGCATGCCCTCTTCCTTATGCAGTAAGCATGCCCTCTTCCCCATGCAGTAAGCATGCCCTCTTCCCTATGCAGCAAGTATGGTAAGCATGCCCTCTTCCCCATGCAGTAAGCATGCCCTCTTCCCTATGCAGTAAGCATGCCCTCTTCCCAATGCAGTAAGCATGCCCTCTTTCCCAATGCAGTAAGCATGCCCTCTTCCCTATGCAGTAAGCATGCCCTCTTCCCCATGCAGTAAGCATGCCCTCTTCCCCATGCAGTAAGCATGCCCTCTTCCCCATGCAGTAAGCATGCCCTCTTCCCCATGCAGTAAGCATGCCCTCTTCCCCATGCAGTAAGCATGCCCTCTTCCCCATGCAGTAAGCATGCCCTCTTCCCAATGCAGTAAGCATGCCCTCTTCCCCAAGCAGTAAACATGCCCTCTTCCCTATGCAGTAAGCCTGCCCTCTTCCCCAAGCAGTAAGCATGCCCTCTTCGCTATGCAGTAAGCATGGTAAGTAGCGGCTAGATGGAGTTAGCCCCATTCTTACAACACTGCTTTCCTTTTAAAGCAATTGCACATTTATGACAGAAGGGTAGACAGAAATGGCATATAGAGTGGAGGTCAGGGTTAAAAGTTAATACACTCACACATGTACACACACACCTTGAGGTTCTGACCGTCGAAGGGCAGCGACCCTGAGACCAGCGTGTACAGGATGACCCCCAGGCTCCAGACATCCACCTCTGGCCCGTCGTACTTCTTCCCCTGGAACAGCTCTGGGGCGGCGTAGGGAGGAGAGCCGCAGAACGTGTCCAGCTTACTTCCCATGACAAACTCATTACTGAAGCCAAAGTCGGCAATCTTGATGTTCATGTCGGCGTCCAGGAGTAAGTTCTCAGCCTGGTTGGGGGGTGAGTAGGGGTGGAAGTGGGTGTGTTTGTGTGTGGAATGTATTCAGTGACGTGAAACATTGTTGTCCTTTTCAAATTAAAGAACGGGGATGTAGATGGCTGGATGTTACACTGGAACTAGTGACCTATTAGTGGGGTGTGTGTGGGGACATCATTCATTGTGACACAAGATGCACTATGTACGAGATTGCTAATGGAGAAGTAAACATTGAACATTTACACCGGCAGTAACGTTGTCAGACTCCCTTATTAAATAACTTTACAGTCTTGAATACTGCAGATAGAACTAGAATGAATAGTGCTATCAGGGGAAAGAGAGAGATATGAAGAGAGGAGAGAGATGGGGAAGAGCGGAGGAAGACAAAGAAGCGAATGAGGTGCAGAGGATGAGAATGAGAGCAAGATGCCAACTCCGTGCCCCACACGTAGCATCAGACATCTTTCTTTCTTCCTTCCTATTTCCATCACTCTCTCCATCTCCCTGTTTCTCTATCCATATCTTTCTGTTCCTCCCTCCCACTTTCTCTCCTTCTCTCTTTCTCTATTACTCACCCTCTCTCTCTCTTGTGCATAATGTCTCATGGTGGAAACAGAGCATGTAATGCCCTGTAGACTACTACACTGTGTCACAAAGCACACATCTCTGGGGGATGGTAACACAACATCCCATGAGACCCCTGCTAGAGGAGTAGGAGGTGATTATGAACAGTGTTTCTCCCAGGGCTGTGGAAGAGAGTGCGTGTGTGTGTCATGGTACGTGTGTGTGTGCCAGGGTACGTGTGCGTGTGCAGGTGTAGGATCTTAATTTGATCACCCTGTTGCAGGACAACTTTCCTGCCTGCAATGCAGGATATGTAAAACTTGCAATGTATTTGACACTGGAACCGCTGGGCCTCGAAGGTCCCCTCCTCATTCTGACTGAAAAAATAATAATCTACCTTAAAAATAAAAAATAAATATATATATATAAATATAAGTCGGAAGTTTACATACACCTTAGCCAAATACATTTAAACTTAGTTTATCACAATTCCTGACATTTAAGCCTAGTAAAAGTTAGGATCACCACTTTATTTTAAGAATGTGAAATGTCAGAATAATAGTAGAGAGAATGATTTATTTCAGCTTCTATTTCTTTCATCACATTCCCAGTGGGTCAGAAGTTTACATACACTCAATTAGTATTTAGTAGCATTGCCTTAGAATTGTTTAACTTGGGTCAAATGTTTTGGGTAGCCTTCCACAAGCTTCCCACAATAAGTTGCGTGAATTTTGGCCCATTCCTCCTGACAGAGCTGGTGTAACTGAGTCAGGTTTGTAGGCCTCCTTGCTCACACACGCTTCTTCAGTTCTGCCCACAAATGTTCTGTAGGATTGAGGTCAGGGCTTTGTGATGGCCACTCCAATACCTTGACTTTGTTGTCTTTAAGCCATTTTGCCACAACTTTGGTAGTATGCTTGGGGTTACTGTTCATTTGGAAGACACATTTGCGACCAAGCTTTAACTTCCTGACTCATGATACCATCTATTTTGTGAAGTGCAACAGTCCCACCTGCAGCAAAGCACCCCCACAACATGATGCTGCCACCCCCGTGCTTCACGGTTGGGATGGTGTTCTTCGGCTTGCAAGCCTACCCCTTTTTCCTCAAAACATAACGATGGTCATTATGGCCAAACAGTTCTATTTTTGTTTCATCAGACCAGAGGACATTTCTCCAGAATGTACGATCTATGTCCACATGTGCTGTTGTAAACCGTAGTCTGTCTTTTTTATGGCGGTTTTGGAGCAATGGCTTCTTCCTTGCTGAGCGGCCTTTCAGGTTATGTCGATATAGGACTCGTTTTACTGTGGATATAGATACTTTTGTACCTGTTTCCTCCAGCATCTTCACAAGGTCCTTTGCTGTTGTTCTGGGATTGATTTGCACTTTTCGCAACAAAGTAAGTTAATCTCTAGGAGACAGACCGCATCTCCTTCCTGAGCGGTATGATGGATGCGTGGTCCCATGGTGTTTATACTTGCGGACTATTGTTTGTACAGATGAACGTGGTACCTTCAGGAGTTTGGAAATTGCTCCCAAGGATGAATCAAATTTGTGGAGGTCTACAATTTATTTATTTAGATTTTCCCATGATGTCAAGCAAAGAAGCATTGAGATTGAAGGTAGGCCTTGAAATACATTCACCGGTACACCTTCAATTGACTCAAATTATGTCAATTAGCCTATCAGAAGCTTCTAAAGCCATGACATCATTTTCGGGACTTTTCCAAGCTGTTTAAAGGCACAGTCAACTTAGTGAATGTAAACTTCAGACCCACTGGAATTGTGATACAGTGAATCATAAGTGAAATAATCTTTCTGTAAACAATTGTAGGCAAAATGACTTGTGTCATACACAAAGTAGACCAACTTGCCAAAACTATAGTTTGTTAACAAGAAATTTGTGGAGTGGTGGTAAAACAAGTTTTATTGACTACAACCTAAGTGTATGTCAACTTCCGACTTCAAACAGCTTCTGTTTACAATGACGAAATAAAACAGTCAGCCAAACGCACAGTCAGTGAGTCAGCCAGACGCACAGTCAGTCAGCCAGACGCACAGTCAGTCAGCAAGATGCACAGTCAGTCAGTCAGCCAGACGCACAGTCAGTGAGCCAAACGCACAGTCAGTCAGTCAGCCAGACGCACAGTCAGGAAGCCTACCGAGTGGTGCAGTGGTCTAGCTGTGCCACTAGAGATCCTGGTTCGAATCCAGACTCTGTCGCAGCCGGCCCGACCAGGAGACCCATGGGCGGCGCACAATTGGCCCAGCGTCGTCAGGTTTAGGGGAGGGTTTGACCGGCAGGGATGTCCTTGTCCCATCGCACTCTAGCAACTCCTGTGGCGGGCCGGGCGCATGCACGCTGACACGGTCGCCAGGTGTACGGTGTTTCCTCCGACACATTAGTGTGGCTGGCTTCTGGGTTAAGTGGGCATTGTGTCAAGAGGCAGTGCGGCTTGGTTGGGTCATGTTTCGGAGGACGCACGGCTCTAGACCTTCGCCTCTCCTGAAGTCCGTACAGGAGTTGCAGCGATGAGACAAGACTAACTACCAATAGGATACCAGGAAATTGGCGAGAAAAAGTTGCACGGTCAGCCAGACACACGGTCAGTTGATGAAAACATCAGTAGACTAAACATAAATAGTGAAAATCAGCACAAAATGGATATTAAATGCCGATATGAAAACATTCAAAGATAATAAATGGACTGTCAGCTCGTGCTTACATGGTGTGCATCTTAACACAGTGGCATCAGTTGGAGCATGTCCATGTCACATAAACAATGAAAGCTGGTGAGCATGTTGTTTTCTGTTTGAGATGTGGGGCCTGCTGTCTCAGTGATGACATTTTGTGCTGATAATCGGTGTAGCATTGCTCACAAGCTTGTTCTTCCCAAATGTTGTCGTCCCTACCGGCTCAGTGCACACCGGTTATGGCTTTTTGGGTGTAGATTCAGGTTCAGGTTGAGAGCTCGGAATCAGAAGAATAATAAACATGATCCATTTCTTCCTCCGCAATCTGAGTGGTTTTAATTCAGATCTTGTCGCAGCGCTAACACAGAATGTGCATCCCGTTCGTCTGGGTTGTAATAATATTGTACATGACGTACGCTCTCACTGTGTTCTCCAAGTAGGCCAAAGTAGACTGATAAGACTGCTTGGATTCGGTGGACTGATATAGGGTACTTACCATTTGGAGATTACAAAAGATCCATGATCCCTTTTCTCCCCCAATATACTTTATTCATTTATTTCATCCATTGTTGTATCTGTGACATTAGTTTCAGTTACAGTTTTAGGTTCAGTTTCGAGGCAGTTTTCAGGGTGATTCTAAACTGGGAACCGCACCTTCAACTGTGAGGAGAAGGAAGGGCCTATTTTATAAAGGGCATGTAAAGGGCATGTAATTTTTCCCCTGGAAAGCCATTTAAAAAAAAGACATGCCCTGCTAAAACTCGCTATGACACCAGGTCTGTATGTTATATTATGATTGTAACAACAACAGTGTGTTAAACAGACTTATTTAGGAAAAGTCTGGAGTGAGAGGGGCATGACGTTCAAAATGTAATTAATGAGCCGTCCAAATGACGACTGATTTAGTGGTTCTAGTGTGAAGAAGTCTTCTGAAGTTTGTCATTTCTTGATTTTCCCTTAAGAAAATGTTATCAGTCCTTACAAAACATGTCTGTTAATTATAATCCACATAATAACTCAAATTTCCTGTTGCTGCTGGATCAGTGTCCTGCTGTAGCAAACTGGCTCCAATTAAGATCCTACATGTGTGTGTGTGTGTGTGTGTGTGTGTGTGTGTGTGTGTGTGTGTGTAATAAAGCCTTCATTACCTTCAGGTCTCTGTGTACAATGTGTTTCTGATGGCAGTACTGTACAGCTGACACAATCTGGAAAGGAATGGACCAAAACCATACAATTACAAGTTAGAACATATTATTAGACAGTTGTACGATGACGTTTTAGAAGGTCTTCTTAAAGGGACAACTAGACAAGGCAGTCCTTGACATCTCAGAGTTTGACACATGGCAGAGGAGCTTGGGGTTCAGAAAGTGTGTCTGTGTGTCTCTGTGTGTGTGGGCAATTAACAACATCCAACCGCAGCACCTACATCTCTCAGAACTCCATTGATTGGACAACAGGGATGTGCTTGGGGCTAGAACAGTGTGTGTGTGTGTGTGTGTGTGTGCGTGCGTGCGTGCCAGATCTGGTGGAGTTCCCATCTAGGTAAGCAGGGACTGATAGGAACAGAATTAGCTATTCACTGATTACAGTCAATAACATACATTGATTGTTATTTTTGTAGTTATAAAGTAGCTATCTACTGGGGTAATACATTTTTGCAGTCTCCTAATGGGGTAATACATTTTTGCAGTCTCCTAATGGGGTAATATATTTCTGCAGTCTCCTAATGGGGTAATATATTTCTGCAGTCTCCTAATGGGGTAATATATTTCTGCAGTCTCCTAATGGGGTAATATATTTCTGCAGTCTCCTAACGGGGTAATATATTTCTGCAGTCTCCTAATGGGATAATACATTTTTGCAGTCTCCTAACGGGGTAATATATTTCTGCAGTCTCCTAATGGGGTAATATATTTCTGCAGTCTCCTAACGGGGTAATATATTTCTGCAGTCTCCTAATGGGGTAATATATTTCTGCAGTCTCCTAACGGGGTAATATATTTCTGCAGTCTCCTAATGGGGTAATATATTTCTGCAGTCTCCTAATGGGATAATAAATTTCTGCAGTCTCCTAATGGGATAATACATTTCTGCAGTCTCCTAATGGGGTAATATATTTCTGCAGTCTCCTAATGGGGTAATATATTTCTGCAGTCTCCTAATGGGATAATACATTTCTGCAGTCTCCTAATGGGGTAATATATTTCTGCAGTCTCCTAATGGGGTAATATATTTCTGCAGTCTCCTAATGGGGTAATATATTTCTGCAGTCTCCTAATGGGGTAATACATTTCTGCAGTCTCCTAATGGGGTAATATATTTCTGCAGTCTCCTAATGGGGTAATATATTTCTGCAGTCTCCTAATGGGGTAATATATTTCTGCAGTCTCCTAATGGGGTAATACATTTTTGCAGTCTCCTAATGGGGTAATACATTTTTGCAGTCTCCTAATGGGGTAATATATTTCTGCAGTCTCCTAATGGGGTAATATATTTCTGCAGTCTCCTAATGGGGTAATATATTTCTGCAGTCTCCTAATTCTTTGTTTTGTTGACAGTCATTTTTGCCTTGTTCTCAATTAATAACAGGCCTACTGGTCAATGTGAAGTTATAACCTCCCCTTTCCTTTTGCAAATATCCTCTATCAAGTATCATAGTTAGTTGGAAACACTGACCAATGAGCTCTACGTTTGACAGTGTTAGTTGGAAACACCGACCAATGAGCTCTACGTTTGACAGTTAGTTGGAAACACTGACCAATGAGCTCTACGTTTGACAGTGTTAGTTGGAAACACTGACCAATGAGCTCTACGTTTGACAGTGTTAGTTGGAAACACTGACCAATGAGCTCTACGTTTGACAGTGTTAGTTGGAAACACTGACCAATGAGCTCTACGTTTGACAGTGTTAGTTGGAAACACTGACCAATGAGCTCTACGTTTGACAGTGTTAGTTGGAAACACTGACCAATGAGCTCTACGTTTGACAGTGTTAGTTGGAAACACTGACCAATGAGCTCTACGTTTGACAGTGTTAGTTGGAAACACTGACCAATGAGCTCTACGTTTGACAGTGTTAGTTGGAAACACTGACCAATGAGCTGGAAACACTGACCAATGAGTTTGACGTTTGACAGTGTTAGTTGGAAACACTGACCAATGAGCTCTACGTTTGACAGTGTTAGTTGGAAACACTGACCAATGAGCTCTACGTTTGACAGTGTTAGTTGGAAACACTGACCAATGAGCTCTACGTTTGACAGTGTTAGTTGGAAACACTGACCAATGAGCTCTACGTTTGACAGTGTTAGTTGGAAACACTGACCAATGAGCTCTACGTTTGACAGTGTTAGTTGGAAACACTGACCAATGAGCTCTACGTTTGACAGTGTTAGTTGGAAACACTGACCAATGAGCTCTACGTTTGACAGTGTTAGTTGGAAACACTGACCAATGAGCTCTACGTTTGACAGTGTTAGTTGGAAACACTGACCAATGAGCTCTACGTTTGACAGTGTTAGTTGGAAACACTGACCAATGAGCTCTACGTTTGACAGTGTTAGTTGGAAACACTGACCAATGAGCTCTACGTTTGACAGTGTTAGTTGGAAACACTGACCAATGAGCTCTACGTTTGACAGTGTTAGTTGGAAACACTGACCAATGAGCTCTACGTTTGACAGTGTTAGTTGGAAACACTGACCAATGAGCTCTACGTTTGCTGCCTTCTCTGTTGCTGATAATGCAGCTCTCGTCCACTGGCAGAACTTATGTAGGCTATATAGGTCTTAGGGTAGTGTTGGCCAAGCGAATTGGTTGTTCCTCGCAGGGCTCAGTCCTGCCAAGTCGGCTGGCTTGAAAGTCTGTGTGTGTGTGTGTGTGTGTGTGTGTGTGTGTCTGTGACACCCAGCCAGGGTGTCTTTGAACATGGTGTGTCTTAGTGTGTGTGTGCGTGTGTAGGGCTGAATCCAGTTCACTGCGGTACCTGTCTAAATTTAGCCCTGGCCTCCTTCTCCTTCATCCTCCCATGTGCTACGAGGTAGTCAAAGACCTCCCCTGGAAGGAGAAAGGGGGAAGGGGGGCGAGAGGGAGGAGAGATAGAGGTGGGTAGGGAGAGAGAGAGAGAGAGAGAGAGAGAGAGAGAGAGAGAGAGAGAGAGAGAGAGAGAGAGAGAGAGAGAAAGAAAGGGGGAGAGAAAAAGAGAAACAGAGAGAGAGGGGGGAGAGAGAGGGAGAAAGAGAGAGAGAAAAAGGGGGGATGGAGAGGGACAGAGAGAAAGAGGGAGGAGAGAGGCATAGAGAGTTTAAGTTAAACTTTGACTGAATGGAGACACGCCACAACTTTCTCTCAGTCCTCCAAATTAAATGTAAAGTCATATGTCTGAAAGCATAAATTGCTAGTTAGGCAGCCTCATTTGTCCTAGGTAAGGCAACATTATGCCTTATTATACAGTACTATATAAATAGCAGGAGGCAGACCAAACGTCCTCCTGGAGAGCTACTGGTTATGCTGTCTTTTTCTGCAGCCCTGACCTCTGATTCTACTAAACAGGCCTGAAGCAGGTGTGTTAGCACAGGATAGCACCTTGTAGCTCTTCAAGAGGAGGGTGGCATACTATAATAGTAGAACCAGGATGATAATACTTGTATTTAATATTCATGAGCTTTCATGCATTATGCTCAAAGCATATTATAAATATTATAGTGTACTCTGTACTACACTATTTACCGTACCTCATATTACTAAGTAACTTACCTCCACTGGCATATTCCATCACGAGGTAGAGAGTCTTCTCAGTCTCTATCACCTCAAACAGTTTCACTGTGGAAGGTAGAGAGAGAGAGGGAGAGGGAGAGGAGAGAGGGAGAGGGAGAGAGGGAGAGAGGGAAAGAGAGCGAGAGAGAGAGAGGGAGGGGGAGAGAGAGAGAGGGAGGGAGCGGGAGAGAGAGAGAGAGAGAGAGGGAGAGGGAGGGAGAGGGGGAGAAAGAGAAAGGGAGAGAGGCAGAGAGAGAGAGAGAGAGAGAGAGGGGGAGGGAGAGAGAGAGGGGGAGGGGAGAGAGGGGGAGGGAGAGAGGGGGAGAAAGAGAAAGGGAGAGAGGCAGAGAGAGAGAGAGAGAGAGAGAGAGAGAGAGGGAGAGAGGGAGAGGGAGAGGGAGAGAGAGAGAGAGAGAGAGGGAGAGAGAGAGAGGGAGAGAGGGGGAGAAAGAGAAAGGGACAGAGGCAGAGAGAGAGAGAGAGAGAGAGAGGGAGAGAGAGAGAGAAAGAGTAAGAGAGAGTTATTTCACTTTTGTTTATTATCTATTTCACTTGCTTTGGCAATGTAAATATACAGTATGTTTTCCATGCCAATGAATTGAATTGATATTAGCCAGGTTGCCTCAGGACAGAATAGGTGCAGTAGTGCTGGCTGTTCTGTTCCCAGGATGCAGTCACATGAGACAGACAGACAGGCCTGAGGGCCAGAGACAGACAGACAGGCCTGGGGGCCAGAGACAGACAGACAGGCCTGAGGGCCAGAGACAGACAGGCAGGCCTGAGGGCCAGAGACAGACAGGCAGGCCTGAGGGCCAGAGACAGACAGACAGGCCTGAGGGCCAGAGACAGACAGACAGGCCTGAGGGCCAGAGACAGACAGACAGACAGACACAGACAGACAGACAGACCAGAGACAGACAGACAGGCCTGAGGGCCAGAGACAGACGGACAGGACTGAGGGCCAGAGACAGACGGACAGACAGACAGGCCTGAGGGCCAGAGACAGACAGACAGGCCTGAGGGCCAGAGACAGACAGACAGGCCTGAGGGCCAGAGACAGACAGACAGACAGGCCTGAGGGCCAGAGACAGACACAGACAGACAGACAGACCAGAGACAGACAGGCCTGAGGGCCAGAGACAGACGGACAGGCCTGAGGGCCAGAGACAGACAGACAGGCCTGAGGGCCAGAGACAGACAGACAGGCCTGAGGGCCAGAGACAGACAGACAGGCCTGAGGGCCAGAGACAGACAGACAGGCCTGAGGGCCAGAGACAGACAGACAGACAGACAGACAGGCTTGAGGGCCAGAGACAGACAGACAGGCCTGAGGGCCAGAGACAGACAGACAGACAGGCCTGAGGGCCAGAGACAGACAGACAGACAGACAGACAGACAGACAGACAGACAGACAGACAGACAGACAGAGACAGACAGTCTACCATAGCAGCTCACTGCAACTCTGCTGCTGCAGCCTAGAGCCCACAATCACCACCTGAGTAGATAACTCAGCTTGCGTGTATGCGTGTGTGTGTATGTATGCGTGTGTGTGTATGCGTGTGTGTGTGTATGCGTGTGTGCATGTGTGACTAGACACAAAGCACTAGGCTGAAGGAATGTAACTGTGAAATCAAAGCCTAAGGTGGAAAAGCCCCGTAATAGCAGGCTAAAGCTCGCTTTCTGAATCACTGTCTGTTTCACTGTCTATCTGCGGGCGTGTTCCAGAACACACTCATTTTGCAGGGTAAGGATAGCTGCTAGACTATATTGACATTGGGTACCTGAGACAATAAAAACTTCTGCGGATCTGCACAGAATTTATGTTCAGTGTCTGTTAACTTTCCGACTCTTTCTTAACTGATCAATAAGCCCTTGATTGGACAAAACAGGAGTGTTGGGGACAAAAAAACACAACACTGCACTCCTTGAGTTTCCACACCAAGAATAGAAACCTTGCTATATTACACTATTGAAAATTCAATTTGGCCTGAAATTCACCTTGCTACTCTTAGCAAATTTTGGCATCATCTGAACGTTGTATGCATCTGCTGGCTTAAAATGTTGCTTTGGGCTACTTTGTATCCCACCGAAGAAATTGTCTAGGGGAGAAACGCTGCAGATTTTCCAAACATATGTTGTCGGGCCCTATAAAATCCGTATTGCGAAGAACGCAGACGAAATCAAGGAATCCAAACATTAAAACAGAACTCAACAATATCCAAAAATGTATCAACATTTGTAGGAAATCAACTAAATCTATTGAATTTAGTAGAAAATGCATTAATTTGCCCGAGTGAGACATGAACATGAAGTGAGACATGAACATAAAGTGAGACATGAACATGAAGTGAGACATGAACATAAAGTGAGACATGAACATAAAGTGAGACATGAACATAAAGTGAGACATGAACATAAAGTGAGACATGAACATAAAGTGAGACATGAACATAAAGTGAGACATGAACATGAAGTGAGACATGAACATAAAGTGAGACATGAACATAAAGTGAGACATGAACATGAAGTGAGACATGAACATAAAGTGAGACATGAGACATGAACAGGAAGTGAGACATGAGACATGAACAGGAAGTGAGACATGAACAGGAAGTGAGACATGAGACATGAACAGGAAGTGAGACATGAGACATGAACAGGAAGTGAGACATGAACAGGAAGTGAGACATGAGACATGAACAGGAAGTGAGACATGAGACATGAACAGGAAGTGAGACATGAACAGGAAGTGAGACATGAACAGGAAGTGAGACATGAACATGAAGTGAGACATGAACATAAAGTGAGACATGAACATGAAGTGAGACATGAACATAAAGTGAGACATGAGACATGAACAGGAAGTGAGACATGAGACATGAACAGGAAGTGAGACATGAACAGGAAGTGAGACATGAACAGGAAGTGAGACATGAACAGGAAGTGAGACATGAACAGGAAGTGAGACATGAACAGGAAGTGAGACATGAACAGGAAGTGAGACGTGAACATAAAGTGAGACATGAACATAAAGTGAGACATGAACATGAAGTGAGACATGAACATAAAGAGAGACATGAGACATGAACAGGAAGTGAGACATGAGACATGAACAGGAAGTGAGTCTTGAACAGGAAGTGAGACTTGAACAGGAAGTGAGACATGAACAGGAAGTGAGATATGAACATGAAGTGAGACATGAACATGAAGTGAGACATGAACAGGAAGTGAGATATGAACATGAAGTGAGACATGAACATGAAGTGAGACATGAACATGAAGTGAGACATGAACATGAAGTGAGACATGAAACATGAAGTGAGACATGAACATGAAGTGAGACATGAGACATGAAGTGAGACATGAACACAATGCATCAGTGATTTGTATTTTTATGCAACTTTCTGAAACGGCACAGGAATTCCCGTCTGTGCGCATGTCTATACTTTGTGTAGCCGTTAACGATGATGCTAACGATAACCTGTTTTTTTCTAAATACCTCAATTAAAATGTTAACTTCAAAGTATCGTGACAGAACGATTTCATCATTATTTGAATCAATCCAGTGGCCATTTGTTTTGCAAACTCCGCCGTAACCAAACAACGGTCTCTTCCTGTGAGCACTTGCATTAAAAGGGTAACTGCACCCAAAAATAGAATTTTCTTACATTTTCCCAGACCTCAAAAATGGTCTCCTGATGTGGTTTAAACATTGTTGTGGACTTAAAACATCAAATTTTATTGTTTTGTTTCCCAACCCATTTTTTAAAAATGTGATTTTGAGAGGGAAAACCTGAAACGTTGAACAACAAAATGGAGGAAAAAATGGAATCAGGCAAACAAAATAAAACCGATTTTAGAGGTTTCATGTTGGTGCAGCCACATGCTGTTCTGAAATGAGACCACAGTCTCGGTCTCTCTCCCCCTCAGTCTTCTTCAGTCTGACTCCCTCTATTCCCTCGCTCTTTCCCTGTCGGTATCATTTAGTCTTGTATCTCTCCCTCCATCTTGCTCTCTCCTTCAGTTGGTCTCCATCAGTCTTTCTCTTCATCACCCTCCCTATCTCCCTCCTTCTGCACTGACCTACCTGGGTTTTGGGAGCGAGGGAGTGAGAAAGTGGGTCAGCAGAAGAGTGGAAGTTGAGCGTGAGAAGCACCAACAGAAAAAAGGAAAACAGTCTCTTCCCCCAGGCCTAACCAGACGATCGCCAACCATGTCCCGTAAAATGTAGACCACCCAAAAGCTACACTTCGGAATTAAGGAAGCCAAACAGCAGTACAAAGTCAGGCTGGAGCAACAGTTCTCCAGCAACGACTGCTGCTGCCTGCTCGACTGCTCGTCTGAAATTACTAAAAACAAATGAGGAACTACAAACCAAAAGCTCCCCCGATGTCAGACGACCCCCTCACTGCTGAATAAAATAAACCAGTTTTACTGCAGCTTTGACTCACAAACGCCCATCCATCACCAGGACAACACCCCTCCCTTCCTCTCTAGGCACCTCTATCCATCTGCCATCCCAGGAAGCCCCCACCCATGGTCATCACAGAGCAGGAGGTCAACAGACTCTTTAGGAAACAGAACACCAGGAAGGCTGCTGCATCAGACAAGGTCTCTCCAGCCACACTTAAGCACTCTTAACCAACTCTCTCATGTTTCTGTGAAAATATTCAACCAATCACTAGAGCAATGCACTGTTCAAATCAAATTGTATTGTCACATGCGGCCAAATTCACCTTACAGTGAAATGCTTACTGACAAGCCCTTAACCAACACTGCAGTTTTAAGAAACGGTTCCTGCCTGTTTAAAATCCTCCATTATGGTTCTAGTCCCGAAAAAAGGTGTCCTGCTTGAACGACTACCTCAACCCACTGCAGTTCGCCTACAGAGTTGACGCGGTCAACTTGGTCCTACACTGCATCCTCAAACACCTTGATAACCCAACTAATGTGTAAAGATATTATTCTTCACGTCTGTGTGCATGTGTGTACCATTTTAAGTCTTTAGCGACGTGGACACAGAGGAAATTTAAGCTCTAGACCGACTCCACTGCAGCCCCATCAATGTGGATGGTAGCGTGTTTGTCACCCATTTCTTGTAGTCCACGATCAGCTCCTTGGTCTTGCTAACGTTGTGGTTGTTGTTCCGGCACCACACTGCAAGGTCACTGACCTCCTCCCTGTAGGCTGTCTCCTCGATGCCGGTGATCAGGCCTATCACCGTTGTGTCGTCAGCAAACTTGATGATGGTGTTGGAGTAATGCGTGACCACGCAGTCATGGGTGAACAGGAAGTACAGGAGGGGAATAAGCACATATCCCTGTCAGGCCCCCATGTTGTAGGTGGGCATGGCAGAGGTGATGTTGCCTAACCTCACCACCTGGGGTAGGCCCGTCAGGAAGTCCATCATACAGTTGCAGAGGGAGGTGTTCAGTCCCAGGGTGCTAAGTTTGGTGACGAGCTTGGAGGGGATAATGGTGTTGAACGCTGAGCTGTAGTCAACGAACAGCATTCTCGCATAGGTATTGCTCTTATCTAGGTGGGTAAGGGACACATGAAGTGCAATTTAGATTGCGTCGTATGCGGTATGCAAATTGGTGTGGGTCTAGAGTTTCTGGGATAATGGAGTTGATGTGTGCCATAACCAGCATTTCAAAGGACTTTATAATTACAGAAGTGAGTGCTACAGGGCGGTAGTCATTGTGGCCTGAAGCCATAGAGTTGTTGGGAACAGGAATGATGGTGGTCATCTTAAAACAGGGGGATTACAGACCGGGACAAGGAGAGGTTGAAAATGACTGTGAATATACCTGCCAGCTGTTCTGCGCATGTTCTAAAAATGCGCCCTGGAATACAGTCGGGCCCTGCGGTCTTGCGGGTGATTAAAGACCTTACGTCAGCCTCAGAGAGCGAGATCACCCAGACTGTCCTCACACCCAGAATTCACACCCGACCATCACACCCATTCGATGTTGTTATTGTCGAAGCGTGCATAAAGGTTTGTCTGGTAGAGAGGCATCATTGGGCAGATCACTGGGTCTTCCTTTGTAAGCTGTAATGGACTGTAGCCCCTGCTACATGCGGTGTGCATCTGAGGCTGTGTAATATGATTCCACCTTATTCCTATTATTGTCCTTTTGCTAGTTTCTTGACTCTGCAGGTTCGTAAAAGGACTTCTTGTATTTGTTCTTGTCCTTAGCCGTAGCCTCAGGGTTGTCTACGATAGCCTCGTGAGAGGTAGTCCTGTCCTTAGCCGTAGCCTCAGGGTTGTCTGCGATAGCCTCGTGAGAGGTAGTCCTGTCCTTAGCCGTAGCCTCAGGGTTGTCTGCGATAGCCTCGTGAGAGGTAGTCCTGTCCTTTGCCGTAGCCTCAGGGTTGTCTGCGATAGCCTCGTGAGACGTAGTCCTGTCCTTAGCCGTAGCCTCAGGGTTGTCTGCGATAGCCTCGTGAGAAGTAGTCCTGTCCTTAGCCGTAGCCTCAGGGTTGTCTGCGATAGCCTCGTGAGAGGTAGTCCTGTCCTTAGCCGTAGCCTCAGGGTTGTCTGCGATAGCCTGTGAGAGGTAGTCCTGTCCTTAGCCGTAGCCTCAGGGTTGTCTGCGATAGCCTCGTGAGAGGTAGTCCTGTCCTTAGCCGTAGCCTCAGGGTTGTCTGCGATAGCCTCGTGAGAGGTAGTCCTGTCCTTAGCCGTAGCCTCAGGGTTGTCTGCGATAGCCTCGTGAGAAGTAGTCCTGTCCTTAGCCGTAGCCTCAGGGTTGTCTGCGATAGCCTCGTGAGAGGTAGTCCTGTCCTTAGCCGTAGCCTCAGGGTTGTCTGCGATAGCCTCGTGAGAGGTAGTCCTGTCCTTAGCCGTAGCCTCAGGGTTGTCTGCGATAGCCTTGTGAGATGTAGTCCTGTCCTTAGCCGTAGCCTCAGGGTTGTCTGCGATAGCCTCGCGAGTAGTAGTCCTGTCCTTAGCCGTAGCCTCAGGGTTGTCTGCGATAGCCTCGCGAGTAGTAGTCCTGTCCTTAGCCGTAGCCTCAGGGTTGTCTGCGCCAACCTCTTTTTGATTTGGGAAGCTTTTCGACTCACGCAGACACGGTCGCCAGTTGTTTCCTCTGACACATTGGTGCGAACGGCTACCGGGTTAAGCGAGCAGTGTGTCACGACCCTGCGGCTTGGCAGCGTCGTGTTTCGTGGGGAAGCATGGCTCTCGACCTTCGCCTCTCCCGAGTCCGTACGGGAGTTGCAGAGATGGGACAAGACTAACTACCAATGGGATATCACAAAACTGGAGAGAAAAAGGGGTAAAAAGTCATTTAAAAAATAAAAGTGAAATCAAAAATGATAGCGGATGCATTGTGAAATTCAAGTAAAAACGCCATCTTTTGTCGAGTGGTGACATTCTCATTCCCAACTTTCCCAACTCATTCCCAACTTTTCATGGGTAGGAATTCCCCCCTTATTGTCCCAGACTGTTCTCATTCTCTCGCTTCCTCTCTCTTACACTCACACACACCCTCTCTCACAGACACACACACTCTCTCTCACAGACACACACACTCTCTCTCACAGACACACACACTCTCTCTCACAGACACACACACACACACACACACACACACAGTGTGTCTGTCGTGTGCGTTGTGGTGTGTGTTGTGGTGGTGGGGCACATGAGAGGGGGAACAGAGGGGACCTGCTAGATGATCGCCAGGGCTTAATGACACACACACACACACAAAGAGTGACACAAACAGCCTTTTGTACCCCGAGGAAGAAGGTCGCTGTGTGTGTGTGTGTGTGTGTGTGTGTGTGTGTGTGTGTGTGTGTGTGTGTGTGTGTGTGTGTGTGAGAGAGAGAGAGGAAATGGGAACACTGGATAAAGGGGGATTTCCGACCTAGGGATTAGAATAAAGTTGGGGGATGGGGGTGTCACTACTCAGGAGAGGAATTCCCAAACATGGGACAAGGGAGAAGGGGAAGAGAACTGGATGGCTGCTGCCATTTCTACAGGGAATGAGTCCATTCATTCAAGAGATGAAAGAAATTCCTAATTGAAAGTGAAGGTACCATTTACACTTTGTTAAAATATGCTAGGAAAGTGTAAAACTGGAGATGTAAACAATCTGGAAGCACCTTGTGAAAATTGGGAGGCATGAAACCGTCATATGTTCATGTACTGTATGTTGTTTTTCATATCTGCACTCCTGCCTAAATAATTGCATATTGACCTTATGGGATACATAAAAAAAAAATTTTAAAAAATTTTAAGAGAGTAAGTTTAAAATGTTAATTGTTTTGCCCTATAGTAAACTAAGTAGTTGGTTAGCTACTGTAGCTACAGTTATTTACATTTCACTAAGTTAGTTTGCTAGCTAGCTGGAGTAATTCAACTAAGTTAGCTTGCAGGGCTAGCTAGCTAGAGTTATTTGCCTGTATTCACATACTTAAATGTGAATAACCCGAACTAACTAGATTACCAAGCAAATATAAATGAATAACTCTGGCTAGTTAGTCCTACAAGCTAACTAAGTGCAAATTAATAGCTAGAGTAACTCAACTAAGTTAGCTAGCTAGAGTTATTCACATTTATATTCACTTGCTAAGCTAGTTAGCTAAAGTTATTCACATTTAAGTAAGCTTCCTAATATGCTGGGATGGTATCCAGATTGTCGATTATTCATTCTGACCTTGTGCCATACCGGGATATTCGGTAATACCGGCATTAAACACACAGGGCGCTCTTCAAATTCCACTGATAGCATTGCTAACCTTCGGGTTACATAGTAAAAAGTACAGGTAGAAAATTCACATAGAGAATTCGAACTAAATGCTAACGAGCACATTTAACATTTTATACAGACTCCGACCTAAACTATACTTGTAACTAAAAAACGCTACTCACAGTTTGCGGCTCGCACAAAACAAATATTAAACACCAAGGGTCTTGATCCAGGAGTGAATTCTCTGCTGTTACGAAGTGAATGTTTGATTTTGGATTAAGCTAACCACTTAGCTGACTACCTACTAAATTAGCACATTTTAGACAGTTAAATTAATAGTTATAAGATATCTAGCTGGCAAACATTTAGTTGTGAATTCCATACTGTAACTAGATCACCTGGCGCTTTCTGCACAACAGCGAGTGACTCACAAGGCTCCGGTCTCTCGTGCTTGTAAACAAACACCACGTGACTGGGGACTATCGGTAAATTGCATAATGAAACATTATGTGACAGGTAAAATGCAGAATGAAATCTTCTTTATCTCATAATGTATTGCACAAGTTTACTGCAGGTATTTACTTAAGAAGTAGCTACAAATAAATTTAAAAAACTTAAAGAAATTGTTTCAATGGTATTGAAAAACTATCCTGTGGTTTTTTCAAATAAATATACTGTATACTGTATTCAGCCCAAGCCTACTTGCTAAGCTAAAAAGATAGATTTACTCACATGTATGTAAAGTTAGGAAGGTCCTGCTCCTTAGGCTACAGTTGATAGCTAACTTGCATAATGCCTCCAAAAGTTATTGTACAAACACTGTGGCATTACTGTCATGAAAGAAAAGCTGTGCTCCTCTCGAAAGTGAAACAATAGATGGGACAAGTGAATGTGTCTACCTTCATCTAAATGTGTCTGGAGTAAATGCAGGCAGTCGTAGCCAGCCATGTATTAGGCTATTTATTAGACTATTTTGTTCATTATTGAATAGGACTAAGTAAGTGAATCATGTGCATTTTCATCTGCCAGGGTCATTTAACAATGTGTGTGAATGAGTGAAGGAACATAATGATGCACTCTGAGATGAGCTCTGAGTGACAGCTCAGTAATGAAGGAACATAATGATGAGCACTGAGTGACAGCTCAGTAATGAAGGAACATAATGATGAGCTCTGAGTGATAGCTCAGTAATGAAGGAACATAATGAAGGAACAGCTCAGTAATGAAGGAACATAATGATGAGCTCTGAGAGATAGCTCAGTAATGAAGGAACATAACGATGAGCTCTGAGAGATAGCTCAGTAATGAAGGAACATAATGATGAGCTCTGAGTGACAGCTCAGTAATGAAGGAACATAATGATGAGCTCTGAGTGACAGCTCAGTAATGAAGGAACATAACGATGAGCTCTGAGAGATAGCTCAGTAATGAAGGAACATAATGATGAGCTCTGAGTGACAGCAGTAATGAAGGAACATAACGATGAGCTCTGAGAGATAGCTCAGTAATGAAGGAACATAATGATGAGCTCTGAGTGACAGCTCAGTAATGAAGGAACATAATGATGAGCTCTGAGTGACAGCTCAGTAATGAAGGAACATAATGATGAGCTCTGAGTGACAGCTCAGTAATGAAGGAACATAATGATGAGCTCTGAGTGACAGCTCAGTAATGAAGGAACATAATGATGAGCTCTGAGTGACAGCTCAGTAATGAAGGAACATAACGATGAGCTCTGAGTGACAGCTCAGTAATGAAGGAACATAATGATGAGCTCTGAGTGACAGCTCAGTAATGAAGGAACATAACGATGAGCTCTGAGAGATAGCTCAGTAATGAAGGAACATAATGATGAGCTCTGAGAGATAGCTCAGTAATGAAGGAACATAATGATGAGCTCTGAGAGATAGCTCAGTAATGAAGGAACATAACGATGAGCTCTGAGAGATAGCTCAGTAATGAAGGAACATAATGATGAGCTCTGAGTGACAGCTCAGTAATGAAGGAACATAATGATGAGCTCTGAGTGACAGCTCAGTAATGAAGGAACATAATGATGAGCTCTGAGTGACAGCTCAGTAATGAAGGAACATAATGATGAGCTCTGAGTGATAGCTCAGTAATGAAGGAACATAACGATGAGCTCTGAGAGATAGCTCAGTAATGAAGGAACATAATGATGAGCTCTGAGTGACAGCTCAGTAATGAAGGAACATAATGATGAGCTCTGAGTGACAGCTCAGTAATGAAGGAACATAATGATGAGCTCTGAGTGACAGCTCAGTAATGAAGGAACATAATGATGAGCTCTGAGTGACAGCTCAGTAATGAAGGAACATAATGATGAGCTGAGAGATAGCTCAGTAATGAAGGAACATAATGATGAGCTCTGAGTGACAGCTCAGTAATGAAGGAACATAATGATGAGCACTGAGTGACAGCTCAGTAATGAAGGAACATAATGATGAGCTCTGAGATGAGCTCTGAGTGACAGCTCAGTAATGAAGGAACATAATGATGAGCTCTGAGTGACAGCTCAGTAATGAAGGAACATAATGATGAGCTCTGAGTGACAGCTCAGTAATGAAGGAACATAACGATGAGCTCTGAGAGATAGCTCAGTAATGAAGGAACATAATGATGAGCTCTGAGTGACAGCTCAGTAATGAAGGAACATAATGATGAGCTCTGAGTGACAGCTCAGTAATGAAGGAACATAATGATGAGCTCTGAGTGACAGCTCAGTAATGAAGGAACATAATGATGAGCTCTGAGTGACAGCTCAGTAATGAAGGAACATAATGATGAGCTGAGAGATAGCTCAGTAATGAAGGAACATAATGATGAGCTCTGAGTGACAGCTCAGTAATGAAGGAACATAATGATGAGCACTGAGTGACAGCTCAGTAATGAAGGAACATAATGATGAGCTCTGAGATGAGCTCTGAGTGACAGCTCAGTAATGAAGGAACATAATGATGAGCTCTGAGTGACAGCTCAGTAATGAAGGAACATAATGATGAGCTCTGAGTGACAGCTCAGTAATGAAGGAACATAATGATGAGCTCTGAGTGACAGCTCAGTAATGAAGGAACATAATGATGAGGTCTGAGAGATAGCTCAGTAATGAAGGAATATAACGATGAGCTCTAAGTGACAGCTCAGTAATGAAGGAACATAACGATGAGCTCAGTGACAGCTCAGTAATGAAGGAATATAACGATGAGCTCTGAGTGACAGCTCAGTAATGAAGGAACATAATGATGAGCACTGAGTGACAGCTCAGTAATGAAGGAACATAATGATGCACTCTGAGATGAGCTCTGAGTGACAGCTCAGTAATGAAGGAACATAATGATGAGCACTGAGTGACAGCTCAGTAATGAAGGAACATAATGATGAGCACTGAGTGACAGCTCAGTAATGAAGGAACATAATGATGAGCTCTGAGTGACAGCTCAGTAATGAAGGAACATAATGATGAGCTCTGAGTGACAGCTCAGTAATGAAGGAACATAATGATGAGCTCTGAGTGACAGCTCAGTAATGAAGGAACATAATGATGAGCTCTGAGTGACAGCTCAGTAATGAAGGAACATAATGATGAGCTCTGAGTGACAGCTCAGTAATGTGCTCTTGAGGCTCTACCAGTATTTAAAGCACACTTCCGGGTTTTCCAATCGCGAGTAAATCCGCTTATGAGTATGAATTGTGATAAAACGGAAACAATTACGAATATGACGACATTGGCACAACCCTAGTTCTGTACTCCCGAAGTTGTTGACTGTTTTTGTGCTTGCCAGTTAGCTAGCAGTTCTCAGCTGATAGCAGCCAATGGCTAGCAGTTTCTTACTGGCGATAAAAAACAAATGATTGCCATAAATGTTCTCTGAGTGATTACTGAATTATTTAATGTAACAAATCAGACATTAAACCTTGTAAACAATTAATAGTAAATCATGGTAACCTCATAAATAATTCATTTAGACCTGGCGCTTATTGAAACAGGTGTTTATGTGCTGACTGGTATGTATGTCAGATCAAATCGAATTCTATTTGTCACATGCGCCGAATACGACAGGTGTAAATCCCCCCCCCACACACTTCTAAAACCAAAGTTGCACCCCTGCCAGTACCCATCTATTTAAAGCCAATTAGGGTCCCAAGGGAAACACTGACCAACACTTTGGTTCTTACTCTGTCACAGCTAGCCCTAAATAAGCATTTCACTGTAAGGTACAACAATACCTGTTGTATTCGGCACATGTGACACATAAAATGTTATTTTATTTGATTGTGTGTCGTTACCCGGGTATTAAAAAGGGACAGGTGGCTATTCGAGACTCAGGAAATATTTTAAGTTTTACGGAAGTTGGTCTTAGCAAGCTGCTAATGTGCCAAAATGTTTTGTTTCAACCCCTAATGCTAATCGCTACTTAGCTAACTGGCATAGCGAAATCCACTGAGATAGGGAAAATGTTGCTAGCAAACCTTTGCTCTAATACAGGCTTGTACCAGTGGTAGATTATAATCAGCATTGTTTGTGCAACAGCTTGTTCATAAATCAGAGATGAAATGGCGAAAAATATTCTAAGATCTTTGTCTGAATGTACAGCCAGAACAGCTTCAATGCACCTTGGCATAGATTCTACAAGTGTTTGGAACTAAACTGAAAGTATGCAACACCATTCTTCCATGAGAAATGGCACAATCTGGTGTTTCACTGATGCTGGAAACCGCCGTCTCAGGCGTCGCTCCAGAATCTCCCATAAGAGTTCAATTGGGTTGAGCTCTAGTGACAGACAGCCGTGACATATGGTTTATATCGTTGTCATGCTCACCAAACAATTCAGTTACCGGAAATTGCATTTTTGTCCCCCCCGGTTTTATCATTGGAATGTGATACAAAACGAGGCAACGGTGTGCTTTAGGACCATGTGTGACGCCTCAGAGATGTCAGACAGGCTGTTCGGTGTGTTCATCCCACATGATAAAAAATAACAATACATTTTTTTTTAATTATGCCCCCTCCCACTTCTAAAACCAAAGTTGCACCCCTGCCAGTACCCATCTATTTAAAGCCAATTAGGGTCCCAAGGGAAACACTGACCAACACTTTGGTTCTTACTCTGTCACAACAATCTCTTTCTTTACTTTTTCATTCGTTGTCATGCCAAACAAAACTGCATTCCAAGTACCCACTGTATTCCAACCATAAAATTCCAACAGTTTATCCAAGTGTTTTGATCTATAAATCAAGTAAAAATCGCAATATATGGTACAAAAATCATATTGTGCAGCCCTAACTTTTCCCCAACAAGATGTAAGTCAGTATGTCAGTGACTCACTTACCAATGTTTGGATGGTTTAGAATCTTCATTATTCGGACTTCCCTGAAGAGCTGAAGACAGACAGAGAAAAGAAAGGACGTTTAGAAGCAGGAAACCATTCTCTCTCATCCAGACATTTTGATTTTTGTTTTATTTTTGTATTAACATTCATTTAACTAGGAAAGTCCGTTAAGAACAATTTCTTATTTACAGTGACAGCCTACCAAAAGGCAAAAGGCCTCCTGCGGGGACGGGTGCTGGGGTTAAAAATAAAAACAAAATAAAAATATAGGACAACAAATCACAACAAGAGAGGCACCACATCACTACATAAAGAGAGACTTAAGACAACAACATAGCATGGCAGGAACACATGAACACACAGCACGGTAGCAACACAACATGGCAGCAGTACAACATGGTAGCAGCACAACATGGTACAAACATTGTTTGGCACAGACAACAGCACAAAGGACAAGAAGGTAGAGACAATAATACATCACGCGAAGCAGCTACAACTGTCAGTTGAAGAACAGATACAAAGCTGGTTACATTCTGTTGTTGTGAGAGGGACCGTATACAGGCCAATACTGGACAGTAAAACTAAAGTACGTACTTTAAAGCAGGTTTCCACACATAGTCTCACAACACAAACACATATTACTTTTCCTATTGTTATTGGTTACTTCAAGTCTCTCTAAGCCATTGTACCGCCACAAAAACAATCACACACACAAGTTACTTCGACATGAACGAGAGAGAGCCTCCCAACTCTCCCAGACTATGACTTTCTGGGAAGTTTGCTAAACACTTCCTCTGCCTTTCTTTCCCTCTCCCTATTTTCATTTCCTCCCTCCCTCTTTCCCTCCTTCATGAAGGAGCAGGACAGTCGCTCACTCCTGTCTCTGGCCACTTTTATGCGATTGGCCCATGGGGGGTGCCCTGGGTAGTCCTTCCCTGTTCCTTCCTCCCTCCATCCATCTACAGGGCCTTCAGAAAGTATTTACACTCCTTGACGTTTTCCAAATGTTGTGTTACAACCTGAACTTAAAATGTATTAAATTGAGATTTTGCGTGTCACTGACCTACACACAATACCTCATAATGACATCACAATACCCCCTAATGACATCACAATAACCCATAATGACATCACAATACCCCATAATGTCAAAGTGGAGAAAAGTTTTTAGATTTTTTTGTACAAATTAATAAAACACTGAAAAGCTGAAATGTCTTGAGTGAATAAGTAGTCAACCATTTTGTTATGGCAAGCCTAAATAAATTCAGGAGTACAATATTTGCTTAACAAGTCACATAAGTTGCACGGACTCACTCTTTGTGCAATAATAGTGTTTAACATCCCTCAGTTGAGCAGTGAACTTCAAACACAGATTCAACCACAAAGACCAGGGAGGTTTTCCAATGCCTCACAGAGAAGGGCAGCTATTGATAGATAGCATGGTGTATCAATACACCCAGACACTACAAAGATACAGGCGTCCTTCTTAACACTAACACAGCCTGACCTTTCAGCCTATAAGTACCCGCTAGAAAACGTTGCCGGGAATCCCCTTCAGCAGATGCATCAGATACATATCAACCCACAAGGTGTGCAAACATAAGCACCAACTCTTGATAAATAGTGCAGAAACTATTGTAAAGGATAAATTGCATGAATAAATATTTGTGGAAATATATCAATTGTTTAGATAGAGTCAAGGATATGTTTTGTATAATTCTACAAATTCCTAGAATAAACGTAGGCCTATAGCGTATTTTAGTTTCCGTTACAATAAAAACATCAGTATACTGTATTTGATCAACTTTAATTGTAGATTCGATTAGTCATAGAGTTATATTAATGAATAAAGTCCAGTCACAGCTTCTTCTGACAAAGTAGAAAGGAAAAACATAATAATAATATTAATAATATAGGCAACCAGGTCACAGGTGAAATTTGCCATATTCCTAAACAAAAGTACCAGTGCATGAACAATTGTAAAGGATTAATCACATACATGTTTGTGGAAAAATGTTAATGACAAGATACAACCAACAAATTACTGTTTTTATATCAGACACTGTATTGTGCCCTTATACCTGTGTCTTTACGCATGAATCAATCTCAGCTTCGGGGCTTTGTGTGAGCAAGCCCCAAAAACAAAGATCTGTTGTACTGCACACAGTTTTCATGGGCCTTGTTTTGTGTGCACCTGCCGCAGGTGTGGCATAGTCTCTCCAAAGCCGTTGCGTGGCATGGTCTCTCAGAAGCCGTTGCGTGGCATGGTCTCTCAGAAGCCGTTGCGTGGCATGGTCTCTCAGAAGCCGTTGTGTGGCATGGTCTCTCAGAAGCCGTTGTGTGGCATGGTCTCTCAGAAGCCGTTGCGTGGCATGGTCTCTCAGAAGCCGTTGCGTGGCATGGTCTCTCAGAAGCCGTTGCGTGGCATGGTCTCTCCGAAGCCGTTGTGTGGCATGGTCTCTCCGAAGCCGTTGTGTGGCATGGTCTCTCAGAAGCCGTTGCGTGGCATGGTCTCTCAGAAGCCGTTGCGTGGCATGGTCTCTCTGAAGCCGTTGCGTGGCATGGTCTCTCGCCGTTGCGTGGCATGGTCTCTCTGAAGAAGTTGCGTGGCATGGTCTCTCTGAAGCCGTTGGCATGGCATCTCTCTGAAGCCGTTGCGTGGCATGGTCTCTCAGAAGCCGTTGTGTGGCATGGTCTCTCCGAAGCCGTTGCGTGGCATGGTCTCTCAGAAGCCGTTGCGTGGCATGGTCTCTCAGAAGCCGTTGTGTGGCATGGTCTCTCAGAAGCCGTTGCGTGGCATGGTCTCTCTGAAGCCGTTGCGTGGCATGGTCTCTCAGAAGCCGTTGTGTGGCATGGTCTCTCAGAAGCCGTTGCGTGGCATGGTCTCTCAGAAGCCGTTGCGTGGCATGGTCTCTCAGAAGCCGTTGTGTGGCATGGTCTCTCAGAAGCCGTTGCGTGGCATGGTCTCTCAGAAGCCGTTGCGTGGCATGGTCTCTCAGAAGCCGTTGCGTGGCATGGTCTCTCGAAGCCGTTGTGTGGCATGGTCTCTCCGAAGCCGTTGCGTGGCATGGTCTCTCAGAAGCCGTTGCGTGGCATGGTCTCTCTGAAGCCGTTGCGTGGCATGGTCTCTCTGAAGCCGTTGCGTGGCATGGTCTCTCTGAAGCCGTTGCGTGGCATGGTCTCTCTGAAGCCGTTGCGTGGCATGGTCTCTCAGAAGCCGTTGTGTGGCATGGTCTCTCCGAAGCCGTTGTGTGGCATGGTCTCTCAGAAGCCGTTGCGTGGCATGGTCTCTCAGAAGCCGTTGCGTGGCATGGTCTCTCTGAAGCCGTTGCGTGGCATGGTCTCTCTGAAGCCGTTGCGTGGCATGGTCTCTCTGAAGCCGTTGTGTGGCATGGTCTCTCTGAAGCCGTTGCGTGGCATGGTCTCTCAGAAGCCGTTGCGTGGCATGGTCTCTCAGAAGCCTTTGCGTGGAATGGTCTCTCAGCCGCCGTTGCGTGGCATGGTCTCTCAGAAGCCGTTGCGTGGCATGGTCTCTCAGAAGCCGTTGTGTGGCATGGTCTCTCAGAAGCCGTTGTGTGGCATGGTCTCTTAGAAGCCGTTGCGTGGCATGGTCTCTCAGAAGCCGTTGCGTGGCATGGTCTCTCAGAAGCCGTTGCGTGGCATGGTCTCTCAGAAGCCGTTGCGTGGCATGGTCTCTCAGAAGCCGTTGCGTGGAATGGTCTCTCAGCCGCCGTTGCGTGGCATGGTCTCTCAGAAGCCGTTGCGTGGCATGGTCTCTCAGAAGCCATTGTGTGGCATGGTCTCTCAGAAGCCGTTGTGTGGCATGGTCTCTTAGAAGCCGTTGCGTGGCATGGTCTCTCAGAAGCCGTTGCGTGGCATGGTCTCTCAGAAGCCGTTGCGTGGCATGGTCTCTCAGAAGCCGTTGTGTGGCATGGTCTCTTAGAAGCCGTTGCGTGGCATGGTCTCTTAGAAGCCGTTGCGTGGCATGGTCTCTCAGAAGCCGTTGTGTGGCATGGTCTCTTAGAAGCCGTTGCGTGGCATGGTCTCTCAGAAGCCGTTGCGTGGCATGGTCTCTCTGAAGCCGTTGTGTGGCATGGTCTCTCTGAAGCCATTGGGTGGCATGGTCTCTTAGAAGCTGTTGCGTGGCATGGTCTCTCTGAAGCCGTTGCGTGGCATGGTCTCTTAGAAGCCGTTGCGTGGCATGGTCTCTCTGAAGCCATTGTGTGGCATGGTCTCTCTGAAGCCATTGGGTGGCATGGTCTCTCTGAAGCCATTGGGTGGCATGGTCTCTCTGAAGCCATTGGGTGGCATGGTCTCTTAGAATCCGTTGCGTGGCATGGTCTCTTAGAAGCCGTTGTGTGGCATGGTCTCTCTGAAGCCATTGGGTGGCATGGTCTCTTAGAAGCCGTTGCGTGGCATGGTCTCTTAGAAGCCGTTGCGTGGCATGGTCTCTCTGAAGCCGTTGCGTGGCATGGTCTCTCTGAAGCCGTTGTGTGGCATGGTCTCTCTGAAGCCGTTGTGTGGCATGGTCTCTCTGAAGCCGTTGCGTGGCATGGTCTCTCTGAAGCCGTTGCGTGGCATGGTCTCTCTGAAGCCGTTGCGTGGCATGGTCTCTCTGAAGCCGTTGCGTGGCATGGTCTCTCTGAAGCCGTTGCGTGGCATGGTCTCTTAGAAGCCGTTGTGTGGCATGGTCTCTCTGAAGCCATTGGGTGGCATGGTCTCTTAGAAGCCGTTGCGTGGCATGGTCTCTTAGAAGCCGTTGCGTGGCATGGTCTCTCTGAAGCGTGGCATGGTCTCTCTGAAGCCGTTGTGTGGCATGGTCTCTCTGAAGCCGTTGTGTGGCATGGTCTCTCTGAAGCCGTTGCGTGGCATGGTCTCTTAGAAGCCGTTGCGTGGCATGGTCTCTCTGAAGCCGTTGCGTGGCATGGTCTCTCTGAAAAGGTCCACCCCATACCTATCAGACCAAAATGACTCCACATTCATGCTCTTTCCGCCGTAACCCTGCAGACATACAGTGGGGAGAACAAGTATTTGATACACTGCCGATTTTGCAGGTTTTCCTACTTACAAAGCATGTAGATCTGTAATGTTTATCATAGGTACACTTCAACTGTGAGAGACGGAATCTAAAACAAAAATTCAGAAAATCACATTGTATGATTTTAAGTAATTAATTTGCATTTTATTGCATGACATAAGTATTTGATCACCTATCAACCAGTAAGAATTCCGGCTCTCACAGACCTGTTAGTTTTTCTTTAAGAAGATCCCCTGTTCTCCACTCATTACCTGCATTAACCGCACCTGTTTGAACGCGTTACCTGTATAAAAGACACCTGTCCACACACTCAATCAAACAGACTCCAACCTCTGCACAATGGCCAAGACCAGAGAGCTGTGTAAGGACATCAGGGACAAAATTGTAGACCTGCACAAGGCTGGGATGGGCTACAGGACAATAGGCAAGCAGCTTGGTGAGAAGGCAACAACTGTTGGCGCAATTATTAGAAAATGGAAGAAGTTCAAGATGACGGTCAATCACCCTCGGTCTGGGGCTCCATGCAAGATCTCACCTTGTGGGGCATCAATGAGCATGAGGAAGGTGAGGGATCAGCCCAGAACTACACGGAAGGACCTGGTCAATGACCACAGTCTCAAAGAAAACCATTAGTAACACACTACGCCGTCATGGATTAAAATCCTGCAGCGCACACAAGGTCCCCCTGCTCAAGCCAGCACATGTCCAGGCCCGTCTGAAGTTTGCCAATGACCATCTTGATGATCCAGAGGAGGAATGGGAGAAGGTCATGTGGTCTGATGAGACAAAAATAGAGCTTTTTGGTCTAAACTCCACTCGCCGTGTTTGGAGGAAGAAGAAGGATGAGTACAACCCCAAGAACACCAAACCAACCGTGAATCATGAAGGTGGAAACATCATTCTTTGGGGATGCTTTTCTGCAAATGGGACAGGACGACTGCACCGTATTGAGGGGAGGATGGATGGGGCCATGTATCGCGAGATCTTGGCCAACAACCTCCTTCCTTCAGTAAGAGCATTGAAGACGGGTCGTGGCTGGGTCTTCTAGCATGACAACGACCCGAAACACACAGCCAGGGCAACTAAGGAGTGGCTCCGTAAGAAGCATCAAACCTGGTCAAGAACTACAGGAAACGTATGATCTCTTTAATTGCAAAGGTTTCTGTACCAAATATTAAGTTCTGCTTTTCTGATGTATCAAATACTTATGTCATGCAATAAAATGCAAATTAATTACTTAAAAATCATACAATGTGATTTTCTGGATTTTTGTTTTAGATTCCGTCTCTCACAGTTGAAGTGTACCTATGATAAAAAATACAGACCTCTACATGCTTTGTAAGTAGAAAAACCTGCAAAATCAGCAGTGTATCAAATATTTGCTCTCCCCACTGTACAAGAGTGCAATAAATGCTTTGAGTTCATCCATAGACATGTCTCAAGTACTGTTTCCTTTTCTGTGCGCATGAGCAACAGTACAGTCTCTGATGTGCTGCAACTTCTACATGTCAAACTCGTCACTCTTTTCTACCCAAACCGCGCCATCCCTCCCAGACTCCTGTCTCACCATGCCATCCCTCCGACTCCTGTCTCACCATGGCATCCCTCCGACTCCTGTCTCACCATGCCATCCCTCCTAGACTCCTGTCTCACCATGCCATCCCTCCCAGACTCCTGTCTCACCATGCCATCCCTCCCTCCCAGACTCCTGTCTCACCATGCCATCCCTCCCAGACTCCTGTCTCCCCATGCCATCCCTCCCAGACTCCTGTCTCACCGTGGCATCCCTCCCAGACTCCTGTCTCCCCATGCCATCCCTCCCAGACTCCTGTCTCACCATGCCATCCCTCCCAGACTCCTGTCTCCCCATGCCATCCCTCCCAGACTCCTGTCTCACCGTGGCATCCCTCCCAGACTCCTGTCTCCCCATGCCATCCCTCCCAGACTCCTGTCTCACCATGCCCATCCCTCCCAGACTCCTGTCTCCCCATGCCATCCCTCCCAGACTCCTGTCTCCCCATGCCATCCCTCCCAGACTCCTGTCTCACCATGCCATCCCTCCCAGACTCCTGTCTCACCATGCCATCCCTCCTAGACTCCTGTCTCACCATGGCATCCCTCCCAGACTCCTGTCTCACCATGCCATCCCTCCCAGACTCCTGTCTCCCCATGCCATCCCTCCCAGACTCCTGTCTCACCATGGCATCCCTCCGACTCCTGTCTCACCATGGCATCCCTCCCAGACTCCTGTCTCACCATGGCATCCCTCCCAGACTCCTGTCTCACCATGGCATCCCTCCCAGACTCCTGTCTCACCATGGCATCCCTCCCAGACTCCTGTCTCACCATGGCATCCCTCCCAGACTCCTGTCTCACCATGCCATCCCTCCTAGACTCCTGTCTCACCATGCCATCCCTCCCAGACTCCTGTCTCACCATGCCATCCCTCCTAGACTCCTGTCTCACCATGCCATCCCTCCAAGACTCCTGTCTCACCATGCCATCCCTCCCAGACTCCTGTCTCACCATGCCATCCCTCCCAGACTCCTGTCTCACCATGCCATCCCTCCCAGACTCCTGTCTCACCATGCCATCCCTCCTAGACTCCTGTCTCACCATGCCATCCCTCGAAGACTCCTGTCTCACCATGCCATCCCTCCCAGACTCCTGTCTCACCATGCCATCCCTCCCAGACTCCTGTCTCACCATGCCATCCCTCCCAGACTCCTGTCTCACCATGCCATCCCTCCCAGACTCCTGTCTCACCATGCCATCCCTCCAAGACTCCTGTCTCACCATGCCATCCCTCCCAGACTCCTGTCTCACCGTGGCAGTTGGGATCACTGTCTCAATTGGCTCGGTTCTGGTTTTTCTGTGGCGAGGCTCGGGAATTGGAGGCAGAGGCTCGAAGTCAACATCAAAATCCAATTAAGACTCTTCATCAGCAACGTCGATTTCAAGCTCAATATCCGATCCTCCATCATCTAAATTCTGCAGCATTTGCAATGCTGCAAGTGCATCCATTAGTTTGGTTGGGCTTGACATTGTGAACTACACATGTGTTGTACTCGGTCTGATTTGATTCTAGCCTTTCGTAATAAAATAAGTTGACCGCCACAATCCATCATTACACTATTGTTCTAAATGCAATCATCCTCTTAACCTTTCTCATTATCCTCATCATTCAGTTCATTGAAGTCACAAGCACCATTATCCGTTTCTATCTGATTTCTATCATTCATCCATTGACAACAGAATAGCATATTTTAATTTTGACTGTATTATGTTAGTAGTTTCTGCCAAGTAACAAGATCAATGCTGCCACGCGACTGGTCATGTGCTTGAATGCAAAAAAAAGTGACATTTGGAAATAGAGCTGCACCTCTTGAATTTATTTGACAAAGGTAAATGTCATAGAAACGGCAGAATATGCTCTTTCTGATTCTATTTAGAAATCAAAACGTTTTACCTGCGTGTGACTGAAGGAGGATTTGATAGTGATGCGCCTTTCCCTGCATCTGCGAAATACAACAGACTATGGATGGTTCTAGATTAGGACCTAATGAGGGGGTGTAGTTAGAATGCTGTATGGACTGATGTCATCCTTCCAGGCCCTGCCCTAAAGCACTACAGGTCATCTCTCCTCTCACTTATTCCATCATTTTTTTTAGACTGCAAGGTCTCCATACAACATCCTCTTCATGTACAATATGACAACTGATAGGTCGAATATCGTCATTCATCAGATTATTGTCAATATAATCTTGTCTATAGGCTAACTCTTATGTGTAAAGTTAGTTTAGGTGTAGTTTAGGTGTAGTTTTGATGGGCCGGCTGTGCAGGCTGACTGCCATCGTTTGTTTCCCGCTCATCAACTTGGAGTCAAGGATATCTTTTACATTGTTCTGAATGTCTACCGCAACATGTAGCATGTTTGGGTTTCCTTTACAATACATGTGATTAGTAATAGAGTTATAGCAAATAAAACAGTCCAGCTTATTTTTACAAAGTAAAAGATAAAGAGAATAGTATCAACCCACAAGTCGTACGGTAAAATGATTTACTGCTGATAAATAGGCATAATGCAAACTCATCAGTACAGGGAAGGAGGGGAAGGAGCAGAACACAGCTTATTTTTGGCAGAATTTTTTAATTGACTAAATCAAATGTCAATGGCCATTGGCCTATGGGGGTTCTAGTGTTTACTCAGTTGACGGAGAGGAAGGAAACCGCTCAGGGATTTCACCATGAGGCCAATGGTGACTTTAAAACAAGAGTTTAATGGCTGTGATAGGAAAAAAACATGGATGGATCAACAACATTATAGTTACTCCACAATAGAAGGATGCCTGTACAGAATAAAAATATTCCAAAACATGCATCCTGTTTACAATAAGGCACTTAGGTAAAACTGCAAAGAATGTGGCAAAGAAATGAACTTTATGTTCTGAATACAAAGCATTATGTTTGGGGACAAATCCAACAACACATCACTGAGTCCCACTTCATATTTTCAAGCATGGTGGTGGCTGCCTCATGTTATGGGTATGCTTGTCTTCGGCAAGGACTAGGGAGTATATGATAAAACGTAAACTGAATAGAGCCAAGCACAGGCAAAATCCTAGAGGAAGACTTAGGTTCAGTCTGCATTCCAATAGACTTTGGGAGACAAATTCACCTTTCAGCAGGCCAAATATACACTGCAGTTGCTTACCAAGACGACATTGAATGTTCCTGAGTGGCCAAGTTACAATATTGAAATCTACTTGAAAAGCTATGGCAAGACTTGAAAATGGCTGTCAAGTATTGATCAACAACCAACTTGGCCGATCTTGAAGAATTAAAACAATTATAAATGTGAAAATATTGTACAGTCCAGGTGTGCAAAGCTCTTAGAGACTCTTAAAGACCCACATCTGTAATTGTTGCCAAAGGTGATTCTAACATGTATTGACTCAGGGGGTTGAATATTTATCTAATCAAGACAGTGTTTTATTTTTCATTCATTTTTTTTAAAAACATTTTTTTACAGATGTTAAAATGTTTCTTACACATTTGAAATCCATTTTAATCCCACAATTGTAACACAACAAAATGTGGAAAGAGAAAAGTGGTGTGAATACTTTCTGAAGGCCCTGTATCTGCCTCTCTCCCTCTCCTTCAGTCTGTCCATTTCTACGTCAGTAGACACCAGCTTTAAACGATCCATTAGCCTAATGAACCTGGGAAAGGACTGAAGAACACGTACAGAGAGAAACCACTCAGTCTATTTGTGCATTTCACATGGGAGTAAATTCCATGTTATTTGAACTGAATTGAATTCTAACTTCAAATTGCTTTACTGTACATTACATTACCTTGTAAGGCCTAACATGACTTGAGAGGACCCACAGTAAGTATGGGCTTTGAACACGGTCAACACACAACCCTGGTGTTGTTAGCTGCTTTCAAAATTCACACTTAACTGACTCACCTGATCAATGACTCCTTCCTCTTCCTCCCTCCGTTTCTCTGACCGCTGCAGTCTTTGTCTACCTCTACATGTGACTTTGCTCATCTTCCATGTGACACTCTCTATATCCAACCATCTCGCTCTATATCCAACCACCTCTCTCTATATATCCAACCGCCTCGCTCTATATATCCAACCACCTCTCTCTATATATCCAACCACCTCGCTCTATCTTTCCAACCACCTCGCTCTATATATCCAACCACCTCGCTCTATATATCCAACCACCTCTCTCTATATATCCAACCACCTCGCTCTATCTTTCCAACCACCTCGCTCTATATATCCAACCACCTCGCTCTATATATCCAACCACCTCGCTCTATATATCCAACCACCTCTCTCTATATATCCAACCACCTCTCTCTATATATCCAACCACCTCGCTCTATATATCCAACCACCTCTCTCTATATATCCAACCACCTCTCTCTATATATCCAACCACCTCTCTCTATATATCCAACCACCTCTCTCTATATATCCAACCACCTCTCTCTATATATCCAACCACCTCTCTCTATATATCCAACCACCTCGCTCTATATCCAAGGCTTTCGACTCTGTCAATCACCATATTCTTATCGGCAGACTCAGTAGCCTCGGTTTTTCTGATGACTGGCTTGACTGGTTCACCAACTACTTTGCAGACAGAGTTCAGTGTGTCAAATCGGAGGGCATGCTGTCCGGGCCTCTGGCAGTCTCTATGGGGGTGCCACAGGGTTCAATTCTCGGGCCGACTCTTTTCTCTGTATATATCAATGATGTTGCTCTTGCTGCGGGCGATTCCCTGATCCGCCTCTACGCAGACGACACCATTCCATACACTTCCGGCCCGTCCTTGGACACTGTGCTATCTAACCTCCAAACGAGCTTCAATGCCATACAACACTCCTTCCGTGGCCTCCAACTGCTCTTAAACGCTAGTAAAACCAAATGCATGCTTTTCAACCGTTCGCTGCCTGCACCTGCACGCCTGACTAGCATCACCACCCTGGATGGTTCCGACCTTGAATATGTGGACATCTATAAGTACCTAGGTGTCTGGCTAGACTATAAACTCTCCTTCCAGACTCATATCAAACATCTCCAATCGAAAATCAAATCTAGAGTCGGCTTTCTATTCCGCAACAAAGCCTCCTTCACTCACGCCGCCAAACTTACCCTAGTAAAACTGACTATCCTACCGATCCTCGACTTCGGCGATGTCATCTACAAAATTGCTTCCAACACTCTACTCAGCAAACTGGATGCAGTTTATCACAGTGCCATCCGTTTTGTCACTAAAGCACCTTATACCACCCACCACTGAGACCTGTATGCTCTAGTCGGCTGGCCCTCGCTACATATTCGTCGCCAGACCCACTGGCTCCAGGTCATCTACAAGTCCATGCTAGGTAAAGCTCAGCCTTATCTCAGTTCACTGGTCACGATGGCAACACCCACCCGTAGCACGCGCTCCAGCAGGTGTATCTCACTGATCATCCCTAAAGCCAACACCTCATTTGGCCGCCTTTCGTTCCTGTTCTCTGCTGCCTGTGACTGGAACGAATTGCAAAAATCGCTGAAGTTGGAGACTTTTATCTCCCTCACCAACTTCAAACATCTGCTATCTGAGCAGCTAACCGATCGCTGCAGCTGTACATAGTCTATCGGTAAATAGCCCACCCATTTTTACCTACCTCATCCCCATACTATTTTTATTTATTTACTTTTCTGCTCTTTTGCACACCAATATCTCTACCTGTACATGACCATCTGATCATTTATCACTCCAGTGTTAATCTGCAAAATTGTAATTATTCGCCTACCTCCTCATGCCTTTTGCACACAATGTATATAGACTCCCTTTTTTTTCCTACTGTGTTATTGACTTGTTAATTGTTTACTCCATGTGTAACTCTCTGTTGTCTGTTCACACTGCTATGCTTTATCTTGGCCAGGTCGCAGTTGCAAATGAGAACTTGTTCTCAACTAGCCTACCTGGTTAAATAAAGGTGGAAAAAAAAAAAAAATCCAACCACCTCGCTCTATATCCAACCACCTCTCTCTATATCCAACCACCTCTCTCTATATCCAACCATCTCTCTCTATATCCAACCATCTCTCTCTATATCCAACCATCTCTCTCTATATCCAACCATCTCTTTCTATATCCAACCATCTCTTTCTATATCCAACCATCTCTCTCTATATCCAACCGTCTCTTTCGCCTCAACCTTCTGTTGCATCCTTTTCTACGCTCTCCACTCCCTCACTTGCACCATCAATAGGGGCAGAGCATAAAGTAGTCAAAGCAATCAGTATGTGAGTGTAGGCCTACTGTAGGTCTATGTTCTGGTGTGTTATAAAAGTATGTTATATGTATTGTGTGTGTGTGTGTGGGCCATTATCTCCTGTGGTACGTACACACAAACACACACACGCAGCATCACCGACCCACATACGCAGCATCACTGACCCACACACGCAGCATCACCGACCCACACACGCAGCATCACCGACCCACACACACACAACCACTAAAAAGTGTGTGTGCACACCATTGTGCAAACAAACACACAGTTTCACTGACACACACACACAAGTACAAAGAATGGGTTCACATAGCATGGCGCCCCTTTCATGGTGCCCATCGTCTTTTATAGCTTCGACTTACCAGTGATCATTATTGTTCCATACGGCCACATCTAAGTTGAAAATATATGCACGTGGCCCTGGAGCATTGAAACACACCCTAGTGAGTAAGAGATGGTGGTGTATAAGAACTGTATTCCACCAGAACGTACTTCCTGGTACAGTAGGAACTCAGAACTTCACAAATGAGAATACATTTGTCCCTGCCTGTACACGGGAGGGTCATTCTAAACATAGAGTACTGTACACTGTGCTCAGACCAGGTACAGTAGGCCAGGGAATGATGGGGCGTAAAAGGTTTAATTTAGCTGCCAGCTCCCCCGACCAAAGGCTTTGAACATGAAGAGGTAACAGTATCTCCTTATCAACGGTGTCTTATCCAACCCCCCTCAAAGGCTTGAGGGACACTGGGCTCTAAATCTGTTGGTGTTAGTGAGAGAGAGGTAATGAAAGGGAGAGAGAGAGAGAGAGTGGGAGAGAGAAAGGGCGAGGACGGGTGAGGCAGAGAGAAAGGAAGAGAGAAAGGGAGAGGAGAGAGAGAGAAAGGGAGAGGAGAGAGAGAAAGGGAGAGGAGAGAGAGAAAGGGAGAGGAGAGAGAGAAAGGGAGAGAGAGAGAGAGAGAAAGGGAGAGAAAAAGGGAGAGGAGAGAGAGAGAAAGGAAGAGAGAAAGGGAGAGGAGAGAGAGAAAGGGAGAGGAGAGAGAGAGAAAGGGAGAGGAGAGAGAGAAAGGGAGAGGAGTGAGAGAGAAAGGGAGAGAAAAAGGGGGAGGAGAGAGAGAGAGAGAAAGGGAGAGAAAAAGGGAGGAGAGGGACAGATGGTAAGCGAGAAAAAGAATGAGAATAAAAGAGGCAGAGAAAGAGGGGGAAAAAGGGAGCGAGAAAGAGGGAAAAAGAGAGAAGAAAACAACCTGTCCATAGAGTGCGACAAGTGTAGAGACTGTGTTGTGGAGATACTCTGAAGACCTACTGGACTGAGAGAAGAACTGACTGACTGAATGAGTGACAGCCTTTTTTGACAACGTAATATCTTGTTTTGGATGAGATGGTTGACCACCTACCTATAAGACTGTGGGATAGTGCACGATGCTGGCAGACTGACTGACTGAGTGGGTGACAGACTGTGCCTGCCACATATACAAGAAAGGGATCTCAAAAGCAGTGGCTAGGTGTGCGTTCTCTAATTCTCTCTCTCTCTTTCTCTCTCGGAGGACAGCCTTTTTTCTCTCTCGGAGGACCTGAGCCCTAGGACCATGCCCCAGGACTACCTGACATGATGACTCCTTGCTGTCCCCAGTCCACCTGGCCGTGCTGCTGCTCCAGTTTCAACTGTTCTGCTTTATTATTATACGACCATGCTGGTCATTTATGAACATTTGAACATCTTGGCTATGTTCTGTTATAATCTCCACCCGGCACAGCCAGAAGAGGACTGGCCACCCCACATAGCCTGGTTCCTCTCTAGGTTTCTTCCTAGGTTTTGGCCTTTCTAGGGAGTTTTTCCTAGCCACTGTGCTTCTACACCTGCATTGCTTGCTGTTTGGGGTTTTAGGCTGGGTTTCTGTACAGCACTTTGAGATATCAGCTGATGTACGAAGGGCTATATAAATAAATTTGATTTGATTTGAGTGGCTCCCTCTCTATTTCATGTCCTTTATCTTAAAGAAACAAAGAGTAAGCTAGCTAAAGTAGTTGCTAGGCATCAACCATATTGCTTTCACTCATCGTGTCAAGGGCAGTGGCGGCAATTGAATAACCATGTAACTGAAGGTATTAGATGAAGACCGCCATTGAAAATGAAATAACTCAAAACCATTTAAAAAAGGTCTACATTCAAATGTTGTATATACAGTGAGGAGAACAAGTATTTGATATACTGCCGATTTTGCAGGTTTTCCCTACTTACAAAGCATGTAGAGGTCTGTAATTTTTATCATAGGTACACTTCAATTGTGAGAGACGGAATCTAAAACAAAAATCCAGAAAATCACATTGTTTGATTTTTAAGTAATTAATTTGCATTTTATTGCATGACATAAGTATTTGATACATCAGAAAAGCAGAAATTAGTATGTGGTACAGAAACCTTTGTTTGCAATTACAGAGATCATACGTTTCCTGTAGTTCTTGACCAGGTTTGCACACACTGCAGCAGGGATTTTGGTCCACTCCTCCATACAGACCTTCTCCAGATCCTTCAGGTTTCGGGGCTGTCCCTGGGCAATACAGACTTTCAGCTCCCTCCAAAGATGTTCTATTGGGTTCAGGTCTGGAGACTGGCTAGGCCACTCCAGGACCTTGAGAAAAGTCAAAGGTTTGTCAGCTTCATTAAATAGTACCCGCAAAACACCTGGCTCAACGTCAACAGTGAAGAGGCGACTCCGGAATGGTCTTGGAGTTCCTCTGTTCAGTGTCTGTGTTCTTTTGCCCATCTTAATCTTTTCTTTTTATTGGCCAGTCTGAGATATGGCTTTTTCTTTACAACTCTGCCTAGAAGACCAGCATCTCGGATTCGCCTCTTCACTGTTGACGTTGAGACTGGTGTTTTTCAGGTACTATTTAATGAAGCTTCCAGTTAAGGACTTGTGAGGCATCTTTCTCAAACTAGACACTAATGTACTTGTCCTTTTGCTCAGTTGTGCACTGGGGCCTAACACTCATTCTATTCTGGTTAGGGCCAGTTTGCGCTGTTCTGTAAAGGGAGTAGTACACAGCGTTGTACGAGATCTTCAGTTTCTTGGAAATTCCTCACATGGAATAGCCTTCATTTCTCAGAACAAGAATAGACTGACAAGTTTCAGAAGAAAGTTCTTTGTTTCTAGCCATTTTGAGCCTGTAATCGAACCCACAAATGCTGATGCTCCAGATACTCAACTAGTCTAAATAAGGCCAGTTTTATTGTTTCTTTAATCAGCACAATAGTTTTCAGCTGTGCTAAATAATTGCAAACAGGTTTTATAATGATCAATTAGCCTTTTAAAATGATACACTTGGATTAGCTAACACAACGTGCCATTGGAACACAGGAGTGATGGTTGCTGATAATGGTCCTCTGTCTGCCGATGTAGATATTACATTTTAAAAAATCTGCCGTTCTCAGCTACAATAGTCATTTACAACATTAACAATGTCTACACTGTATTTCTGATCAATTTGATGTTATTTTTTTTAAATGGACATAAAATTAGCTTTTCTTTCAAAAACAAGGACATTTCTAAGTGACCACAAACTTTTGAAGTGTAGTGTGTGTGTGAGTGATATATATATATATATATATATATATATATATATATAAACACTGCTCAAAAAATAAAGGGAACACTTAAACAACACAATGTAACTCCAAGTCAATCACACTTCTGTGAAATCAAACTGTCCACTTAGGAAGCAACACTTATTGACAATAAATTTCACATGCTGTTGTGCAAATGGAATAGACAACAGGTGGAAATTATAGGCAATTAGCAAGACACCCCCAATAAAGGAGTGGTTCTGCAGGTGGTGACCACAGACCACTTCTCAGTTCCTATGCTTCCTGGCTGATGTTTTGGTCACTTTTGAATGCTGGCGCTGCTTTCACTCTAGTGGTAGCATGAGACGGAGTCTACAACCCACACAAGTGGCTCAGGTAGTGCAGCTCATCCAGGATGGCACATCAATGCGAACTGTGGCAAGAAGGTTTGCTGTGTCTGTCAGTGTAGTGTCCAGAGCATGGAGGCGCTACCAGGAGACAGGCCAGTACATCAGGAGACGTGGAGGAGGCCAACAACCCAGCAGCAGGACCGCAGGACCGCTTTTCCGCCTTTGTGCAAGGAGGAGGAGCACTGCCAGAGCCCTGCAAAATGACCTCCAGCAGGCCACAAATGTGCATGTGTCTGCTCAAACGGTCAGAAACAGACTCCATGAGGGTGGTATGAGGGCCCGACGTCCACAGGTGGGGGTTGTGCTTACAGCCCAACACCGTGCAGGACGTTTGGCATTTGCCAGAGAATCCCAAGATTGGCAAATTCGCCATTGGCGCCCTGTGCTCTTCACAGACGAAAGCAGGTTCACACTGAGCACATGTGACAGACGTGACAGAGTCTGGAGACGCCGTGGAGAACGTTCTGCTGCCTGTAACATCCTCCAGCATGACCGGTTTGGCGGTGGGTCAGTCATGGTGTGGGGTGGCATTTCTTTGGGGGCCGCACAGCCCTCCATGTGCTCGCCAGAGGTAGCCTGACTGCCATTAGGTACCGAGATGAGATCCTCAGACCCCTTGTGAGACCATATGCTGGTGCGGTTGGCCCTGGGTTCCTCCTAATGCAAGACAATGCTAGACCTCATATGGCTGGAGTGTGTCAGCAGTTCCTGCAAGAGGAAGGCATTGATGCTATGGACTGGCCCGCCCATTCCCCAGACCTGAATCCAATTGAGCACATCTGGGACATCATGTCTTACTCCATCCACCAACATCCACTGTTGCACCACAGACTGTCCAGGAGTTGGCGGATGCTTTAGTCCAGGTCTGGGAGGAGATCCCTCAGGAGACCATCCGCCACCTCATCAGGAGCATGCCCAGGCGTTGAAGGGAGGTCATACAGGCACGTGGAGGCCACACACACACTACTGAGCCTCATTTTGACTTGTTTTAAGGACATTACATCAAAGTTGGATCAGCCTGTAGTGTGTATTTCCACTTTAATTTTGAGTGTGACTCCAAATCAAGACCTCCATGGGTTGATAAATTTGATTTCCATTGATAATTTGTGTGATTTTGTTGTCAGCACATTCAACTATGTAAAGAAAAAAGTATTTAATAAGAATATTTCATTCATTCAGATCTAGGATGTGTTATTTTAGTATTCCCTTTATTTTCTTGAGCAGTGTATATATACACATACACAAAGTACCACAAGTTTGGACACACCTACTCATTCAAGGGTGTTTACTTTTTGTACGATTTCCTACATTAAAAATCAAAATATATTTTATATTTGAGATTCTTCAAAGTAGCCAGCTTTGACAGCTTTGCACATTCTTGGCTTTCGATCAACCAGCTTCATGAGGTAGTCATCTGGAATTAATTTCAATTAACAGGTGTGCCTTGTTAAAAGATAATTTAATGCGTTTCAGCCAATCAGTTGTGTTGTGACAAGGTAGGGGTGGTATACAGAAGACAACCCTATTTGGTAAAAGGCCAAGTCCATATTATGGCAAGAACAGCTCAAATAAGAGAAATGACAGTCCATCATTACTTTAAGACTTGAAGGTCAGTCAATCTGGAAAATTTCAATTACTTTGAAAGTTTCTTTAAGTGCAGTCGCAAAAACTATCAAGATCTATGATAAAACTGGCTCTCATGAGGACCACAACAGGACAAGAAGACCCACAGTTACCTCTGCTGCAGAGGTTAAGTTCATTCGACTTAACAGCCTTCACAGACTTCATCAACTTTTCAAAGGAGACTGCGTGAATCAGGCCTTCATGGTCGAATTGCTTGCAAAGAAACCATTACTAAAGGACACCAATAATAAGAAGAGACATGCTTGGGCCAAGAAACATGAGCAATGGACATTAGACCGTTCGAAATCTGTCCTTTAGTGTGATGAGTCCAAATTTGAGATTTTTGGTTCCAACCGCTGTGTCTTTGTGAGAAGCAGAGTAGGTAAACGGATGATCTCCCCATGTGTGGTTCCCACCGTGAAGCATGGAGGTGGTGGTGTGATGGTGCTTTGCTGGTGACACTGTTGGGGATTTATTTCAAATTCAAGGCACACTTAACCAGCATGGCTACCACAGCATTCTGCAGCGATACGCCATCCCATCTGGTTTGCGCTTAGTGGGACTATCATTTGTTTTTCAACAGGACAATGACCCAAAACACATCTCCAGGCTGTGTAAGAGCTATTTGACCAAAAAGGATAGTGATGGAGTGCTGCATCAGATGACCAGGCCTCCACAATCACCTGGCCTCAACTCAATTGAGATGGTTTGGGATGAGATGGACCGCAGAGTGAAGGAAAAGCAGGCAACAAGTGCTCAGGATATGTGGGAACTCCTTCAAGACTGTTGGAAAATCATTCCTCATGAAGCTGGTTGAGAGATAGGCCAAGAGGGTGGCTACTTTGAAGAATCTGTTTAACACTTTTTTGGTTAATACATGATTCCATTTGTGTTATTTCATAGTTTTGATGAGTTCACTATTATTCTACAATGTAGAAAAAGGTTAAAATAAATAAATAAAAACCCTTGAATGAGTAGGTGTCCCCAAACTTTTGGCTGGGACTATATATATATATATATATATATATATTTATTTATTTTTGTTGTTGCTGCTAACTTTATTTTCATGTAGATAAACTTTACCTAATAGCGGGAGTGTTTACTAATGATTATAATTTGATGTTTTGCTAACTTACTCTGTCTTCGTCTCCTCTTTCCAAAAAAAAATGATTTGATGTGTGACCTTTCTTTCAGAACATGCAAATGTTTATTTCTTGCTAGTAAATAAATAAATAAAAATAGGTATTTTAAAAACAGGTTGGATGTGTCTGACTATTCATTCATTATTCAACAGCAGTCGACAAGGTTGTTCTGACTGAGGCATATAATGCACTAATGTGTCAAATGGACAACGTACCAATCCTATCCAACATGGCATGGTATATTTGATATGGAATATTTTCTCAATTTATTGAGTAATGAACGCTGATAAATAGGGAACGGACATGTGTGTATTTGTTTCCATTTTAATGATTGCCAATTTCATACTATCGCATAGCTGTCCTCTTCATACTTTCCTTGTCAATTCCTTATCCTATAGCCTACTTTCAGAAAGCCTAAGGTAGGCCTAGGTTTTTTTATACGTTTTAAGGAAAGGAGAAATATTTGCTTGTGTCTGACATTGCCTGGTGGATTTGATTGACAGGTCCTTTTACAGGGGTGTGCGTGTGTGAGTTTGCGGATTCTTTCTATAGGCCTACATATGTTATTTAGAAAGTTTCCTCAAGTTATCTGTTGGGGCTCTCTCTTTACCAAGAATCAAACTCTTTAATGTAGTGAAATGCCTTTCTCACAAAGTCCGTCTGAAAAATTTGAAGAAAAAGAAAATGCATACAAGCACGTCTTGTTTATGACGCCGTTCACACCGTCCTGCCATAATCTGACAATTATTTATTCGGAACAGGTTTCATTTTAGCATCTATTCGTATGTGAAAATAAGCTCCATTCAAACTTCCTCGCCAGTTCATTGCCAACGCTGTAGCCTATTTTTTTTTTGCCATTCAGCAAGCAAGAGGATCGATCGATGCTTCTCTCCTCCAATAGGCCAAGGCCTAATAGTTTTAAAAATAGCTCAAAATAAGTTTCACACTATACTGCTGCTCATTCGATATATATATATATATATATATATATATACATAGGCTACTTGTTCCAGAGCTAGAGAGAGGGGGAAGAGATAGGCCAGTGGAGTTGCCAGCGGAGAGTGAATTGAGCAAGACGGGAACAGTGAAGAAGACAGAGATGTGTGTTAGAGAGAACAGTGAAGAAGACAGAGATGTGTGTTAGAGGGAACAGTGAAGACAGAAATGTGTGTTAGAGGGAACAGTGAAGAAGACAGAGATGTGTTAGAAGTTAATTAATATATTAACGCATCGTATAGCCTATATTAAGCCTGGCAGATCACTTGTACTGTATGCAACCGGAAGAGACAGAGTAAATATATCTCTTATCAATAAGTGGTTGCACAGACTTTGATGCTGCCTGGGGCGGCAGGTAGCCTAGTGGTTAGCGCGTTGGGTCAGTAACCGAAAGGTTGCTGGATCGAAACCCTGAGCTGACAAGGTAAAAAAAATCTGTGGTTCTGCCTGTGAACAAGGCAGTTAATCCACTGTTCCTTGGTAGGCCGTCATTGGAAATAAGAATTTGTTCTGAACTGACTTGCCTAGTTAACTTCACTAGGGTAGGGGGCAGCATTCTGAATTTTGGATGAAAAGCATGCCAAAATTAAACTGTCTGCTACTCAGTCCCAGAATATAGGAATATAGTAGATTTGGATAGAAAACTCTAAAGTTTCCAAAATTGTTAAAATAATGTCTGTGAGTATAACAGAACTGAGATGGCAGGCGAAAATCAGAGGAAAATCCAACCAGGAAGTACTATTCTTTTGAAAGGCAGTTTTTCCATTGAAAGCCTATCCACCATACAAAGACTTAGGACCCAGTTCACGAGCTCTGTGCCTTCCTCTACATGTGACCAGTATTTAGGCATTGTTTCAGGCTTTTACTCTGAAAAATTAGGGAGATACAGCACTTTCAATCAGTGGCCAGTGGAAATTCCCATTCATCAGCCATGCACCCTGATTGTGAGCTCGCCTTTCTTGTTTCTCCTTTCCTATTGATGAAGCTTTTGTCCGGTTGAAATATTATTGATTATTTATGACAAAAACAACCGGAGGATTGATTTTAAACATCGTTTGGCATGTTTCTACTAACTCTTAATGTACTTTAAAAAAACTTTTTGTCATGGAATTAGTGCACGCGCCTTCTGCATTTGGATTACTGGACAAAACGCGCAAACTAAATGGAGACTTTTGCTCATAAAGAGGGTCATTATCAAACAAAACAAACATTTATTGTCTTACATGGAGACCTGGGAGTGCCACCAGATGAAGATCATCAAAGGTATGCGATTAATTTTAATGCTATTTCTGACTTTTGTGACACTCCTTGGCTGGAAAATGGCTGTATGCGTTTGTGGCTAGCTAACATAATCGCAAAGTGTGCTTTCGAAATCTGACACAGCGGTTGCATTAAGGAGAAGTTTATCTATATTTCCATGAAAACACTTGTATAGTTTATCAATGTTTATGATGAGTATTTCTGTCATTTTATGTGGCTCTCTGCACTTTTACCGGATGTTTGTTTGAGACAATGCATTTCTGACCACAACGCGCCAATGTAAACTCAAATTTTTGGATAGAAATATGAACTTTACCGAACTAAATATAAATGTATTATGTAACATGAAGTCCTATGAGTGTCATATGATGAAGATCATCAAAGGTTAGTGATTCATTTTAACTATATTTCTGCTTTTTGTGAATCCTCTCTTTGGCTGGAAAAATGGCTGTGTTATTCTGTGAATAGGCACTCACCTAACATACTCGTTTGGTTTGCTTTCGTCGTAAAGCTTTTTTGAAATCGGACACTGTGGCTGGATTTACAACAAGTGTATATTTAAAATGGTGTAAAACACATGTATGTTTGAGGAATTGTAATTATGGGATTTCTGTTGTTTTGAATTTGGCGCCCTGCAGTTTCACTGAGACGCTACCGTCTCACGTACCCTATCCTATTTTCTAATGGTTGTCAAATTCATCTTCTAGCCTATCACAGCTGTCTCTATATATATTCCCCTTAAAACTTTCCTCATCAATTTATACGATAAGCTAGCATTATCCTACAGTATTATCGTATAATGTAGCATTTTGAAACACCAGAAGTACATTTATTTCCAATGGAACCCTGTGTTTTCCTTGCAGCATAGCGTTGCTGAGGCAGTTGCAGTGTGTTCGGTGTGGTGCATACGTTGTATTTATAGAACGTTGGACTTATAGAACGTTGGACTTATAGAACGTTGGATTTATAGAACGTTGGATTTATAGAACGTTGGATTTATAGAACGTTGGATTTATAGAAGGTATGCATCAAACTGTAAGTGCAGACGGCTTGACAGAAATGGGAGCAGAAGGTGAATGTTGAACATTTGTTGCACACATATCCAGATGATGATGCGTACTATTTGCGCAATGACGCTGTCGGTGTCATTGAGGCGTTAGGCAAGGTTTTTAATATTTTTTGGGGAAAGGACAAATGTGATTTACTTACGTGTCTGAGTGAGACGGAGTTTCCGCTCTTATTAAATGAATGAAACGTAGCCAAGCTCCTTTCATGATTTATCCAATAAGATGCTTAGCCTAAAGTATACTGTACCCTATTACTTTCAGTAGCGCATTCATTTTTTCAGAAGTATATGATTTTTTTCCCTCATTACTGCGTTCTCTCTAGCCACTTTGAACAACATATTGCCACAGAGAATGACCGCAGCGGCGTTGGTGACGTTATGCGAATTGTTCAGGAAAGGGGAGGAAAAAACCCATCGGACTTGGTGTGAATGGATTAGGGAGTCAAAATCGGAGTGTGTATTTTTTCAGAATTATTTCTTAAATGTTGTATACTTGACTAATATTTCCAAAGGTAATGACTTGAATAATAATGAAATGCTACTGACAATAAAGAAGCGTAAAGGTAATAGTAAAGTTGCAGAAAAAAGCCACTTGTTTCTTTTGAGTCCGATATGCACCAAAAGACTGTACATTGGCCTGGTCAATTACTGTAACCTCACATTCCAAGACCGTCACAGCCCTAATCATGTCATTTCAGACCAATGCAGATGTAGGAGAGGACAAAAGGACAGGAAGCCAGTTTAGACTGTTGGGATGAGGGAGAGGAGACGAGGAGAGGGCCGCCTTCCCACAGTCAGCAGTAATCATTAAGTTTTAATCACTCTCACACACACAAAAGCAGCCAGACGTGAACGCACACACACACACTTTGGGTTCCAGACGAAGACATACACCCTTTGGGTTTTCAGACGACAGTGTGTGCACGAAGACATACACCCTTTGGGTTTTCAGACGACAGTGTGTGCACGGGGAATGTTTCCCTGCCAAGTGTTTTAACTGGTCGCCTTTGGATGTTGAGGGGAATTTCAGTTAGTCATGCAAACATTTTTGAGAAAAGTGACACACAAATACACCCACACACGGTCTTAAAAGTTAGATTGGGAGTAGGGACTAAGGTCTGAAGTTCGATTGGGATTAGGGACTAAGGTCTGAAGTTCGATTGGGAGTAGGGCCTAAGGTCTGAAGTTCGAATGGGAGTAGGGCCTAAGGTCTGAAGTTCGATTGGGAGTAGGGACTAAGGTCTGAAGTTCGAATGGGAGTAGGGACTAAGGTCTGAAGTTCTAATGGGAGTAGGGCCTAAGGTCTGAAGTTCGAATGGGAGTAGGGCCTAAGGTCTGAAGTTCGAATGGGAGTAGGGCCGAAGGTCTGAAGTTCGAATGGGAGTAGGGACTAAGGTCTGAAGTTCGATTGGGAGTAGGGACTAAGGTCTGAAGTTCGATTGGGAGTAGGGACTAAGGTCTGAAGTTCTAATGGGAGTAGGGACTAAGGTCTGAAGTTCGATTGGGATTAGGGACTAAGGTCTGAAGTTCGATTGGGAGTAGGGCCTAAGGTCTGAAGTTCGAATGGGAGTAGGGCCTAAGGTCTGAAGTTCGAATGGGAGTAGGGCCTAAGGTCTGAAGTTCAAATGGGAGTAGGGCCTAAGGTCTGAAGTTCGAATGGGAGTAGGGCCTAAGGTCTGAAGTTCGAATGGGAGTAGGGCCTAAGGTCTGAAGTTCGAATGGGAGTAGGGCCTAAGGTCTGAAGTTTGAATGGGAGTAGGGCCTAAGGTCTGAAGTTTGAATGAGAGTAGGGCCTAAGGTCTGAAGTTCGAATGGGAGTAGGGACTAAAATCTTGTGAGTAAAGAGCGTAAGTCCTGTGTTCACTGTTCCCTACCTGCCTGTGAGTCCAGCCGTGAAGTGCACACACCATCATCATTTTTATACAACACACAGACACAACCCCCCACCACAAACACACCCCCACACAAGCATAAACACGCACTGCTCCGAGGCTGTACTTTTCAGTGTATTAACCAGCGGCTTATCTGTGTGAACGAGGTTAGATGATTGGTGGCAGCTCTCTCCTGGAAAAGAGAGGAGGATGACGATTCCTGGGAAAGAGGGAGTGAAAAAGAGGGATGGAGTCAGGGAGGGAGACAGAGGGATGGCGTCAAGGAGGGATGGGGCGAGTATGTTCCTCTCTCAAACTCCCACACGGAGTCTTTTTTGTCACACACGGACTGACACACAGACGAGGAACGCTCTCCATTTCCCTGAAACACACCTACACACATACTGTCCCCGTCCATACAGCCAGCTGGGTTCTCAGTTCATTGCACAGACAGGAATAAAGAACTCTCCAAGAAGAGGAAAGGCTGTGGTGTATGTTTCATGATTAACTACTCATGGTGTGATTGTGATAACATATAGAAACTCAAGTCCTTTTGTTCACCCAAAGTAGAATATCTCACAATCAAATGCCGACAGTATTACCTCCCAAGAGAATTATCTTCGGTTATAGTCACAGCCGTGTATATTCCCCCTCAAGCCAATACAACGACGGCCCTCAAGGAACAACACTGGACTTTATGCAAACTGGAAACCACATATCCTGAGGCCGCATTTATTATAGCTGGGGATTTTAACAAAGCAAATTTGAGGAAAACGCTACCGAAGTTCTACCAACACATTGACTGTAGTACTCGCTCTAGGAAACCACTCGACTACTGCTATTCTCTCTTCCGGGATGCCTACAAGGCCCTACCTCACCCTCCCTTCGGCAAATCAGATCACAAATCGATTTTGCTCCTCCCTTCCAATAGACAGAACCCGTGCTAAGGTCTATTCAACGCTAGTCTGACCAATCAGAATCCATGCTTGAAGATTGTTTTGATCACGTGGACTGGGATATGTTCCAGGTAGCCTCAGATAATAACATTGACGTATACACGGACAAGGTGACAGAGTTCATCAGGAATTGTATGGAGGACCTTGTTCCCACTGTGACTATTAAAACCTACCCAAACCAAAAACTGTGGATAGATGGCAGCATTCACGCTAAACTGAAAGAGCAAGTCACTGCATTTAACCATTAGTTATACCGGAGCTGTAGCTGTACCATAGTTGTAGATGTACTGTACCTGTACTGTAGCTGTACCTGTACTGTACCTGTAATGTAGCTGTATCTGTACCTGTAACGTAGCTGTACTGTAACATAGCTGCACTGTAACTAACGTAGCTGTACTGTAACTGAACTGTAACGTTAACGTAGCTGTAACGTAGCTGTACTGTAACATAGCTGTAACGTTAAAGTAGCGTAACTGTACTGTAATGTAGCTGTACTGTAACTGAACTGTAACGTTAACGTAGCTGTACTGTCACGTAGCTGTACTGTCACGTAGCTGTACTGTAACGTAGCTGTAACGTTCACGTAGCGTAGCTGTACTGTCATGTAGCTGTACTGTAACGTAGCTGTACTGTAACTGAACTGTAACGTTAACGTAGCTGTACTGTAACGTAGCTGTACTGTCATGTAGCTGTACTGTAACTGAACTGTAACGTTAACGTAGCTGTACTGTAACGTAGCTGTACTGTCACGTAGCTGTACTGTAACTGAACTGTAACGTTAACGTAGCTGTTCTGTAATGTAGCTGTACTGTCATGTAGCTGTACTGTAACGTAGCTGTACTGTAACTGAACTGTAACGTTAACGTAGCTGTTCTGTAACGTAGCTGTACTGTAATGTAGCTGTACTGTCAAGTAGCTGTACTGTAACGTAGCTGTACTGTAACTGAACTGTAACATTAATGTAGCTGTACTGTAACGTAGCTGTACTGTAACGTAGCTGTACTGTCACGTAGCTGTACTGTCACGTAGCTGTACTGCTCACTGTAGCTGTACTGTAGCTGTACTGTAACTGAACTGTAACGTTAACGTAGCGTAAAGTAGCTGTTCTGTAATGTAGCTGTACTGTAAAGTAGCTGTTCTGTAACGTAGCTGTACTGTAACGTAGCTGTACTGTAACGTAGCTGTACTGTAAAGTAGCTGTTCTGTAACGTAGCTGTACTGTAAAGTAGCTGTACTGTAAAGTAGCTGTTCTGTAACGTAGCTGTACTGTAACTGAACTGTAACTGAACTGTAACGTAATTTTACTGTATCTGTATAGTAGCGGAGAGCCGGGGGAAAACAGGAAGACTACTGTAATAAACATTTTATAGAGCATCTGAACATTCCGCCCACACAGGTCTCTCTTGCATGGAGAGGTATCCATCCCTCTCTACGTCTGTGTGTGTCTGTGTGTGTGTGTGTGTGTGTGTGTGTGTGGTGCCTGCGAGGCTGTGGCAGCAGCAGTCTGTTTCACCATGACTAAACACAGAGCTGTGCAGTGGGAGAGGGAGAGAGATGTGAGTAGTGAATAATTCACTAGTCCTGTGGAATAATTCACTCTAGTCCTGTGGACACAAACCCATATGGCAGGCCGTGGAGTCACACACGGTCAGTGTCATTATGTTTTATATTGTGTCCTCATACAAAGACCATTTATGGTGCCAGTTAACAGTTGATAAATGAGGCCCACTGTTGCAACTCTGCGTGGGTACGTGGGTGGGTCTCTCGATCCCTCCCCCGTTCATCTCTCTCTCTCTCCCCTGGCTGGCTGTCTGTCCGTCCGTCCATCCATCTCGCTCTCTCCCCCCGTCCGTCACTCTCTCCCTCTCCCTCCCTCTCCCTCGCTCTCTCCCGTCCGTCTCTCTCTCCCCCCGTCAGTCTCTCTCCCTCTCTCTCCCCCGTCCATCTCTCTCCCTCCCTCGTCCATCTCTCTCCCTCTCCCTCCCTCGTCCATCTCTCTCCCTCTCCCTCCCTCCCTCCCTCTCTCTCCCCGTCCGTCTCTCTCCCTCTCCCCGTCCGTCTCTCTCTCCCTCCCAAGTGACACTCACTCTCTCTCCCTGGAGAAGACATGATAAGGGTCTATCAGCCTGCAGGTAACGGGGAGCTGTGCTGAGCAGACAAGCATCTCTGTCCCTGGATAGGACACATTCGGCAAGAAATTCCTTCATATCACCCAGCCACCCACTCCCCACACACACAGCAGAAGAAGTTAATTAACAGTTGAGGTTAAATAGACGTGTCTGAAATGTGTCTACTCTACTAAGAAGCATGTTAATCCTGGGAGAGAACAATTACGTGCAACGGCTGAGAAGAATCTCAAACATAAAATGTATTTAGATTTGTTTTACACTTTTTTGGTTAATACATGATTCCATATGTTATTTCATATTTTTGATGTCTTCACTATTATTCTACAATGTGGAAAACAGTAAAAATAAAGAAAAACTCTTGAATGAGTAGGTGTCCAAACTTTTGACTGGCACTGTAATAAGTATTCAGACCCTTTACTCAGTACTTTGTTGAGGAACATTTGGCAGCGATTACAGCCTTGAGTCTTCTTCGGTATAACGCTACAAACTTGGCACATCTGTATTTGGGGCAATGCACAGCTATTTTCAGGTCTCTCCAGAGCTGTTCGATCGGGTTCAAGTCCGGGCTCTGGCTGGGCCACTCAAGGACATTCAGAGACTTGTCCCAAAGGCCATTCATGTGTTGTCTTGGCTGTGTGCTTAGGGTCTTTGTCCTGTTGGAAGGTGAACCTTCACCCCAGTCTGAGGTCGTGAGCACGCTGGAGAAGGTTTCCATCAAGGATCTCTCTGTACTTTGCTCCATCCATCTTTCCCTCAAGCTTGACTAGCCTCCCAGTCCCTGCTGCTGAAAAACATCACCACAGCATGCTGCCACCACCACCATGCTTCACCATAAAGATGGTGCCAGGTTTCATCCAGACTGATTCTTGGTCACCTCCCTGACCAAGGCCCTTCTCTTCTCCCCCGATTGCTCAGTTTGGCCAGGCGGCAAGCTCTAGGAAGAGTCTTGGTGGTTCCAAACTTCTTCCATTTTTAGAATGATGTTCTCGACACAATCCTGTCTTGGAATTCTACGGAAAATTCCTTCGACCTTGTGGCTTGGATTTTGTTCTGACATGCACTGTCAACTGTGGGACCTTATATAGACATGTGTGTGCCTTTCCAAATCACGTCCAATCAATAGAATTGACCAAAGGTGGACTCCAATGTAGAAACATTTCCAGAATGATCAATGGAAACAGGATACACCTGTTCTCAATTTCAAGTCTCATAGCAAAGGGTCTGAATACTCATGTAAATAAGGTATTTCTATTAAAACATTTGCAAACATTTCTAAAAACCTGTTTTCGCTTTGTCATTATAGGGAATTGTGTGTAGATTGAAGAGGGACATTTTTTTTAGTATCCATTTTAGAATAAGGCTTTAAAACGTAACAAAATGTGGAAAAAGGAAAAAAGGAGTCTGAATACTTTCCGTTCAAAAGCTTAGGGTCACTTAGAATTTTCCTTGCTTTTGAAAGGAAAGCACATTTTATGGCCATTAAAATAACATCAAATTGATCAGAAATACAGTGTAGACATTGTTAATGTTGTAAATGACTATTGTAGCTGGAAACGTCTCATTATCAGCAACCATCACTCCTGTGTTCCAATGGCACGTTGCATTGGCTAATCCAAGTTTATAATTTAAAAAAGGCTAATTGATCATTAGAAAACACTTTTGCAATTATGTTAGCACAGCTGAAAACTGTTGTACTAATTAAAGAAGCAATAAAACTGCCCTTCTTTAGACAAGTTGAGTATCTGGAGCATCAGCATTTGTGGGCGGCAGGTAGCCTAGTGGTTAGAGCGTTGGGCCAATAACTGAAAGGTTGCTAGACCGAATCCCCGAGCTGCTAAGGTAAAAATCTGTCGTTCTGCCCCTGAACAAGGCAGTTCTTAACTGACGTGCCTAGTTACATAACTACATTTTTTTATATTTATAAACAGCATTTGTGGATTCAATTACAGGCTGAAAATGCCCCGAAACAAAGAATTTTCTTCTGAATCTTGTCAATCCTGTTCTGAGAAATTAAGTCTATCCCATGTGAGAAATAGCCAAGAAACTGAAGATCTCGTACAATGCTGTGTAATACTCCCTTCACAGAACAGCGCACACTGGCTCTAACTAGAATAGAAAGAGGAGTGGGAGGCCCCGATGCACAACTGAGCAAGAGGACAGATACATTAGAGTGTCTAGTTTGAGAAACAGACGCCTCACAAGTCCTCAACTGGCAGCTTAATTAAATAGTACCCGCAAAACATTTGTCTCAACGTCAACAATGAAGAGGTGACTCCGGGATGCTGGCCTTCTAGGCAGAGTTGCAAAGAAAAAGCCATATCTCAGACTGGCCAATAAAAATAAAATATGAAGACAGGCAAAAGAACACAGCCACTGGATAGAGGAACTCTGCCTAGAAGGCCAGCATCCCAGAGTCGCCTCTTCACTGTTGACGTGATGAACATGATGCATGTCTTGGAATATTTTTATTCTGTACAGGGTTCCTTTTTTCACTCTGTCATTTAGGTTAGTATTGTGGTTAGTATTGTGGAGTAACTACAATGTTGTTGATCCATCCTCAGTTGTTTTCTTGTATCACAGCCATTTAAAATCACCACTGGCCTCATGGTAAAATTCAGAGCAGTTTCCTTCCTCTCCGTCAACTGAGTTAGGAAGGACGCCTGTGTCTTTGTAGTGACTGGGGTGTATTGACACACCATCCAAAGTGTAATTAATAACTTCACCATGCTCAAAGAAAAATTAAATGTCTACCAACAGGTGCCCTTCTTTACGAGGCATGAGAAAACCTCCCTGGTCTTTGTCATTGAATCTGTTCTTGAAATTCACTGCTCGGCTGAGGGACCTTACAGATAATTGCATGTGTAGGTTACAGAGATTGGGTAGTCATTCAAACATCATTTTAAACACCATTATTGTACACAGAGTTAGTCCATGGAACTTATCTGACTTGTTAAGGACATTTTTACTCCTGAACTTAATTATGCTTGCCATAACAAAAGAGGTTGAATACTTATTGACTGAAGACATTTCAGCTTTACATTTTTTATATACAATTTGTTCCAAAAAAAACCCCCAAAAATCTAAAAACATAATTGCAGTTTGACATTATGAGGTATTGGGTGTAATTCAGGCAGTAACAATAAAATGTGAAGGAAAAAAAATCAAATGGGGTGTGAATACTTTCTGAAGACACTGTGTTCCAGAGACAGTGGCTTAGACCGCTGGAGAAGGTTTCCATCAAGGATCTCTCTGTACTTTGCTCCATGCCACATTCTGTTGCTATTCTTATCAGTTGGTGTTGTGTTAGGCAGGCAGGTTGTTTGTGCACAGTTGCTAGGCCTTAATTTCACTCCTAGCTGGCCCTCAAGCCACAGGCAGATTAACACATCCTCCCCTGGCCCTGGAGCAATAATGCCTTCGGTCACCACCTGCGGACTGACCTCACCCACTCCCACACACACGTACACACACTTGCAGACACCGTTGTCAGATCTTACTTTGACCACTTTTGTCGCAGGAGGAAAATAATCCTGCAGGATGAGGATCTGAATTCATATTTACAATCGCCACCAGGGTGCAGCTGGAAGCAGTGTTTGTAGGCTATATTATATTGAACATCAGTTCAAGTAGCCTATGTAGCGTGTCCTGTGTGAATTCTTATGTGGATTATAATAAATTGACAGGGGGTAGATCAATTGTTTTACTACATGTTCAAAGCAAGCAATTGTCAGAATAAATGCATGGCTACCTCAGTGCATGTGTGGTCCAATGGTTACAGCCACTGATCCCGGCACACGCATCCCTAAATCGTCATTGGTTGGAATCCGGCCCACTACCGCCCTTTGAATTTTTAGGAGGAACTAGTACTTTTCTAGATCCTCTCTGTTGGTAATTTCTGAAGGAATTAACTTATGTTTTACTCCGTTACATTTTACCAAATCACTTCGGTTACATAGATTTATATTATTATTGTTTTCACTTTTGGATAAATAGCTCGTAACTTCAAATTGTGATTTTTGTAAAAAAAAAAATTACATGAATCAATACTATTGGTTCCCTTTAAATGCCTGTATGAACGTTTCATAACACCTTGCCCAATTAAACATATTCAAAATAGCTTGTCATCAACATTTAAGTTCATTGGCTCTCAAAGTTGTCCCTCAAAACCTGTCTCCACCACAGCTCATGAACTGAAGTGCATGTCTTCACTCCTGAGGATATTTTTGTTTGTGGGTTCTTAGCTCGATACAAGAGGTAAGTAGCACTAATTACCTTCTGCCTTTGTACTATTATATATTTCTAGAGTCAGAAAATGTATTTTGAGGGCGAATGCAAAGCAAATGGCTTGGTAGCTAATTAGATGGATATTTAACCAGCTTTGGCTAACCCAGAATCAGACAAAGTTTAATCTCCAGTTTTTAGCTCCCAATATGATTTCTGCTTGTTTGTCCCATAGAGTGGGGCACAATTGGCCCAGTGTCATCTGGGTTAAGGGAGGGTCTGGCCAGGGTAGGTCATCAATGTAAATAATAATTTGTTCTTAACTGACTTGCCTAGTTAAATAAAAGAATATGAAAAAAAATCTATTAGGTTGCCACTAGATAAGCTGGCTAAGCTAGCTAGCTAGTGTCAACCATGTGTGTGTGTGCGTGTGTGTGTGTGTGCGTGTGTTCAGAAGAGGAAGGTAAATCCGGTTGTCTAGAAGGGATACAGCTTTTGTCAAAAATGTACTTTTCATAGCAGGCTATGAGAACTTAAGCAGCAGGGTTAGGGGGGAGTGGATCAAGGTTAGGAAAATGGTTAGCTAAAATACCCCCAAAAATATACTTAACAAAAGCTGCATCCCATCTAGACATGACTGGTAAATCCTACTTTAGCAGGAAAAAGATGATTGAGTTGACTATGGCAATTGATATCTGCACTGTTTGAATATTTATTACTTATATGATTCTTACCTGAAAACCTACCTTGATGTTTAATTCCATGCTGAAATGTATCTGATTTGCATAATAGTAACATTGATCGTGAAATTTCGATATTGATTGTTGTTTGACTGTTGTAACACTTACAGTGGCTTGCGAAAGTATTCACCCCCCTTGGCATTTTTACTATTTTGTTGCCGTACAACCTGGTATTAAAATAGATTTTTGGGGGGTTTGTATCATTTGATTTACACAACATGCCTACCACTTTAAAGATGAAAAATATTTTTTTATTGTGAAACAAACAGGAAATAAGACAAAAAAACATTACTTGAGCATGTATAACTATTCACATGTATAACTATTGAGGTCTGGACTTTGACTAGGCCATTCCAAGACATTTAAATGTTTCCACTTATACCACTCGAGTGTTGCTTTAGCAGTATGCTCAGTATGCTCATTGTCCTGCTGGAAGGTGAACCTCTGTCCCAGTCTCAAATCTCTGGAAGACTGAAACAGGTTTCCCTCAAGAATTTCCCTGTATTTAGCACCATCCATCATCCCTTCAATTCTGACCAGTTTCCCAGTCCCTGCCGATGAAAAACATGCTTCACTGTGGGGTTGGTGTTCTCCAGATGATGAGAGGTGGTGGGTTTGCGCCAGACATAAGGTTTTCCTTGATGGCCAAAAAGCTCAATTTTAGTCTCACCTGACCAGAGTATCTTCTTCCACATGTTTAGGGAGTCTCCCACATGCCTTTTGGCGAACAACAAACGTGTTTACTTATTTTTTTGGGGCCACTCTTCCGTAAAGCCCAGCTCTGTGGAGTGTACAGCTTAAAGTGGTCTTATGGACAGATACTCCAATCTCCGCTGTGGAGCTTTGCAGCTCCTTCAGGGTTATCTTTGGTCTCTTTGTTGCCTCTCTAACTAATGCTCTCCTTGCCTGGTCTGAGTTTTGGTGGGTAGCCCTCTCTTGGCAGGTTTGTTGTGGTGCCATATTCTTTCCATTTTTTAATAATAGATTTAATGGTGCGCTGTGGGATGTTCAAAGTTTTGGATATTTTATTTTTTTAATAGCCCAACCCTGATCTGTAATTCTCCATAACTTTGTCCCTGGCCTGTTTGGAGAGCTCTTTGGTCTTCATAGTGCTGCTTGCTTGGTGGTTCCCCTTGCTAAGTGGTGTTGCAGACCTTGGGGCCTTTCAGAACAGGTGTGTGTGTGTGTGTATATATATATATATATATATACTGAGATATATATATATATACTGAGACAGGTGTGTGTATATATATATATATATATACACACACACCTGTTATATATATATATATATATATACTGAGATCATATATATGTATACTGAGTGTGTGTGTATATATATATATATATATATATACACACACACACACACATATACATATACACACACACACACATACATACATATACACACATATACACACACACACATACATATACACTGAGATCATGTGACACTTAAATAAAGTCCACCTGTGTGAAATCGAACTAATTATGTAACTTCTGAAGGTAATTGGTTGCCCCAGATCTTATTTAGAGGCTTCATAGCAAAGGGGTGAATACATATGCACGCACCAATTTTCCATTTTTAATTTTCTGAAACAAGTTATTTTTTCACTTCACCAATTTTGACTATTTTGTGTATGTCCATTACATGAAATCCAAATAAAAATCCATTTAAAACTACAGGTTGTAATGCAACAAAATAGGAAAAATGCCAATGGGGTGAATACTTTTGTAAGGCACTGTACCTGATCCTCCTTTATTTCATTCTGAGTAAAAAAATGAAACATCAAACTTGGTGTAAATCTTTTTAGTACACATTCCCAATCACATGTACTTGATATTAAAATGTTCTTTAATGATATTGAAATTGTAAAATTATTCCTCTCGATTACCATTTTTTCCGTCTACATAACATTGCAAAAATCAGAAACTTTGTCCAAAAAAAAATGCAGAAAAATTAATCCATGCTTTTGTCACTTCTAGGTTAGATTACGGCAATGCTCTACTTTCCGGCTACCTGAATAAAGCACTACATAAACTTCAGTTAGTGCTAAACATGGCTGCTAGAATCATGGCTGCTAGAATCTTGACTAGAACCAACTAATTTGATCATATTACTCCATTGCTAGCCTCTCTACACTGGCTTCCGGTAAGGCAAGGGCAGATTTCAAGGGTTTACTGCTAACCTACAAAGCATTACATGGGCTCGTTCCTACCCATCTTTTCGATTTGGTCCTGCCGTACATACCTACACATAAGCTATGGTCACAAGACGCAGGCCTCCTAATTGTCCCGTAGAATTTCTAAGCAAACAGCTGGAGGCAGGGCTTTCTCCTATAGAGCTCCATTTTTATGGAATGGTCTGCCTACCCATGTGAGAGACATAGACTCGGTCTCAACCTTTAAGACTTTACTGAAGACTCATCTCTTCAGTAGGTCCTATGATTGTGTGTAGTCTGGCCCAGGACTGTGAATGGAAAGGCACTGGATCAACAATCCGCCCTTGCTGTCTCTGCCTGGCAGGTTCCTCTCTCTCCACTGGGATGCTCTGCCTCTAACCCTATTACAGGGCCAAGTCACTGGCTTACTGGTGCTCTTCCATGCCGTCCCTAGGAGGGGTGCGTCACTTGAGTGGGTTGAGTCACTGATGTGATCTTCCTGTCCGGGTTGGCGCCCACCCTTTGGTTGTGCCGTGGCAGAGATCTTTGTGGGTTATACTCGGCCTTGTCTCAGGATGGTAAGTTGAAGATATCCCTCTAGTGGTGTGGGGGCTGTGCTTGGCAAAGTGGGTGGGGTTATATCCTGCCTGTTTGGCCTTGTCCGGGTGTATCGTCGGACGGGGCCACAGTGTCTCCCGACCCCTCCCGTCTCAGCCTCCAGTATTTATGCTGCAGTAGTTTGTGTGTCGGGGGGCTAGGGTCAGTCTGTTATATCTGGAGTATTTCCCCTGTCTTATCCGGTGTCCTGTGTGAATTTAAATATGCTCTCTCTAATGCTCCCTCTCTCAGGACCTGAGCCCTAGGACCATGCCTCAAGACTACCTGGCCTGATGACTCATTGCTGTCCCCAGACCACCTGGCTATGCTGCTGTTCTGCCTGTGGCTATGGAACCCTGACCTGTTCACCGGACGTGCTACCTGTCCCAGACCTGCTGTTTTCAACTCTCTAGAGACAGCAGGAGCGGTAGAGATACTCTGAATGATCGGCTATGAAAAGCCAACTGACATTTACTCCTGAGGTGCTGACCTGTTGCACTCTCGACAACCACTGTGATTATTATTATTTGACCCTGCTGGTCATATATGGACATTTGAACATCTTGGCCATGTTCTGTTATAATCTCCACCCAGCACAGCCAAAAGAGGACTGGCCACCCCTCATAGCCTGGTTCCTCTCTAGTTTTCTTCCTATGTTCTGGCCTTTCAAGGGAGTTTTTCCTAGCCACCATGCTTCTACACCTGCATTTGCTTGCTGTTTGGGGTTTTTATACAGCACTTTGACATCAGCTGATGTAAGAAGGGCTTTATAAATACATTTGATTGATAGATATTAAGTCGACCGTCCCAGCTCTGCAGAATTTGCTGCGAAGAGACAGAATTTGTTTTGGTCCTGTCCATATGTAGCTTGTTTTTGGTCACAGGTCCAGGAATGGCTGAAGAATTGCAACTTTTATCTGGAGCTAACCCTGCAAATAGCACTACTAGGTGATCTGAAAAGGCAGTCAAAATCAAACAATAATCTAATAATACTTTTAGCAAAAATGTTTATTTTCAATTTACAATCTGTAGAAACAAATGAGAATAGAAAGGTTCAGGACTTTTGTGAAACATCACAGCACAGTTGAAAACACCATCCGTATTGGATTTCTATTTAAGAGATATGAGAAGGGTTGAATGGAGCTAAATGTTGGGACTAATAACAAGATAACTCATGTAAAACGGATATGGGCTGAGAACTTTTGTGAAAGAGCACAGTTTGAAAGACATGGCAAATAGAAGTCCAACCTGGATGGACATCAGAAATAGATGGGAGAGGTTGAGGGTAGCAGGACAGGAGTAAAAACAAACTAAATAGAACTACTGTAAAATAGACATAGTATGTATGTATAAGCTGGAGGTAGAGGCCTAAGCGTTGTTTACTAGTTTACTCCAATTAGGGGACAGGTGGTAGGGTTAGATAGTAATAAAGAGAGAGATATAATATATACACACTAACAGTCCAAAGTTTGGACACACCTACTCATTCAAGGGTTTTTCTTTATTTTTACTATTTTCTACATTGTAGAATAATAGTGAAGACATCAACACTATGAAATAACACATGGAATCATGTAGTACCCAAAAAAAGTGTTAATCAAATCAAAATATATTTTATATTTGCAATTCTTCAAAGTAGCCACCCTTTGCCTTGATGAAAGAGAACTGCTCATTTTGAATTTCCTGATCCAGCAGGAAAATTCAACGATAAATGAGTGATCAAGTTAAGATCCGACATCTGTACACTCATAAATGTGTAGAAACATTCAGACCTGTACATATGCATGCACGCATACACTCACAGGTACACACACATCTCTGGCCATCATAACAAGTAGCATGACACCTGATCTAGCTGTACTCAAGTCATGTTGACTACTCGGTCAGTAGTCAACATGACTTGTCCTGTATGGGTTAAGATGTCCAAAGACAACTGCTGTGACTGGATCGGCGGCTGTGCTGTCCAATGCAATGACCGGTCCCAAATTGAAAATGGGTTTTGTCTCAGGTTGTCTTTTTTGCAGCCAAGCTTTGCATCTCTAAAAAGATAACGAGATCATATTTATGGGTTTCCTGAGACATAATAACCAGTGCAGCAAGACTGCGAAGACGACAACCTGGAACAGGAGAGAAGTTGAAAACTGCCCCTTCTAATGGACTAATATGGTGACTGTGTCAAACCATAAAGGTGGACAAGATGTCGGCACAGCGGTTTGGCCTTGCACTTTCACTGCTAACCGTCTTGAGGGTTTGGCTTGAAACAAACCAGACAGTTCAATTTGGCTTTCTCTTATTGGATTGACACTGGCAATAGCTGGCTGGGGTTTCAGTTGTTGAAACTAGTGCTGCACCAATATTATATTTTTTGGCCGATGCCGATATTCAATATTTTCCTTGCCAAAAAAAACTAAAGTCACCCTTCCGGTTTGAAGTGGCCTTCAGGGGGAAATAACAAGATCCTAGGGAAATATGACTACAGTCGAGCACATCACAAATATCTCCACGTGCCAGGGAGGTGGCCCTAAGGACAATGTAATAGAAGGAAAAATAAAAATATTTGGGTAATTGTTTTAGTCAGATTGCTCATATGAACCCAAGCAGATAATTAATTTCAGTGAGGCAGGTATCGTCACACAAACCCCCCCCTGAAATTAGCTTGTTCAAGGCAATCCTCGGTTATGGATGATAAACGCCCTTAGCACCGGGTGGTGACTCATCGCTTCACAAACAGGGCCCGGGAGGAAGGAAGCAGGCTGGCTCGGTGGTGTGGGTGTGGGAGCGAGGATTGCCTGCGCCTGCCTGGGGTCATGAAGGGACATGTTGCTGGAGAGATTTAACGTAGCCACAGCCATCCCGCGCCCCCCCCAGCCTCTGACCGTTGCCTGGCCCCTCAAATACGACCTAGACATGAGCACCTCTGAGGTCAAATGTCTGACAGAGAATTATGAGGAAAGAAAATATGTGCAGTGCGACAGCCACTCTGACGTGCCAACCAAAAATTAAAACAAAAGGACTCCCATTACAGTACGGAGTATTGCCTGGAAAGCTGCAGTGATGACGGGACGGCATGTCCAGTATTTCGGGATTGCGTAAACAGTGCAAAAGGTTCCACGAGGTGGTTCGAGAGGAAGGCCCAGGGTTCGAGAGGAAGGCCCAGGGTTCGAGAGGAAGGCCCAGGGTTCGAGAGGAAGGCCCAGGGTTCGTATTCTAACGCTGCACTATGGAGTGGAAATGGGGAGATTTTTTTATTTTTTTATAATATAGCACAGGGAAAACAAATCTCACTCTCCTGGAGAAAGAAAAGCAGAAATCAAATGTTCCAGAAACATTTGATGGCAGTGTGCCTCTAGAGTACCAGAGAGAGGAGAGTCCAGGCCGAGAGGAATCCCTTACGGGGCCTGCTCTTCCTCCATGGAGGGTGTGTCCGCCTGTACCCTCCACAACAACGCCGTCTGGGGGAATAGACATCAGCTGCGGCAGGCTAATGCCCTGCAGTGACGTTTACATCCAGAGGGGTTGAAGTCTCAGTGTCTCGTGACTCTAACCAGGACTGAACTCCACAACAGCTGACACATTTAGGACTAGTTATTTCTTATTTATTGAATTAATTATTGAATGACTTATTTCTAGTCATTCAAAGCTATTAAACAGAATTGGTGAATTTTGTGGCTGGGGATTATTTTTTTATGTCTTTTTTGTTGTTGTAGAGTGCCCCAAAATCAGTTCTCTCTCCACCTCAAATCCTCTAGCACGTGCCCTCCCGATTGAGTCACCAGGCGTTGTGTTCTTCTATCTGCAGGAGACATCGGCAAGGAACACAGAAGAAAATGTACTAATGGTGGGGATACAAAGAGTCAGACAATCAATCTTCCCAGAGCCCTTGGATGATGGGCGTCTGTGATCTCTTAAAGATAAAGGGTGTGAGGGATGTCATACGACACATCACTGTAGACAGTTGTTTCTTTATAAAAATGGTAGCACAGGTGTATAGTTAATTTGGTTGGCTCCTCATCCTAACATCCTATGAAAGCATTCCTTATTTTGAATCTGAAAGACACACCACCCCCCTCCCCAACCCACAAAATAGAGTGTGCTATACAAAAGCCAGACAGCCCCCTCAGACGTTATGAAAAATCAGGTCAAGCCCAGACACAACAGCTAAACAAATGGAGCGCCACAGACATAACAGCAATAGTCCCTTTCTGCTACTGATGTCGACGCCAATGAATGAGGTCACTGCTTTGCCAGAAGCAAAAAAAAAAAGGGACTGGCCAACATAGCTAAGGGCCACCAGACAACCCTGATTGCTCCGGCACACGCATTCCTGAGGCATCGCTAACTGTAGTCCCAGTCCCTGTCCCAAAACTGAGTTACACCTACAAAAACACAGAGTACCTGCTCACCCTTCTGCTTCCACAATAGGGTAAATTACAATATGTGGAGGAGTTGGAAACTTGATGTTGTTCTTCAATCAAAAGCGGTAACTGGAAGTTACCCGAGTTGGATCAAAAAAAATCCTTCTTCCCGTACTGTGAGAAAGATGAATGAACACCATAATTGGGTATCTTTTTTTCCCCTCACACATGAATCATTCTCTTCCTGATTATATTCATCCAAACATGCAGCACAGTACAGGCAGACCATTGTTTCGTCTTTCCCCAGAAATTCACTGTGGCCAGCTTGGATTGAATATGGCCTCATACTAGTGGAATAATAGAGATTATTGTGTAGACACTCATTTGAATCCATAAACACAAAAGTGTGAAAACATTTGAATGTGAACCCGCTATGTTGATACAGAGCCGACAAGATACAACGAAAGCCATCAGAATACAAATGTATGGCACTAACATTTAGAGGTAAAAATCAACTGATGTCATCTACCAAAGCTGAAAACTATTCTCCTGCTCTACATCGCACCTCCTCCTCCCAACCCCACACATCCTATGGCTGACTACCATGGCTCCCGACACCCAGGTAAGGGTGACGTCGCCTCGAGCAGAGCCATTGATGTGTTTGAAGGGTTTTAATAGTATACTTCAAGCTCATCCTCCGCTACTTGTATTCACATCCCGGTGCCCTGACCTCAGGTCTTCATAAAACCACATCGCTTCTAAAAGCAGGAAGATTGACTGAATCGACAGTGGGGCTCTCCTCCCACTCCCACCAATTACATAAGAGGTCACACGTCACACCACAGTAAAATAAAAATAGCTGCAGCGAACGAGTCTGTGAAAACAAACCGATGAGCGCAAGAGGGGATGTAAAGAAGGCTGGCGGGATGAAAAAATGTTTTAGCTGTACAAAAAAGGTGCCCATTGTCAGAATGAGGTCCTGAGATGTGTTGGTGGACCAGTGTATTTTAATCTAGGATGCCCCGATGGACTGTAAAAAAAAAGAAGAAAAAAATAATAGAAAATAAAATGTAAAATTAAATCAGTCCAGTGGTCATACTCTTCAACTGATGTTCAGACATCATGTGTTGTTTTTCTCACCACTTCTGAGTATAATCCATACCATCATTGGGTGGCTTTTTATTTTATTTTTTAAAAATATCCACACATCCAATGTAAAAAACTTTCCACCTAAATCAGGTCATGTTTAAAGATGACATGAGAGTGAATGACAGATGCATTTAACAGCAGGGAAGATAGAGCGCTTTAATACAGTTCCCATTAGGGGTATTCAGATGAGTTTAACATTCAAAACTATTTACCACTACAGCATTTCCTGTCTGTGTTACCATTCATATCCTTCAAGTCAACATCAACTAACTTCGTCCCAAAGTTGCCATAGTAATCCAGTTGAACAGACTAAGCAGACCTTTCAACATGGACCCAGAGGTCTTACAGATAAAACTTCCTCAGTGACCAGTAATGGGTCGAAGGGTCAGACCATAGAGACGATGACTTATCAAACAATAAAGCACTGTGAGGACAATAAAGTGCTGTGTGGAGGTAAAAACGCTGTGAGGACAATAAAGTGCTGTGTGGAGGTAAAAACGCTGTGAGGACAATAAAGTGCTGTGTGGAGGTAAAAACGCTGTGAGGACAATAAAGTGCTGTGTGGAGGTAAAAACGCTGTGAGGACAATAAAGTGCTGTGTGGAGGTAAAAACGCTGTGAGGACAATAAAGTGCTGTGTGGAGGTAAAAACGCTGTGAGGACAATAAAGTGCTGTGTGGAGGTAAAAACGCTGTGAGGACAATAAAGTGCTGTGTGGAGGTAAAAACGCTGTGAGGACAATAAAGTGCTGTGTGGAGGTAAAAACGCTGTGAGGACAATAAAGTGCTGTGTGGAGGTAAAAACGCTGTGAGGACAATAAAGTGCTGTGTGGAGGTAAAACTCTGTGAGGACAATAAAGTGCTGTGTGGAGGTAAAACTCTGTGAGGACAATAAAGTGCTGTGTGGAGGACAAAAACGCTGTGAGGACAATAAAGTGCTGTGTGGAGGTAAAAACGCTGTGAGGACAATAAAGTGCTGTGTGGAGGTAAAAACGCTGTGAGGACAATAAAGTGCTGTGTGGAGGTAAAACTCTGTGAGGACAATAAAGCGCTGTGTGGAGGTAAAACTCTGTGAGGACAATAAAGTGCTGCGTGGAGGTAAAACTCTGTGAGGACACGTCAAGCTTGTAAAAGCTATCCGGCTCTGTTGGACGCCCACTGGAGGCTCAGTTACGCAATGGCGCAGAACCAGGAATTGTTTTAGACCACTTCATCAAGCAGATGCCTGTTGGCTTCGCCTGCCGACCCAGAAAGCAGTGGGCTCCTGGTGAAGAGCTAAGCACCCGGGTGGAGAGTGAGAAGCTAAAGAGAGAGAGCGCAGCATGACACTCGCCCGCTCTCCTCTCCTCTCCTTCATCGTCCTTGTGTTCATCCTCTCCTCTCCCTACTCTGCCACCAACCATCCTGTATACCCACAGTTCAAGCCACGGGCTGTCAATTGGCCAGCGAATGGAAAGCAAACCGAATCGATGGCCTGGAAAAACAAGTGCTGGCTAATTATAGGAGTTGGTGGGGTGGAGGGGGGGGGGTGAACGTCATCAGTCTCCACCGACCCCAATGTGACAGTCTGATCTATATAGCTGAAGGAAGGGGGGCAGACACGACAGGGCAGTAGCCACAGTCTAGTAAATTGCCACCCTGGTAAATTGCACCGTAGCAACGTCTACTACAGTTTCAAGTGGGTCTCAGAAAATATGGGGGGGGTTAGGTGAAATATAAATATGACATTACTAGTTGGCACGTGTCCTAATTTTAGATTAAGGTTACTCTGCCACAAACATTATTGGTGGAAAAGGTTACGGCACTCAAAATGGTTTTTCAAATATAAAGTCCAGAAAGACATCACCTCATTTGTTACCTTTAACTATATTTGGGCCAGCTGGCATGTTTAAGCGTCGGATCATTTCAGCTTTTCATCATCATAAACAGCCCATGAAGATGACAGTTTGGGTCCTGTGTGCTCCAGATCCTCTGTACTTCAACGGGTCAATAGCCCGTTCTTTTCCCCACTTACAGCCCAGACCCCAGTTGCTGCATCTCTTTCCTTGTTGGCAGGGCCAGCGCTGTTCTTTCACCAGCCTCCCATTCTGAGATCTCCTCCGAGGGTATTATTAGCAGCCTCTGAAATCCAAGTCTGCTGAGGTTTCCTCTACAAGCCACCACTTTACCCCCTGCCTCCCACCATGCAGTGCAGTACAACCACTTAGACCTTTAAGGGGGTCTGGACTCTGCGCCTCTGCTCAAACTAATGCTGAGTCTGCTGTGAAGTTCGTGAGTTACACACACTGAAATTAAGCTAGTTGTGCTTCCAAGACACGTACTGAAGCACCCAGAATCACAACATGTCAAAATCCCATGGGGGAATCGTATTAGTTAGCTATAATTGTGCATTTCGGTACAAAACTAGTTTCAAGGGCTACTTGATGAAGGGTAGTCCCATACACTCACAGGCCACCTCCATCAAAATAAAAGACAGACTGATTTTATAATATATCATGGAAATAGGGCATGAAGGGTTACTAATGTACTAACACTTTTCACCGCATACAGCTTACAAAGTAGAAATATTATATACAGTTGAAGTCGGAAGTTTACATCCACTTAGGTTGGAGTCATTACAACTAGTTTTTAAACCACTCCACAAATTTATTTTTAACAAAACTACAGTTTTGGCAAGTCGGTTAGGACATCTATTTTGTGCATGACACAAGTAATTTTTCCAACAATTGTTTACAGAAAGATTATTTCACTTATGATTCACTGTATCACAATTCCAGTGGGTCAGAAGTTTACATACACTAAGTTGACTGTGCCTTTAAACAGCTTGGAAAATTCCAGAAAATAATGTCATGGCTTTAGAAGCTTCTGATAGGCTAATTGACATCATTTGAGTGAATTGGAGGTGTACCTGTGGATGTATTTCAAGGCCTACCTTCAAGCTCAGTGCCTCTTTGCTTGACATCATGGGAAAATCAAAAGAAATCAGCCAAGACCTTGGAAAATAAAATGGTACACCTCCACAGGTCTAGTTCATCCTTGGGAGCAATTATCAAACTCCTGAAGGTACCACGTTCATCTGTACAAACGATAGTATGCAAGTATAAACACCATGGGACCATGTAGCTGTCATACAGCTCAGGAAGGAGACCCGTTCTGTCTCCTAGAGATGAATGTACTTTGGTGCAAAAAGTGCAAATCAATCCCAGAACAACAGCAAAGGACCTTGTGAAGATGCTGGAGGAAACAGGTACAAAAGTATCTATAGCCACAGTAAAACGAGTCCTATATCAACATAACCTGAAAGGCCGCTCAGCAAGGAAGAAGCCACTGCTCCAAAACCACCATAAAAAAGCCAGACTGCGGTTTGCAACTGCACATAGGGGCAAAGATCGTACATGTTGGTCTGATGAAACAAAAATAGAACTGTTTGGCCATAATGACCATCGTTATGTTTGGAGGAAAAAGGGGGAGGCTTGCAAGCCGAAGGACACCATCCCAACCGTGAAGCACGGGGGTGGCAGCATCATGTTGTGGGGGTGCTTTGCTGCAGGAGGGACTGGTGCACTTCACAAACTAGATGGCATCATGAGGGAGGAAAATTATGTGGATATATTGAAGCAACATCTCAAGACATCAGTCAGGAAGTTAAAGCTTGGTCGCAAATGCGTCTTCCAAATGGACAACGACCCCAAGTATACTTCCAAAGTTGGGGCAAAATGGTTTAAGGACAACAAAGTCAAGGTATTGGACTGGCCATCACAAAGCCCGGACCTCAAAATTATAGACAGTTTGTGGGCAGAACTGAAAAAGTGTGAGCAAGCAAGGAGGCCTACAAACCTGACTCAGTTACACCAGCTCTGTCAGGAGGATTGGGCCAAAATTCACTCAACATATTGTGGGAAGCTTGTGGAAGGCTACTGAAACAATTGACCCAAGTTAAACAATTCTAAGGCAATGCTACCAAATACTAATTGAGTGTATGTAAACTTCTTTCCCACTGGGAATGTGATGAAAGAAATAAAAGCTGAAATAAATCACTCTCTACACTATTACTCTGACATTTCACATTCTTAAAATAAAGTGGTGATCCTAACTGACCTAAGACAGGGAATTTTAATAGGATTAAATGTCAGGAACTGTGAAAAACTGAGTTTAAATGTTTTTGACTAAGGTGTAGGTAAACTTCTGACTTCAACTGTACACTGCAGTGGAGGCCTAATGATATCCCAGTCCTCTACAACCAGAGAATGGAAAAGGATGTGCAGTGTCCAATAGGGAGACAAGACAGGTTTTTCTTTTACCTTTTGAAGGCTGGTAGGATTCAGCTGTGTCTTGTCGATGATTTTGATGGCAACCTGTCAAGAGAGAGTAAAGGGGGGAGAAGAAAAAAAATCACTTCACATAGGAATTAGCATGCCCATCGGCTGGCCACTCAATAATAACAAACTTGTTTCTCAGATTGCCACGGTGCCATTTTAGAGTGTGTAAAGCACTGCCGCCTCTAGGAGAACTGAGGGCTGGAGGGGGTCTCAATACAATTTGCCTCTAGCTTGTTGCTTCAGTAAGTTTAGTACATTTAATACAATTTCCCCAACTTGCATTTTGTTTGTTTCGCCAACAAACAAAATGCAATTACAGTGACTACTGTTACGATTGGTACAGAGTGTTGCCCCTTGACTTGTCAAGTACAGCAAGGGTGAGGTGGCTGGTATCAGCTAAATCTACTAACCAACATTGTACTCAAAATATATATATTTTTTTTAAGCAAACAATTATTGCTATCTATTCTACTTTAGTGTATTCTACCCTAGCCAAACAAATGAGAAAATGTTCCTGCTGCTGTCTCACCTCTCGGCCCGTGAGGATGTGACGCGCCAGCTTGACCTTGGCAAAGTTGCCCTTTCCGATGGTTTTGAGCAGCCGGTAGTTGCCGATGTGCGGTTGCTCGTCGGCGCACGAGGCAATGGAGTTCCGGCAGCGGGCACCTGAGCGGACGGGCCGCGTGGTGACCTCGTTGCGCCCATCGGTGTGCGAGGTGTGCTGTGGGGAGGAGATTAGAAGAAGGTCAAAAGTCATTTGAAGTTGCATGTCAGAGAATATCGACTAAACAGGACATTGATCTTGTGTAGACACGCAGAAACATGGCACCTAAGAGCTTGACAATCAAATGCCAAAGCTAGAAAAGGTACATTTCATGAAGAATAATTGTGAGCTTGTTTCAGCAGTCTAAATGTATGTTTTATGGTAGTGGAAGAAGCACACTAGCACAATAACTCGATTCTTGGGACATATAAAATTTGTCTCACAACACGTGAAAAGCAAAGACTAGACAAATAATGAGGTAATCATTGATTTGAGTTTAATCCTGATTAAATGGAATCAGTTGAAACAAATTACAGGTTTATAAAATGTTCATGGAGCTACGGCCTTTCCTAAACTCTTTCCAAGAAAGAAGGAACAAGACTCTCTCTACTACTGGGATAACCAATGTTCCTGGCCTGGAGGGCATTGATCAGAGCTCAACTTGTCAATAGACATTAAAACAATCACCGGAGACTGGGTTTCAATCCTCGTGAGCAACCTTGCCAATTTCTCCCCCAACTTGCCATCTCATTTCCTAACTGTTTGAATAAAGTGTTCATCGAGCTGATGTTTTGGGGAGAAAAAAAATTCCTGGTGGCATTATATCACCATTGGTAAAGATGGGAAAGGATACAAACGATTGGTGAATGTTTGACAAATGTTGTCCAGCCATTAGCATGAGTTGCTGTTCTGAAGGGAATAAAGTCCTGGTCGTAAATAATGATATCAGCACTGCCTAGTAATAACAGGGTATAGAAGAGATTGCTGAATGTTTGAACAACGCTGTAACGTCATTAGCATTAGGTGAAAAGACTGAGCAAAGCACTTGAGTGAGCGTGCGGCTGCACTCACAGGGAAACCTTCCAACAGTGTAATAACTCATCTGGAACAGACACTTATTTTAGAATGCAGACCTTGAACAGACTCAAAATAGCTTAAGAGCCAATGTCTTTAAAAATGGGACATTGGTTGTTAAAATTGACTGTATACATATATATTTCAGTAAAACATACAGTTGAAGTCGGAAGCTTACATACACTTAGGTTGGAGACATTAAAACTCGTTTTTCAACCTCTCCAAAAATGTCTTGTTAACAAACTATAGTTTTGGCAAGTTGGTTAGGACATCTACTTTGTGCATGACAAGTAATTTTTCCAACAATTGTTTACAGACAGATTATTTTACTGTATCACAGTTCCAGTGGGTCAGAGGTTTACATACACTAAGTTGACTGTGCCTTTAAACAGCCTGGAAAATTCCAGAAAATTATGTCATGGCTTTAGAAGCTTCTGATAGGCTAATTGACATCATTTGAGTCAATTGGAGGTGTATCTCTGGATGTATTTCAAGGCCTACCTTCAAACTCAGTGCCTCTTTGCTTGGCATCATGAGAAAATCAAAAGAAATCAGCCAAAACCTCAGAAAAAAAATGGTTCACCTCCACAAGTCTGGTTCATCCTTTGGAGCAATTTCCAAATGCCTGAAGGTACCACGTTCATCTGTACAAACAATATTATCCAAGTATAAACACCATGGGACCACGCAGCAATCATTCAGCTCAGGAAGGAAACACGTTCTGTCTCCTAGAGATGAACGTACTTTGTTGCGAAAAGTGAAAATCAATCCCAGAACAACAGCAAAGGATCTTGTGAAGATGCTGGAGGAAACAGGTACAAAAGTATCTATATCCACAGTAAAACGAGTCCTATATCAACATAACCTGAAAGGCCGCTCTGCAAGGAAGAAGCCACTGCTCCGAAACCGCCATAAAAAAGCCAGACTACGGTTTGTAACTGCACATGGGGTGGCAGGGTAGCCTAGTAGTTAGAGTGTTGGACTAGTAACCTGAAGGTTGCAAGTTCAAATCCCCGAGCTGACAAGGTACAAATATGTCGTTCTGCCCCTGAACAGGCAGTTAACCCACTGTTCCTAGGCCGTCATTGAAAATAAGAATTTGTTCCTAACTGACTTGCCTAGTTAAATAAAGGTCAAATAAAAATAAATTAAAAATGGGGACAAAGATCATACTTTTTGGAGAAATGTCCTCTGGTCTGATGAAACAAAAAAATAGAACTGTTTGGCCATAATGACCATCGTTATGTTTGTAGGAAAAAGGGGGAGGCTTGCAAGCCGAAGAACACCATCCCAACCGTGAAGCGCGGGGGTGGCAGCATCATGTTGTGGGGGTGCTTTGCTGCAGGAGGGACTGGTGCACTTCACAAACTAGATGGCATCATGAGGGAGGAAAATTATGTGGATATATTGAAGCAACATCTCAAGACATCAGTCAGGAAGTTAAAGCTTGGTCGCAAATGGGTCTTCCAAATGGACAACGACCCCAAGCATTCTTTCAAAGTTGTTGCAAAATGGCTTAACTACTACAAAGTCAAGGTATTGGAGTGGCCATCACAAAGCCCTGACCTCAATCCTATAGAGAATTTGTGGGCAGAACTGAAAAAGCATGAGCAAGCAAGGAGGCCTACAAACCTGACTCAGTTACACCAGCTCTGTCAGGAGGATTGGGCCAAAATTCACTCAACATATTGTGGGAAGCTTGTGGAGGGCTACTGAAACAATTGACCGAAGTTAAGCAATTCTAAGGCAATGCTACCAAATACTAATTGAGTGTACGTAAACTTCTTTCCCACTGGGAATGTGATGAAAGAAATAAAAGCTGAAATAAATCATTCTCGCTACTATTATTCTGACATTTCACATTCTTAAAATAAAGTGGTGATCCTAACTGACCTAAAACAGGGAATATTTACTGGGATTAAACGTCTGGAATTGTGAAAAACTGAGTTTAAATGCATTTGGCTAAGGTGTTTGTAAACTTCCGACTTCAACTGTGATAAAATATATATATATATATATATATTTTTAAGACCAGGTTAAAATACTGTATCTTGAAGTAAGGGCGGCAGGGTAGCCTAGTGGTTAGAGCGTTGGACTAGTAACCGGAAGGTTGCAAGTTCAAACCCCCAAGCTGACAAGGTACAAATCTGTTGTTCTGCCCCTGAACAGGCAGTTAACCCACTGTTCCTAGGCCATCATTAAAAATAAGATTTTGTTCTTAACTGACTTGCCTAGTTAAATAAAACGTAAAAATAAAATTTAAAAAAAGGAATGTATAGATGTGGATACCCATACCATCACCCAACAACAGTCTCAGAATCAATTCCATTTTCACAGCAATCAACCCAGGTATACATTGTCTTTCTAATGAGTTGTATCTTCACATACGCTCGATATCAATTCATTTATAGACTGACTAACTACTGTGCGGTTTTGCACTGCTATCAACTGATAAGGTCCGGATACAAAGATAAGCTCCAAACACAATGAATGTAAGATTGAGCCTCACTGTGAGGTTTAATTTTTCTCAGAAAGCCCTAATCACAGTTGAATCAACTAGTGCACTCTGAATAACTTCGGAATGGCTTAGTGTAAAAATAAGTTTAATAAAATACAAATAACACTTAAATAAATTTAATAATGAGATTTGCCCAAAAAAAAGGGGGTACTACGTTCTATGGAAAACCACACGTGTTGTATTAATGACAAGCAATTAGGGCTGTCCCAACAAACAAAACAAATCCTGGTCGATCGAGAGTTCTGTTCTTTAAACTAAATTAATTGGTAGAAATGTTTAAATGTGTATTTTTCCATATATAGACATATCCTACGTATTTGAATCAAATCAACTATATGCAATATACTTGTCCGATGCGTTAAGCGCTCTGTTTGAAGAAATAGTTAATACACACAAATGATTAGAGGGAGTCTAACCGCAATTGATTTGATTGTGCCGGGCAGGACTTAAACTTGCTGTGATTTGTAAAAAAAATGTTTTAATAAATTACAGCGAGTGACTGTGACTAGCACACACCGTCTCTCTCTTCTTCCTGCTGCAGCAACCACCACAAAACATCAGTGTTTATTACGCTGTCTCTCTCTCCTCCCTGCTACAGCGACCACCACAGAACATCAGTGTTTATTACGCTGTCCATGTTGCTGAAGCTGCAACATAATTACAGCCATTTCTGACTGAAAAGTTGTTACAGAAATCCCTCACTTGTTTCGGAAGAACATTTCCTAGTCCCTCAACCGTTGCTCTCTTTACATGACACATGTATCCATCGCATGCACATGACCAATAGGGCCTGACCTATAGCATATCATAATCACATCAATACATTGAACATATTCCAAATGCCTTAACACGTGACAGCAAATTGGATGCAGAGGATGTGACAAATTAAAACCTGTTGGGGATGCTGCGAATTTTCACAGCTTTTTGTTAAAAGTCGCGCAAAATTTCAACGTCCTGCTACTCATGCCAGGAATATAGTATATGATTAGTATGTGTGGATAGAAAACACTGAAGTTTATAAAACTGGTTAAATCATGTCTGTGACTATAACAGAACGTGTTTAGCAGGCAAAATCCCAAGGAAAACTGTTCACCAAAAAATATCCATCCGCCAGTCTCTGTATTGTCTATGGCAAGGGAAAATATATAGTGATCCGTTTACAATGCCAACAGCTTCCACACGATGTCGCCAGTACTGGCATTTAGATTGAAGTTCATTCTTGGTCAGATGACAAATAGGCACTTCCTGTTATCGACTACACAGGCGGAAGTTTGGAGAGAGACAAAATGGAGCATCATTTCCAAACGTGCTGCTATTGAATTCAGATCGCCCCGTGATCAATTTGATCGATTATTAACGTTTACTAATACCTAAAGTTGGATTACAAAAGTACTTTGAAGTGTTTTGTCAAAGTTTATAGGCAACTTTTTTTATTTAAAAAAAATGACGTTGCGTTTTGGAACGGTGCTTTTCCATGGATCAGACGGGCTTCATAAATGGACATTTTGGGTATACATGGACGGATTTAATCGAAAAAAAGACCCAATTGTGATGTTTATGGGACATATAGGAGTGCCAACAAAGAAGCTCGTCAAAGGTAATGAATGTTTTATATTTTATTTCTGCGTTTTGTGTAGTGCCGGCTACGCAAATTATTCTGTTTACGTCCCGTTTGGGTATTTCGGGGGTTGCATGCTATCAGATAATAGCTTCTCATGCTTTCGGCGAAAAGCATTTTAAAAATCTGACATGTTGGCTAGATTCACAACGAGTGTAGCTTTAATTGAGTACCCTGCATGTGTGTTTTAATGAAAGTTTGAGTTGTATCGAGTACTATTAGTTGTCACTCTGAATTTCCACTGATGTTGATCCCTGTACAGGGACAGCAGCCTTAAAAGGTTTTAACTTGAAACGGGGGAATGTTTTCTGGTTGCTCAGGAGGTAAAGGGAAGTCAGATGTGTGTAATAAATTTCACTAGTTGTGGAAAATACTGGGAGATCAAGAAAAAAAACAGTAAGTAGCAAGCGCTGCGTGGATATTGTGTTTGTCAAACAGGTGCTGTTATATTACAATATAATTTCTGACCGTTTGGAACAATGTAAACACTAAATAAATTAAAAGCGTACCAGAGTCAATTTAAAAACAAAAGTTTTACATTTTTGTAAAGCCTTTATCACAGCAAAGACTAAAAACATTTATTTGTAAATGCAATTGCAGAAATGGAACGATTTAGTTATTGTTTACGCTAATTATTTAAGGCTTGCTGTGTTATTTTAAAACTAAAATGCTTGATTGCATTTCAAATGATGAATGACTCGTATGCTGTGTGATGACATGAACGAATGAATGATACGGTAGCCTATATAAATATTGAAAAATAGGCCAAAGTAAGTTACCGTATTATGACTAAACAGCATACGCTCTTAGGCCTACAGCTCGATGGTAGTTACACAAGGCTGCTAAGTTAACTAATGATAATGACATTACTTATTAGAATGATGATAGCAATAATAACAATAAGAAGGAGATCAAGAATAAGAATAAGATCAAGAATAAGGAGGGTTATTTGTGTTTCAAATATTATTTGACAATTCGGAACAGCATAAATAACAACACTAAATAAATAATACTAATGAAAAAAATTAAGTGTAAAGCTTGTATTACAGCATAGCAAAGATTAAAAACATGTTTATCCGACATGAGTTGCGTGAGGCGTGCTGCTCACAGTATCAGTAGGCTATTAAACAAACACTCAAGCAACAGAAGCCGGATCTGTCTTATGTAGATATACAGTGCATTCGGAAAGTGTTCAAACCCCTTGACTTAACCACAATTTTTCATGTTATAGCCTTATTCTAAAATGTATTTAAATTGTTTTTTTCTTCCCCTCATCAATCTACACACAATGACAAAGGATAAACAGTTTTTTTAGAATTTTTTGCAAATGTTAAAAAATAATGATATCACATTTACATAAGTATTCAGACACTTAACTCAGTACTTTGTTGAAGCACCTTTGGCAGTTATTACAGCCTAGAGTCTTCTTGGGTATGACGCTAAAAGCTTGGCACACCTGTATTTGGGGGGGGTTATACTGATTCTTCTCTGCAGATCCTCTCAAGAGCCTCACTGCACAGCTATTTTCAGGTCTCGCCAGAGATGTTCGATCTGGTTCAAGTCCGGGCTCTGGCTGGGCCACTCAAGGACATTCAGAGACTTGGCTGTGTGTTTAGGCTCGTTGTCCTGTTGGAAGGTGAACCTTTGCGCCAGTCTGAGGTCCTGAGCACTCTGGAGCAGGTTATCATCAAGGATCTATCTTTCCCTCGATCCTGACTAGTCTCCCAGTCCCCTACCACCGAAAAACAACCCCACAGCATGATGCTGCCACTACCATTCTTCACCGTGGGGATGGTGCCAGGTTTCCTCCAGAAGGTGACGCCTGGCATTCAGGCTAAAGAGTTCAATCTTGGTTTCATCAGACCAGAGAATCTTGTTTCTCATGGTCTGAGAGTCTTTAGGTGCCTTTTGACAAACTCATAGTGGCTACCGTCTGGCCACTCTACCATAAAGGCCTGATTGGTGGAGTTCTACAGAGATGGTTGTCCTTCTGGAAGGTTCTCCCATCTTCACAGAGGAACTGTAGAGCTCTGTTCACCTCCCTGACCAAGGCCCTTCTCCCACGATTGTCTTGTTGGTACCAAACCTTCTATTTAAGAATGATGGAGGCTACTGTGTTCTTGAGGACCTTGAATGCTGCAGACATTTTTTGGTACCCTTCCCCAGATCTGTGCCTCGACACCATTCTGTCTGAGCTCTACGGAAAATTCCTTCGACCTCATGGCTTGGTTTTTTCTCTGACATGCACTGTCAACTGTCGGACCATATTTAAACAGGTGTGTGCCTTTCCAAATCATGCCATTCAATTGAAATTACCACAGGTGGACTCCAAGTTGTAGAAACATGATCAATGGAAACAGGATGCACCTGAGCTCCATTGGTGTCTCATAGCAAAGTGTCTGAATAATTATTTAAATAAGTTATTTCTGTTTTTTTATACATTTGCAAAATTTTCAAAAACCCTGTTTTTGCTTCATTTTTAATAGGGTATTGTGTGTAGATATTTTTAAAAATATTTTTTGATTTTTATTCATTTTAGAATGAGGCTGTAACGTAACAAAATGTATAAAAAGTGAAGGGGTCTGAATACTTTCTGAAGGCACTGTAGATGGATGATTTATAAAAAGACAGGCACATTTAACAGTTATAGACATAATTAAGTTTGGATTTCCTCACTTTTCTTAGACAATTAAGGCAAGGGCTGTTTTCTCTTCTCCTAACTCCACTGCTGCCTCCGCCACATTGGTCTCAACACCAATATGCTGGTTAACCTGGCTATTATGCACATAGCAACATGGTCCAGGAAAAGTCGCCAATTCAACAGAGCACGGATGTTTCAGAACCGTGACCACTATCAAAAGCGGGAGAAAGAGCATTTTGATATCAAATATTTGTATTAGTGTTGCACCATTGTCCTTAACCTTATACAATTTCAGCAGCACATCCTTTAGAGTGATGGACTGTACCATCCCCACAGCCTTCATAATGGATTAGTCCACTCAGACAGGCGCGAATCAGACAGGTGTCTTGTACACCATGAATAATATTACATTTTTTTGCTACTGCTCAACTAAAGAAATCTCAGTCGACCAACAGCCTATCGACCAAACAATCGACCATTTTCCTAAATGAGGTCAGCCCTACAAAACAATAAAAGGGAAGAGGTTAATGACCTTAATAGCAATAGTGGGTGTATGGTGAGAGGAGGGTTGGTAGTGGAGTGGTATCTATCCAACATCGATGTCCCAGCCCGGCAAAGTATCCATCAGCCCGAAGGGCTGTGACGCAGGTCCAGTTAGCCAAATGGGGCACAGCTGTACTATCCTGACAAGCACTTGAGATGGGTCAACCAAAACCAAGCACCTTTCTCAACCTCAACGTCCGTCAACAGTTAATGGATTCTTGCAGGGTAACTCTATATACGTATGTACCTAAACACGTAACTTTAGTAACAACATTGACATTCCCCATGTAACCACATGTTAATACAATCTGTTTAGTTCGGAGATAGCGACCTACAATTGGTTTCCAAGTTGTCGTTGGTTTCAGTGAGTGAGATTAGCACGATCATTGGAACAAAATAAGATATTGCAAAAAAAAAAAAAAAACTTCACTTCAGTCTCGGCCTACATTTAAGGAAACACGTCTAGAAACCATCGCAATTGTCTAAAGGGCCTTTACAGTAACATTGTGCCAACATTTTAGACACATTGCTGGGATGTTACCACAACGCTGTGAAAACACCCCCTTAGTTTGTGGTGTCTGCGTTACAGTGAGCACTTTCTATTTGTCTATACCCAAGAGTTTCATAAGACACAGTGACTGTTAAAAAAAAAATAGAACACTGTTCATGGAGGAGCATTTTTTGCTACTGGAGTGCACAGCAAATTCTGTTTCTACAACTACCGTGTTTAACTATTTGCTTGTTTTTACCCATCCCCCCTTCACAGATTAGCTTAAATGCAAATGACACCAACAAACTGGTCTACCTTTTATAGAAGCTAGTTCCAAAAGCCCTGAAGCTCAAACTGACAGAAAACGTGATTATTCTAACCTTTCAAAAGACAATCCAAAAGGCAACTATGAAATATAATTCTACAATGTGCAGTACAATGAGACCATAACAATAGACCTCTATGGAATACGGCCCTAAGAATCGAAGCGTCCTAATTTCTAGGACCATTACAGCGATGTAAACCCAGTATAGAGATGGATACAGTAGCAAACTTGAAAAATATGCTGATCCTCTTTGATAGCGTCAGAAGGCCCATCTGTGTGTTTATCATCCTGCCAAACCATCTCACAATTCCAAGTCTAACAGTAAAGCACAGACAATGACAGTTACTGTATTTCATCAGCGTGCTGCCTAATACCGTTACTGTATTTCATCAGCGTGCTGCCTACTACCGTTACTGTATTTCATCAGCGTGCTGCCTACTACCGTTACTGTATTTCATCAGCGTGCTGCCTACTACCGTTACTGTATTTCATCAGCGTGCTGCCTACTACCGTTACTGTATTTCATCAGCGTGCTGCCTACAGCTGTTACTGTATTTCATCAGCGTGCCGTCTATCGCTGAATCAACAACGTGTCCCAAAATAACAGACCAAGGTTGCAATCGTAGAGTGTCAAAGACTTGGTCAGGGATGGAATCGTATTGTGTCAAGTAATGGCTCCATTGTGAAAGGTTCTTCAATTCATGTCGTCATGAGTCAGACATAGCCTAATTATGTGCCGTGTGATCAAGGGGACTCATTTAAAATCACCACAGGGCCAATTTATCAACCTAGACTTGAAAGTGACAAGTCTGAGTAGCAAAATACAGGTTTTTGAAATCGTCTGTCTCTGTTGGTTGCTTACTCTCTAAAAGTGAGAGAGTAGGACCATTTACCATAAACGTGTCAAGGTCAGCATACAGTGGCCACTACGGGAAAAACATTCCTAAGCCTTGTGACCTCTCGACACAAATTACTGATAAGGCACAATGGAGGTCTTTATAAATAGGACGCACACAAATTCACAAAAAAAGCCCATTTGCACACATAATTCGTGTCTCTCCAAACACCAAAACCTTACGGCAAAACTAGTACGAACTCTGAGACACTTAAATAGCCCTATTGATACTTTTGCAATCGAGTTCAACTGAATAACTACGTTATCTTCGCCTAGAAAGTCTCTCTCGCGTAGTACTGTGGCGCATATTGAAAACTTCAAAATACCACCCCCAATAAAATGGGTCACTTCAAGAAGAAAACGAATACTTACTATGGTGATGCGGTGCCTTTTTACAGAGTGTGAGCCCTTCATCCTAGCATTGGCGATCTGAATGGCATCGGAGCAGGCTGCCTGTCCGGTTTTGTGCTGGTGACAGTTCATTGATCCAAATTGCGCTCACTGATGCTCAGAGGCGTGTGAACACATTTTGGGCACCTGTCGCTCAACTCCAAGGGGGTGGGCGCACAGAGCTTGTCCTAATTATAGTGTGTGCTGGTTGACCTATATACCCCAGAATGCCATGCCAACCAGTAACAAAGCAGGCATCTTTGTAATGTAAAGATTACACCTTGCACCAGCAGGTAAACTCACCTGTAGTTTCCCATGCTTAAAAATTATAAATGTGATGTGTATAAATGACAACAGGTGTGTGTCTTTCCAAATCATGTCCAATCAATTGAATTTACCACGATTTAATTTACTCCCATCATGTTGTAGAGACACCTGAAGGATAATCAATGCAAACAGGATGCACCTGAGCTCAATTACGAGCCTCATAGCAAAGGGTTTGAATACTTATGTAAATATGGTATGTTTGTTTTTTATGAATTTGCTCAAATTTATAAAAACCTGTTTTTGCTGTGTCAATCTGGGGTATTGTGATGTCATTATTGGGTATTGTGAGTAGATTGCTGCTGATTTTGTTATTTATTTAATCAATTTTAGAATAAGGCTGTAACGTAACAACATTTGGAAAAATTCAAGGGGTCTGAATACTTTCCGAGCGCACTGTATATTAGAGCTTTCTGGCCTGACTGGTGTCCCGTTCAAAACAACAGGGAACTTAATCTCGGAAATCTGACTTCAGTGTGTTGAAGACACCTGGAAACTTTAGAGAGAAAAAAAGCTTCTACTGGGAAAAATCATTTTTTTACAGTCAACCAACCCGGAATTCCAAGATGGAAACAGGCATCTTCCTAGAGCTCCAACGATGAGACCGTCTACGGGGATGCGGTCAGAGACCTGGCAGTGTGGTGCTAGGACAGCAACCTCTCCCTCAATGTCAGCAAGACAAGGAGCTGATCATGGACTACAGGTAACAGAGGGCAGAGCTGTTGTGGAGCAGGTCGAGAGCTTCAAGTTCCTCGGTGTCCATATTACTAAGGAACTATCATGGTCCACAACACACCAACACAGTCGTAAAGAGGGCACGACAATGCCTCTTCCTCCTCAGGAGGCTGAAAAGATTTGGCATGGGCCCTCAGATCTTCAAAACATTCTACAGTTGCACCATTGAGAGCATCTTGACTGGCTGCATCATCTTGGTATAGCAACTGCTTGGCATCCGACCACAAGGCACTGCAGAGGGTATGCGTATGGCCCAGTACATCACTGGGGTCGAGCTCCCTGCCTTCCAAGACCTCTACATCAGGAGATGTAAGAGAAAGGTTCTAGATATTTTTTGAAAGACTCCAAAATCCCAAATCATTGACTGTTCTCTCTGCTATCACTCGGCAAGCAATTCCGATGCACCAAGTCAAGAACCAACAGGACCTTAAACAGCTTCTACCCCCAAGCTATACGACTGCTAAAAAGTGAAATAAATAGTTAACTAATAGCTACCCAGAATATCTGCATGACCCCTTTTGCACTAACTCTTGACTCATCACATACACTGCTGTTACTATTTATTATCTATCCTGTTGCATAGTCATTTTATCCCTACCTATGTGTATATACTCGATCTACCTCAATCACCTCGTACCCCTGCACATCGACTCGGTACTGGTACCCCGTGTATATAGATAGACAAGTTATCATTAATTCATTGTGTTATTTTTATTATTTCTGGTGTTATTATTTTTCTACCATTTCCCTTTTTTTCCCTTTCTGCATTGTTTGGGTGGGCCGGTAAGCAAGCATTTCGCTGTTGTTTACGAAGCATATGACAAATAATAATTGATTTGACTTTCCGACCTGAAGTTCACTGACGTCATGTTTTGACCTCTTTTTTTCCCTCAATTCCCAGTTGTCTTGAAAGTACCATAACATGTAGACTATGACACCTAAATCGGCACAGACATAATTCTTACAAAGTTGGTCAATGTCAATTTTAGAGCTGAAAGGAGTAACGTTAAAGCCTAACTTACTTGAACAAATACTTACATTTTCAGTATCACGCTCATTGACAGTAGGTAGTGGCGTTCTGGTTGACATGTTAATGTCTTGTTCCACGAAGTGGTTCGGCGTTCTGGGTCTCCTTTTTTATTTTGTTGCACCTTAGCCCAACAGGAGGAAAGCAGGTCTACAAATGCTACTGAAGAACATGGATTTAACGCAACGCCGAAATTCCAGCAAACACACGCTGGAAGATGTCTAGACCACAGATTAATTAGGTAAATTGTCGAACCGCATTACTGTACAGAGGTGGGACAGATTGCGAAAAACACAACAACCCACAAAAGGTTGTCCAACAACAAACCATAACCCCGAGCTCCAAAATATTCCAATTCGTTTTCAGGGAACTAAAACGGAATAAACTGTATTCCAATAGTTCACGGGCTCTCTACAAATGCACAGAATGTCTAGTCAAGGAAAAAGGGGAGGGGAAGGGGTGTTAACGTAAAACCGGTCTCAGAATTTGCAGCCAGTTTTGGCGGCTTGGGTTACTATTGATTTTCAGCTTCCGACGCGCGCTGCCCCGTTTTCCGACGGTGCTGGTACCCCGAAAGACCCAAGTTCGGTTAAAGTCCTCCCCATCCCAAAAGTAAGGGTAGTTTTCTTGATTGCTATATCCAAGATGGCCGCCTGCTAACTGGAGAGTGCCAAACCAAACCCAATGCGTTGAGAGGAAGTGAGGAAAGACAGGGCTTTAAAGCTTATTGGAGCTTCGGTTGGGGCAGAGCTGTTTGTTGTTGCTAGGGTGATTACTGGAGAGAAAAATCTACCTGCTGCACAATACATTAAATACCCCTGCCTACCGTGCCTAGAGGCGTTTAGGTTGGCCCTACTGTCCCGTGCATGTGAAACAACTGAAAGCACAGATTGATTTGACTGTTTTTATGTTTAGTGCCACTCCATCTCTCTGATTCTGAACTCCCAAATCTATTCTCCTAAAATAAAAACTTTTTTGTTGTTGAAACAACTAAAAAACACTTTCAGTTAATTGCTTGCAGGATGGAGATTGGGGGTCTAATCTGAGACAAGTTCCATCTATATTGTAACAACAGTCATTCGGTCTCACATGCTTACACACACACTGCATCCTGTCTTGTGTTTCTCACATGAGCCGCACCTCTAGCAGTGCACTTCCTGTGTGGCCAGCACACACCATCAAAGGGTCTATTCACAGAGAGACACAGAGAAAATTAAGAAACACAGAGAGAGAGAAAACAGTCTGCGTAACAAAGTGGTGGAGGCGGAGCAAACAAGAAAGACAGGAAAAGATATAGGAAAAAAACAATTCTAAAGGAAGACTGATTTATTTCTAAAACACAGTTGGATATTGGCTTGAAATCCAAGTCTCTCTCTTTCTCTCTTCTCACCCTCTCTCTCTCACGTGAGAAAAAAAGCTGTCTTCTTCTCTCACCATGAGATGGTCTCCAGGGCAACAACGTGCAGTTTCGCCCTGGCTGTCACAGGGAGGGTACACGACCAGCAGAGAGGAGCCTGGGAGTTCACTCACATGTCACACTGACCCTACCTCATTAGCACAAAGGTATCTTTGTACATTTCCAGGGTGATCACACAGACACTTGCACACACAATATTATATTGTCTCTCTGTCTCACACTCAAAAGGCCTATCGAAAAGTTTAAGGAACATTTGACAGCAAAACACATTCATCACTCACCATGTTGCATCATTGTGAATCAATCAATCACACTGACTCTGGTACTGCATCTCATGTGAGTAGATTATAACATTCAAGGCCCTGTCTACCTGAATATGATTATTTTTTTAAGCCTAAAATTAGTATGATCCAAGTTCCATTTAATTTAAGTTAGATTTCAATAAATCTACAAGTGTAAAGTGGTGTTTATCCACCAGTGTTGAAGGATTCCAACCTACTGTATAGTACAACCATTTCTGTTGACAAAGTGTATTCTAGACAATGAAAAGCATTCCTTTTGGTAAGTATGTATTGTTGATGTCCACAATCTCTGTACATTGCATGGGTAAGACATATCTACCAATACTGGTACTAAATACATTTGATTACTACTGATTTGAAGTATGCAAAACCTCTTATATATGTCGAGGGCATAACCTTCAGGTGTTTAACAACTTCTTTAATATCAAATGACAGCTACAGTATTATTAGTAGACATTTTTTATTTAACGAGGCAAGCCAATTAAGAACAAATTCTTATTTACAAAGATGGCCTACACCGGCCAAACCCGGACGATGCTGGGCCAATTGTACGCCGCACTATGGGACTCCCAATCACGTCCACAGAGTAATTCCATTTAGTCTGACGGTAATGTTGCCATACCTCCAAAATCACGTCATTGTGCCTGGTTCGCGACGAGGCTAGTCTGGCGGTAACATCAGTTTTGACATTCAGTTCTCTATTTGCACTCAGGCATTGATTAATAAATTATTTTGAGCTGTCATTCTTTTTGTCATAGGATAGTAGAATGTCTAACTATGTTGAGTATAATGACTTACTTGAGTCGAGTACTACTACTACTGACCTTTATTTACATCTGTGCTTGATAAAAATCTTAAAATGTCTAATTTGTAGTCTTTTTGTTGTTGTTGCTGGATTAAAGTTGAAATTGTAGGTAATATCTCCCTCTGGTGGTTTACGTGGGAACATGACAAATGGTATGCACTTTTTTAGCCTTGTAACGAACCATCCTGTTTCGCTACAGGGATAGAAAATACTTTTTCAATAACTACAAACAAGGAGGTGGGCAGAGCCACGAGCTAGTAAGAGCCTTATTGGCGCATTCTAGCATGCCTACTCTGAGGTTCGCGTGTGCGATAACTCAATTGCACTACACGTTTTAATAACTATGCACTACACATTTTTTTTCTACAAAACTTTGTCCAGTCTGTTTGTAACAGATTCTAGTTTTGGAAACAGAAAACTGTATTAAGATCAAATGTTTAATCGATGAGAAACTTAGCAGAATGTCGCCCAAAATCGATCTCCCTCCATCTTCTCCCACTCCCATATTTGGTAGTGAGTGGAAACGCCGACCGGATGCTTCACATTTATACATCCGGTGAAATATTTATACATCTGGTGAGATCAATATTTATAGATCATGGTTCGTAGGCTGTGCACTTTTAGTACAGCTCGAACAATGAGACAAATATTTCCCCGGATAAATGTCATGCATTCGGTTGGAGTTGCCACTCAATACCAAATATGGCGATGAGCGGAAGCTCAGTGGCCGGCAGTGGGAGAAATTGGAGCGAGATGGATTTTGGCAGACATTCTGTAAATTTTCTCATCGATTAAACATTTGATCTCCATACAGTTTTCGATTTCCAAAGCTATAATCTGTAACAAACAGAGTGGACTGCGTTTTTGTAGACTTTACCCTTTGCCATAGTTTCTTTAAAAAAAATGTGTCTAAGAGTGCAAGGGCGAATTGAGTTATTGCACAGCGCACTTCACAGAGTAGGCGTCCCCTAAGTGAAATATGCAAATTATTGCCCACTATGATTAATTTTCACCCAATGGAAACGACAGGCTCTGGTCTATCTTGGGTTGGTTATACAAATCTTTGCTTTTAGCAGGTCATGAAATCTTCCTTTCAATAGCAGTCAATGGCTCCTTCTTGTGGATATAGTAGGAACCTGTTTATTCCATAGTCCATGGCATCAAACCTTGTCCTAAAATTGCAATTCTCCGCCTGCGGAATTAGCGTGGTCATTTACTCACAATCCCTTTGTTCCTCATAAACCAAAACACGTACTCAAACCCACATGATGTAGGAACCAAGTACTGTACCAAAAGCTAAACATGTTTTTGATCTGATAAAAGCTGGAGAAAATGCTTTGATTTTATCTTCAGGAAATATCATTGAAACTTCCTGATGGAATCATGTGATCACAGATGAGCAGTTCTGTGAAATCACTGCTGTTTTGTAGATTTAGGGGCAGTTTCCCAGACATATTTTAATTTAAATCAGGACTAGGTTAATTATACTTAAATTAATCCAGATTTAAAACATTTATTTCTGAGACGTTGCTTAACTTCAGATTAATTAGTTCTAGACTAGGGAGTTCCATGCTAAAGTAAGTAAGGACTAACCAGTTAATCTTTGTGTAGCCTAATTAGATTAATGATGTGCACTTGGTGCTGACCTGAGGATGCTTCAGAAACCAGGGATGGGACACCAATACAGAAGCATTGTGTGTAATTGGAGCAATTACTGAAACCAAACAATGTAAACATTTTCTAGGGGCAGATTATCACCATAGCTTGGAGGGGATAAAACAGGATGAAGGTCAGTCCGCTAGATCTGCAGCAGCCAGGAGCGAAGACTGTGTCACTAACCCGGCCTGGAGGACAAAGACAAAGGCATTTTCCTATCCTGGAGTCAGAGATCATTTTGGAGATCTCTGAGACCTTATAGGAGGTCTCTGACTCCAGGGTGGGAAAATTCTTAACAAGAAAGCAACAGATGAAGACACAGAAGGAGACCATGAGACCCTATGTTGTATTTTAAGTAGTTAATCTGTTGTCAATTTCTATTCTGACTTGTAATGTTAAAAACGGGAGAAAAATACCCCCCCCCCCTGCACTTTTTATGTGAATAAACCAGCCTACCCACTATACCAATGATAGGCTACAGATTTGAGTCACTGCAATTAAAATTGCTTTACCAATGTATCTTTCTATTAAATTGCATGTCCCTTACTATGTATTGCATATTTGAGGAGATTATATGCTTTTATAAATGTTTGCATCTCATTTATAAATGGCAAGAAGTTTTCCACTTTAAAAAAAAATACAGTATATTTTGCTAAGTTATATTGGTAGGCCTAGCTCATTAGTAAATGGTCAGTAGGTTTCCACTTTCTTGAAAGGTATCTTTTCAGCAGTTCTAAATGTTGGTAACTCATTTTTGAACCCATTTAATCCTGAATTTTTCCCAGACTTGAAAATGTCCAAATCAAGTGTCATTAGTAACCCTTTGAGGTAATCCATCATTATTTTTTGAAAATTTAATGGAAAGGTAGGTGAAAAAGTGTGTTTTAAGGTCAGTCACAATTGTGACCTGTGGGATAATGTTACATATACTGAATTAACATGTTTCTCCTGTGCAGTTATCAACATTCTTATATATCCCAACCCAGTTATTAACACATTTTAAACTCTGTCACTAGCAGTCCCCAGCCCAGTTATTAACACATTTAAAACTCTGTCACTAGCAGTCCCCAACCAAGTTATTAACACATTTAAAACTCTGTCACTAGCAGTCCCCAGCCCAGTTATTAACACATTTAAAACTCTGTCACTAGCAGTCCCCAGCCCAGTTATTAACACATTTAAAACTCTGTCACTAGCAGTCCCCAGCAGTCCCCAGTTATTAACACATTTAAAACTCTGTCACTAGCAGTCCCCAGCCCAGTTATTAACACATTTAAAACTCTGTCACTAGCAGTCCCCAGCCCAGTTATTAACACATTTAAAACTCTGTCACAGTAGCAGTCCCCAGCCCAGTTATTAACACATTTAAAACTCTGTCACTAGCAGTCCCCAGCCCAGTTATTAACACATTTAAAACTCTGTCACTAGCAGTCCCCAGCCCAGTTATTAACACATTTAAAACTCTGTCACTAGCAGTCCCCAGCCCAGTTATTAACACATTTAAAACTCTGTCACTAGCAGTCCATTTAAAACTCTGTCACTAGCAGTCCCCAGCCCAGTTATTAACACATTTAAAATTTAAAACTCTGTCACTAGCAGTCCCCAGCCCAGTTATTAACACATTTAAAACTCTGTCACTAGCAGTCCCCAGCCCAGTTATTAACACATTTAAAACTCTGTCACTAGCAGTCCCCAGCCCAGTTATTAACACATTTTAAACTCTGTCACTAGCAGTCCCCAGCCCAGTTATTAACACATTTAAAATTGTCACTAGCAGTCCCCAGCCCAGTTATTAACACATTTAAAACTCTGTCACTAGCAGTCCCCAGCATTGCCACTAGAATGACTCGTCACATTCTAGTGTGACTATTTTACACATCAAAAGCCCTTATACAACACGATATGAATACTGAGAGCAAAGACAAAAAGACAACAGCCATCAATGTATTTCAACATTGTTACTTTAGTGCAACATGTACTGAAACATTAATATTGTAACTTTATTGTAACATTTGAACTTGTACTTTAGTGCAATATTCATTGTAACAATTGTCATTGTGACATTTTAGTGCAACATTCACTAACAACTGTATAGCAGTCGTGTGAGTCATTCCCACTGAACATAAAGATAACATGTAGGATAGAGGTAGCCTGTAGAATATGCATACAAGTAGAGGCCTACACTGAACAAAATGCAATTATATATATATATATATATTTATTTAAAAAGCACCACTGGACAATGAGTGCTTTTATATATATATATATATATGTATCATAGAGTTAGGCTTCAGAACCAAGTGCAAGATTAGTTTGTGCATCACTGTTTTGAACTACGATCAGTCAGACCTACTGTCATACAGGATGTCTTGAATCAATTGACCTTCTTTTCCAACAACATTTCAGTCATTTTGATTGTCTTTTTTGTCTACTTGTCTTTTCTTCCTAGTCCGTTGTACTGCTTCTCCTCACCCTTTGACTTGTCTTTTCTTCCTAGAGTCCGTTGTACTGCTTCTCCTCACCCTTTGACTTGTCTTTTCTTCCTAGAGTCCGTTGTACTGCTTCTCTTCACCCTTTTATCGACTTTTCTATGTTTCTTTTATTGTCTTTTTCAGCACTTTTTCATTCGGTCTCATCTCCTTTTCTACTGTCCATGGTATATCTTGAAGCATTCAATAAAGCAGTGGCGCTTTGCATTTCTCACATGCATAGGTAGCACGTTTGTCACAATGACGACTTCTGTGGAACCGGTGCATCGTGTTGATTGGCCAGTGAGAAGCTTTGTCATAAATTGCCTGATCTTCAACAGTAGCAACCAGTAAAGATCTCCTTCCATGGCTCAGTGGTTTCGTGCCAAACATTTGCATATTTGGGCTGTATACTATGTGTTTTGGAATCACATCGGTGGCAGGCCTCTTCGATCGTTTGAACGCTCAATCTTTATTTTGACCACCTGCAGCTTTTCCCTTGGCTCTTCTGGCTGACCCCGTGGCTTGTAGAGGCCCTTGGCTCTTCTGGCTGACCCCCGTGGCTTGTAGAGGCCCTTGGCTCTTCTGGCTGACCCCGTGGCTTGTAGAGGCCCTTGGCTCTTCTGACTGGACCCTCTGACGGGTAGAGGCCCTTGGCTCTTCATTATCAACAATGGAGGGGAGTGGGGGAGGTTGTGGATGGGGGGGGGTAGGTCATCATCACTGATAAAGTTGTTCCTGTCATGATCTGTTTGCATAGGTTCAGCATATGCATTCAACAGCCTGGCTGGCAAATGGCCTGCCCGTAGTCCATATCTGACCCATCGCTATCACAATCACTCAGGACAGCATCTTTCTCAGTTTTGAGGGATAACTGCAATGTTGCACACCTTGTCTGGGCAGTCACCTAGATCCAACATATCCAGAACTTGACTCAAAGTGAAACTAAAAGAAAGAACAGAGTAGAAAGTTAGGTAAAACAAGAACTATGCATGTGTATAACTATGTGTATACCAAGATGTACTGTGTTAATCCCGCTGGTCACTATTGTTGTCATCAACATGTTTACACATTCTATGACCACACTGAACAAAGTTGAGTAATTACAAATGTATCAAAACTAGACACCTTAAAGATGATGTGTACCAAAAATCTTTGTCCTAACTTTATGTTAACATACTTTACTAACCTTTTGTTTGGGAGCTTTGATGCAGCCATCCTCTTCTCATGGTGCAACCAGGAAGTAAACAGCTCTGGCCATGTGACAATTTACACTAAACATGTGACACTGCACATCATTCATTGAGACCCTTTATTATTTAAATATTTGCTGGAAATGCATTGAGTAACATTCAGTAACATTTTTAGAGCCTTATAACTGAAAACGTTTTTTTACGGTCCCTATTGAGACCGATGGGATTAAATAGGTTAATGGTTAGTGGATTGCCACTTTAAAATAACATATAACTTTAGCAGTTCTAAATGTAGGTAAATCATTTTATAGATGATTTGGGAGTTCACTCAAAGCTTTGACATACTTATAGGCAGTGGTGGAAAAAGTACCCAATTGTCATACTTGAGTAAAAGTAAAGAATTCTACCTGAATAGAAATTGGCTTAAGTAAAAGTGAAAGTAATGCAGTAAAATCCTACTTGAGTAAAAGTCTAAAAGTATTTGGTTTTAAATATACTTAAGTATCAAAGTAAATGTAATTGCTCAAATATATTTAAGTATCAAAAGTATACATAATATCAAATTCCTTATATTAAGCAAAACAGACGGCACCATTTTCTTGTTTTTTAATTTACTGATAGCAAGGGCACGCTCCAATACTCGGACATCATTTACAAGCAAAGCAAGTGTTAAGTGAGTCCATTAGATCAGAGGAAGTAGAGATGACCAGGGATGTTCTCTTGAAAAGTGTGTGAACTAGACCATTTTCCTGTCATGCATTCCAAATGTAATGAGTACTTTTGGGTGTCAAGGAAAATGTATGGAGTAAAAAGTACATCATTGTCTTTAGGAATGTAGTGAAGTAAAAGTAGTCAAAAATAATAAACAGTAAAGTACAGATACCCCCAAAAATGACTTTAGTACTTTCAAGTATTTTTACTTAATTGTTTTACACCCCTGCTTATAGGCAGTACTAGGTACTCATCACTACATACACGAGAGAAGGTTCAACACTGTTAAACATGTTCAGTCAATGAATGGTGTGTATGAAGACCTAAACATTCAACATTGTGAGAGGATACCTCCTCCACTGCTTCAACAACCAAATACTTTACAGTTACCATTTCACACCAGAGCATTTTACCATACTTGGACTATCACAGAGAAGTGGTAAATGTGTTAATATCATCTGGCAAGGGGTAAAATGTTAGGAATGATGATTGAATAATGTCCTGCATGGAAATTTGGCCAGGGCATCAGGGTTAGAAAGGTGGGTCAAGACACATCATGAAAACCAACCTCTACTGTTCCTGCGACAGGGCACTAACGCATCACACCCAAAAGTGAGAAAATAACTATTGCTCAACTGTGCAACTATTGAAAATAAGGTTGCATGATTATCCATAAAGGTTAATATTATAAGCATTTGTAAGTGCATTTATAAATGGTTAATCACTGGAGGTAAATATTGGCTCACTATTTGGCAAACACTGGCAAGTTATTGCACTATTTTGACCAATGCGATATAACCATTTATAAATGGTTTACAATGCATTTACAAATGATTAAATAATCATTATTAATGTAATTATAACCCCTTTATAAACACTTTACAAAAGTAACCTTATTGCAAAGTTTTACCCTTTGTTGTTATCAATCCATGACTATTGTTCGCTTCAATCACTTGAGCTGCAGTATCTTTGTAAGAAGTGTTGCATAGCAAAATAATCTCTTCAGGCAAGTCCATTTCTGTCATTGTCTGCCTCAACCATGGGAACATCTGGGTACTCATCTTCAAATCTTCAATGTGAGGATCTGGGCAGCCATGCTGTTTGAGGTTATTGATCTGGGCAGCCATGCTGTTTGAGGTCATTGATCTGGGCAGCCATGTTGTTTGAGGTCATTGATCTGGGCAGCCATGCTGTTTGAGGTCATTGATCTGGGCAGCCATGCTGTTTGAGGTCATTGATCTGGGCAGCCATGTTGTTTGAGGTCATTGATCTGGGCAGCCATGCCGTTTGAGGTCATTGATCTGGGCAGCCATGCCGTTTGAGGTCATTGATCTGGGCAGCCATGCCGTTTGAGGTCATTGATCTGGGCAGCCATGCCGTTTGAGGTCATTGATCTGGGCAGCCATGCTGTTTGAGGTCATTGTGAAGCACTACTGTTACAATTATTGCAATGCAGCATCTTCTTGGTTGAAAGCGCAATGTGTTTCTGAGACCCTGGAAACGACTCTTCCATAAACCAAACACGCACTCCACTACACCTCTGGTGCGGATATGAGCTTGGTTGTACCATTGTTGCGCACGTCCTGGGGGGGGTGAACAAGAAGTTGGTCTGTGCATACCCACGGTCACACCAGGTATAATTCCACTATGTTGTCCTCCTTGAAGCTGAGCAGGCAAAAAAATCCTTGAGTCTTGAGATGCATCTTTCCAACCTGCAACAATGTTAGAGTCTTGGAGAACTGAAAATTGGGAGTGCACTCACTTTGTACATTTATTGAAAGCCCTTTTTTAAGATTCCTATACTCCTTAGCATCTGCTGTACAGGGAGGCTCAATGGGAATATGACATCCATCTATACAGCCAATGACTCCAGGGAAGCTCCCATATTTATAGAACTCAACCTTGTAGTTGGCTTGGGCAGCAGCATCAAGGAACTTGAAGTACACTGAACACAAACATAAAACGCAACATGTAAAGCATTAAAAGATCCCCAAAATATATGCACAAAAAGCTTATTTCTCTCAATTTTTTGGGGCACAAATTTGTTTAAATCCCCGTAAGTGAGAATTTCTCCTTTGCCAAGATAATCCACCCACAGTTGTGGGTGAATTAAACAGCATGATCATTATACAGGTCCACTTGGTGCTGCGGACAATAAAAGCCACTAAAATGTGCAGATTTATCACACAACACAATGCCGCAGATGTCTCAATTTGAGGGAGCGTACAATTGGCATGCCGACTGCAGAAATGTTCACCAGAGCTGTTGCCAGAGAATTGAAAGTTAATTTCTCTACCTTAAGCCACCTCCAACATTGTTTTAGAGAATTTGGCCGTACTTTCAACTGGCCTCACAACAGCAGACCAGGTACAGTGCAGTCGGAAAGTATACAGACCCCTTGACTTTTTCTACATTTTGTTACATTACAGCCATATTCTAAAATTAAATCATGTTTTCCCCCTCATCAATCTACACACAATACTCCATAATGACTAAGCAAAAACAGGTTTTTATACATTTTAAAACATTTTTATTAAACACAAACTGAAATAATACATTTACATAACTATTCAGACCCTTTACTCAGTACTTTGTTGAAGCAACTTTGGCAGCGATTGCAGCCTCGATTCTTCTTGGGTATGACGCTACAAGCTTGGCACACTTGTATTTGGGGAGTTTCTCCCCTTCTTCTCTGCAGATCCTCTCAAGTTCTGTCAGGTTGGATGTGGAACGTTGCTGCACAGCTATTTTCAGGTCTCGCCAGAGATGTTCGATCGGGTTCAAGTCCGGACTCTGGCAGGGCCACTAAAGGACATTCAGAGACCTGTCCCGAAGCCACTCCTGCATTGTCTTGGCTGTGTGCGTATGCTTTGATCACACTGACAGCGTCATTGCGCTAAATAATACGCAGCATCATCTGGATATGTATGCAACAAAAGTTCAATGTTCACCTTCTGCTCCCATTTCTGTCAAGTCGTCTACTCATACAGTTTGATGTATAGGTTCTATAAAATCAAGCGTTCTATAAATCCAGCATTCTATAAATCCAACGTTCTATAAATTCAACGTTCTATAAATCCAACGTTCTATAAATCCAACATTCTATAAATCAATGTTCTATAAATCCAACGTTCTATAAATCCAACGTTCTATAAATCCAACGTATGCACCACACCAAACACACTGCAACTGCCTCAGCAACGCAATGCTGCAAGGAAAACACAGGGTTCCATTGGAAATGAATGTAATTCTGGTGTTTCAAAATGCAATGACGCTGTCGGTGTGATAGAAGCGTCAGGGTTGTTGTCCTGTTGGAAGGTGAAACTTCTCCCCAGTCTGAGGTCCAGAGCGCTCTGGATCTCGCTGTACTCTGCTCCGTACATCTTTGCCTCGATCCAGACAAGTCTCAGAGTCCCTGCCACTAAAAAAAAACATGCCCACAGCATGATGCTGCCACCACCATGCTTCAACGTAGGGATCGTGCCAGGTTTCCTCCAGACGTGACGCTTTGCATTCAGGCCAAAGAGTTCAATCTTGATTTCATTAGACCATGGTCTTGTTTCTCATGGTCAGAGTCTTTAGGTGCCTTTTGGCAAACTCATAGTGGCTACCGTCTGGCCACTATACCATACAGGCCTTATTGGTGGAGTTCTGCAGAGATGGTTGTCCTTCTGGAAGGTTCTCCCATCTCCACAGAGGAACTGTAGAGCTCTGTCAGAGTGACCATGGGGTTCTTGGTCACCGCCCTGACCAAGGCCCTTCTCCCCCGATTGCTCAGTTTTGCCTGGGCGCCCAGCTCTACAGTCGTGGCCAAAAGTTTTGAGAATGACACAAATATTAATTTTCACAAAGTCTGCTGCCTCAGTTTGTATGATGGCTATTTGCATTTTTCCAGAATGTTACGAAGAGTGATCAGATGAATTGCAATTAATTGCAAAGTCCCTCTTTGCCATGCAAATGAACTGAAAAACATTTCCACTGCATTTCAGCCCTGCCACAAAAGGACCAGCTGACATCATGTCAGTGATTCTCTCGTTAACACAGGTGTGAGTGTTGAGGAAGAGAAGGCTGGAGATCACTCTGTCATGCTGATTGAGTTCAAATAACAGACTGGAAGCTTCAAAAGGAGGGTGGTTCTTGGAATCATTGTTCTTCCTCTGTCAACCTTTGTTACCTGCAAGGAAACACATGCCGTCATCATTGCTTTGCACAAAAAGGGCTTCACAGGCAAGGATGTTGCAGATTGTACCTAAATCAACCATTTATCGGATCATCAAGAACTTCAAGGAGAGCGGTTCAATTGTTGTGAAGAAGGCTTGAGGTAAAGTCCTTTTCTCTGATGAATCCCCTTTCCGATTGTTTGGGGCATCCGGAAAAAAGCTTTTCCGGAGAAGACAAGGTGAGCGCTAACATCAGTCCTGTGTCATGCCAACAGTGAAGCATCCTGAGACCATTCATGTGTGGGGTTGCTTCTCAGCCAAGGGAGTGGGCTCACTCAAAATTTTTCCTAAGAACACAGCCATGAATAAAGAATGGTACCAACACATCCTACGAGAGCAACTTCTCCCAACCATCCAGGAACAGTTTGGTGATGAACAATTCCTTTTCCAGCATGATGGAGCACCTTGCCATAAGGCAAAAGTGAAAGCTAAGTGGCTCAGGGAACAAAACATCGATATTTTGGGTCCATGGCCAGGAAACTCCCCAGACCTTAATCCCATTGAGAACTTGTGGTCAATCCTCAAGAGGCGGGTGGCAAACAAAAACCCACAAATTCTGACAAACTCCAAGCATTGATCATGCAAGAATGGGCTGCCATCAGTCAGGATGTGCCCAGAAGTTAATTGACAGCATGCCAACACTGCAAATATTGACTCTTTGCATCAACTTCATGTAATTGTCAATAAAAGCCTTTGACACTTATTAAATGCTTGTAATTATACTTCAGTATTCCATAGTAACACCTGACAAAAAATATCTAAAGACACTGAGGCAGCAGACTTTGTGAAAATTAATATTTGTGTCATTCTCAAAACTTTTGGCCACAACTGTGGAAAGTCTTGGTGGTTCTAAACTTCTATCATTTAAGAATGATGAGGCCACTGTTCTTGGCGACCTTCAATGTTGCAGAAATGTTTTGCTTTCCTTCCCCAGATCTGTGCCTCGACACAACTCTGTCTCAAAGCTCTACGGCCAATTCCTTCGACCTCATGGCTTGTTTGTTTTTTCTTCTCTGACATACACTGTCAACTGTGGGACCTTATATAGACAGGTGTGTGCCTTTCCAAATCATGTCCAATCAATTGAATTTACCACAGGTGGACTCCAATCAAGTTGTAGGAACATCTCAAGGATGATCAATGGAAACAGGATGCACCTGAGCTCAATTTCAAGTATCATAGCAAAGGGTCTGAATATTTATGTAAATAAGGTGTTTGTTTTTAAATTTACAAACATTTCCAAAAACCGGTTTTCATTTTGTCATTATGGGTTATTGTGTATAGATTGCAGAGGAAATTGTTAAATTTCATCAATTTTAGAATAAGGATTTAACATAACATGTGGAAAATGTCAAGGGGTCTGAATATTTTCCGGTCGCTGTGTCTGCAGACATCGCGTTTCTGTATGAAAATGCACTGCCCCATGTCACAATGATCTGTTCACAATTCCTGGAAGCTGAAAACGTCCGTTTTTTTCCATGGCCTGCATACTCACCACATATCACCAGTTGAGGATGTTTGGGACGCTCAGGATTGACTTGTACGACAGCATGTTCCAGTTCCTGCCAATACCCAGCAACCTCGTCGTGTGGGACAACATTACAGAGCCTGATCTACTCTACGTGAAGGTGGTGTTGCGCTGCATGAGCCAAACCGTAGACGCACCAGAAGATCAGAAAACCAGTCTCACCCCTACCTTAAGGTATCTGTGACCAACAGACCCATATCTGTATTACCAGTCAATTGACTGATGTCCTTATATGGACTGTAACTCTAAGATCCTTGAAATTGTTGCACTTTTTTTGTTCAGTATAACTCTCAGTACACATACAGCATTGCAGACTATTATGCAGTCGGCTCACAAACACAAATTTCCTGTGTCACTAAGTTTCCAGATGCCAAAAACCTCAAGGTGATCAGTACATGTAGGGAAGGGCCATCCGCTAAGAATCAGATGAAAGCCTTGGCTCGAGAAAAACAATTGTCAGCTCCATTTTCTTTGTAGAGTCACAGAAATTGATTTAATAAAAATAAAAAAATCTGTGGGTTGCTCCTGTCTGGTCTTGGTGGATCTCTTCGGTCATCATTGAAATAGTCCAGGTTATCAATTTGTCAATTGTCAAGGTCAACATCCATTAATCTAGTTAAACCAGTCTTTGGCCAGGTTTGATTTAAAACGTCACTTCTAGATTATCATCCTCCTGGAAATCACTTTAAATGCAGACTAGGGCAAATCCAAGAACATTTTAAACCATGTCTGGGAAATTCCATTTCAGTAAAAAATAAAAGTGCAATTTAGTCTAGGATTAATCTGTTTCCATGAAACCTCCCCTTGGAGCCTAGTACCAAATGGACGCCAAGTATTTCCACAGGCAGTTAACAGTAGGACATTTTACAACTTTATTTGGTCATTTATGTTCCATTTTCAGTCTCACATTGCCTAAGAATATCCAAGACGGGTTAAGGACTTAACAGCTCAAGATCATAACCTGAACTGTAAACTACAGTAGCAGCCATTTTATGCCACTATGCCCATACTAATCATATTGGTGTGATAAACTACACGCTTTGAATAGGAAATGGCATCGGTCAAATTCATGGTCAGCTTTGGTCCTAAATTCAGTACGTCAATACCGGTTCTCCCCTTGGAACCATGGGGGGGGAAACTTAAAACTGGTTAACTTCAGAAACGACAATCTATATGCAGCAAACATTCTTTAATTGATTGGAGGCAAAATACACAGAAAACAAATGCAGTGCATTTAGTGCTGTAGTATAAACCACAAAATACTCTCCACCCATATAGAAACATCACTCCATCTAGCGATCTTGATAAAACAGGCGCAAAGTAAATAGATTCATCTGGTAAAGCTGGAAGGTAGTGGGGGAGGGGCATGCAAAATTGATGTTCCAAAACTGGTTGGTGGAGGCTTGTTTTGTTTCTAGATGGCGTCGATGTCAAGGTCGTCCTCTTCCTCAGCGGGCTTCTCTGGTGTCACACTCTCCACTTTCAGCTCGCGGGCAGAGGACGAGTAGACCACCTGGGAAAGCGAAGTGGGGGGGAGGGGTTGAGGGAAATGTTAATTGGGTGAAATCGAGACACTCCGGCACCACTCATTTCTCACCAGGATGCACAATAAACAGAACGTTTAGATAGAAATGTATTGAGTAGAAAAGACAAGTGCTCTGCCATGCAGAGTTGGGCATCATGTCAGCTCTACACCCAATAGATCCATGAATCATTTGTGACGGGGATCATTTGCATTTCAGTGCAGTAACACCAAACCTACGTCTTTGTGAATGACCGTCTTCAGGTAAATCGGCTGTAGCAATAAGTCATTACCTCCACGTTATCATCTTCCCCCTCATCCGCGCCGCTGCCCTCGCTCTCCTCTTCCGCCTCCTTAAGCCACTTGACGAAGGGCACAGCCTTGGCGTGGATCTCTTTGGCCAGCTCTTTGGACACGTACTTCTTGGACACCTGAGACACACAGGGTTGTGTTAAGAGGTAGCATGTGAGATGACTTGTAAGTCTCAGGTTCTAGTGTAGATTACCGGCTTTAAAAATATCAGTTTAATATGTAAAAGATCTTGGATGAGGCGCGTCTAACAAAATACATTCTCTCAAATGACACCGACCTAGATGAATAACAAAATGTTTCATCCTATTATCTCAGTTAACCCTGATGGTCATCCTTAGTTACCTTCTCAGCCCAGGCCAGGATGACATCCTCCTCAAGCAGGTCGGCGTCGTACAGGTCTTTGAGGACGATGGGCACGCGGGGCAGAAGCTGGGCCTGGTGCAGTTTCACCAGACACTCAAAGCCCCCCAGGAGGTACTTCTGGGCCTTCTTGTTGTTGTGGGTAAACTGGACACCAGAGAAGAGATTGAGCAAAAATCTATTGCCACAATTTTTTGTTGAGGTTATGCCAAACAATTAGTGTGACAGAACTGACCAGTTTGAGTTACGGCACAGAGATAAAGAGACGAAGGAGCCAGAACGGACACAGTAAAGCGAAGTGGGACTCACTCTGAGGAAGTGTCGTTTGTACTTCTTGATCTGGTCACGGATGTTCTCGTCCATCAGCAGCTCTGTCAGGATCAGCGGGGCCGTGTCCTTCACGTCCAGACGCTCCGCCTCCGCCAGGATCTCTTTATCCGAGGAGTCGACGGCACCGTCCTCCTTCTTTTGCTGTGGAGGGAGTGACAAGAGGTGAGAGCCACCCAGAGACGCCACACAAACAGTTACAAGGACCTCTTCATTTCTTTTATCATTCTTATACAACTGATAAGAGTCAAATTTATTTTTAAATCAACAGAGACCTGTCCAAAGGCAGTAACAATGGTGCATTTGCACTCTGCTTATTGCATGTTTATTTCCCAGACAAAACAGCCATAATACCTGGATGTAGCAAACAGTCTCTGGGATGAGAATAGTCTCGAGTTTATAGGCGGAACGCAAGACTTGGATGAGCGAGGCACCCCGTCACCTCCGTAACACTCCTAAGTTCACTACTGTGACCGCAGTAAATAGAATTGGTACGACACGAGCAGAGGTAAATCTGAACTACAGCAGTGGGGGGTTGCTTCCATGCAAGGCCCATGCAAGCGAGCAATAAGCAAGGCAGAGCGTGTTGAGTTGACAGGGCCCAGGTAAAACAGAAATGGGGTTGTTTCTGGACAGGGTCCTCCTGAGTCTGACCTTGACAAAGTTGTAGAAGAGGTTGACCCTCTTCTCCAGGGGTTTCTCCAGGTCCTCGCTGAGGGTCAGGTTCTTAGCATGCGCGCTGATCTCCTCCATCCGGCGCTGCTGGGCCTCCTCTGTCGTCTCTTCCCCCCAGTCCTGGTCATCATCGTCACCGTCCTACAGCAAATCCATCACATTTCATTTATACAGTGCTTTTGAAAATAAGACGGTCAGCGCTACACAGTGGAAACTGTTCCCATGAGGCTGTACGCTACAGAGAAACAAGAACAAGGAGAGAATGGAGACGGGTTGCATTTAATTCCAGAAAGCTGTCCATTCAATACCCTTCATGGATCGAAGACAACTAGACAAGAAAGAAAAAGCTCTACCTAGACCCTAGAAAACAGCTCTACCTAGATTCTGCTTTCACCTATCCAGTTCTATCAGAAGTGTGAAGGATGATACTGAAACTTCTCCAGGTCAAGGTAGATCAAGCACCCCTCAGGTTTCTGCCGATGCTTGAGGTCTGGCTGGCCACTGAGGCGATGAAGTGCTGGTACTCACCACAGCATCAGGGGCGTCTATGTCGTTGTGGTTGGAGGCTTCTCCATCACTGGAGCCGTTCTCCTTGTCCTTCTTCTTGCTCTTCTTCTCCTTCTTCTTGACAGACCCAGTGTCCTCTATTTGCAGAGAGAGAGAGAGAGAGAGAGAGAGAGAGAGAGAGAGAGAACGGTAGTAAGTCAAGACAGACAACTTATAATTTCTCGATGCCTTGTGTTTCTGACATTTACCCGACTGGAGAATGGTTCTTCAGTGTAATAAATTCAACAAACATACAGCCTTGGATGACTTGAGACAGTGCCAAGAAGTGCTGTGAGAACAGGTGCCACAGCAGACACTGCCCTCTGATACTGCAATGCTTACTGCTGCTCATCTTTGACTCATGACAATGACTCATGTTTAAAAAAAGGTGCATTGCGTAAGATTTCAGCAGCAAAATACCACCCAACATGACTCATCTAATGCCTTAAGTTTCTTGTGACCCATCAGACAAACTAATCCTGTGCCTAGTAGCAAAACAATAGCTGTGTTCACATGTGGTTTAAAAATGGACATAGCATATCTGGCATTGTTTTTAAACCAAGCTCACATTGAACAAGCCTCAGCTTGAACAACCCTGTACAGTAAATTCTGAAATTTCCAGATTTTCAAAGAACAAATGAAATGAATGGAATTTCCAGAATGGCAATGCTGGGAGAGTATGCATGTCTGACAAAGCAGTGTTCCTGAAAGCGCTAAATAAGAATGAATATTTCTCCAAAGAGTCATAGCTTCCGTCAGACAGCATTGGAACACGTCTGGCTCACCTGGTGGGTTCCTGAGGATGAACGTGCAGAGCTTGTGTCGCGTGTCCAGCATACCCCTGTAGCCACAGGCCTTGCAGGAGTTCCCGATGGTTTGTTTCTTGGCGTTGATGTGCTGAAGGACAGAGAAAGAATTCAATCTTCAGTATGGTCTTATTAGTACTCAAGTCTCATATCCTAAGCGGTAGCCAAAGCAACAATTAGCTACGAGAAAAAGAAAAAAAGCCAATCTTGTTAAGTTGGGTAGCAAAAAATATGCAGATGTGTGCATAAAGTACGCAGGATGGCCAGTTTGAGAAGCTAATTTTGTTCTTGCTGTTAACACCTTTATGACCAAATATTCTGTTTAATATCATCCCTGAAAAAGAATGGTGCTCAAGTACCATTGCTCTATGGGCCAGCTGCACAGACCTAGATCAAGCATGGCCTGGGACAAAAAAAAAAAAAAAAAAAAAAAAAAAGGTCTATGCAAACCACCCCAAAATATACCAAGATTTTTTTGGGGGACTAGATAATTGAGCAGACAGCTAACATTGTTCTAGACAGTGTAATACAGTATGATGCCTCGGTCGGCAAACATTGTCCTCTACTATAGTGCTTGAGGGTAAGGCCTACTGTAGAAAACCAATGAATAATGCAAGCGGTTCGTTCCTGTTCTTAGAATAGACTGCATTCACTCCATTCCAAAGGGACGCGACCAGTCTGTGACAGGCGTATGAATAAGCCCAGTGTGGCCAGGAAAGATGTGCACGGATCCTGTGTCAGTTCATGATTGGTTTAGGGGGATGAGACTTCACTAGTAACATTATTCTCAACATCTGAACCTAATCGAGCATCTGATGCAAGATTTTAGTTCTCGGTTTTCGAGATGAATCAAAGTTCATCTGACCTATTCTATACATTGGGAATGTTTCAGGCCCTGATGAACAAGCACCTTGCCGCCTCCACAGATACGTAAGGTGTCAGCAGGCCCCAGACTGACTGCAGCATCCTGAGCCCCACGGAGAGATCATGCGACACCTCCAGGAAGTGCCTGGATCGCTGCAGTGCAGGGGCGTAGGGGATGGAAAAACACACCGCCACTTTGGGGAAACACTTATTTTCTAGCAAATTAGGGTCATCCATTGACCAGTATAGCTTGTCTATCTAATTCTGTGCTAATCCTCTATGAGGACAACTTAAACATATAGGAGATATGCATCTATCAAACAGCAGGTTTAGAACCTGACAATTCGGTATCAATACATTGGATTTCTAGTCAGCTCTGACATAAGAACCCCTGCCAACTAAACAGTGTCAGCCAGCCACAGTTAACCGCTGAAAGCTGTGGAATGAGTCACTGTGCACATTCCTTCCGGTCATCTGTAACAGCACTGGAGTTCTCTCGTGAAAGCATCCGTGCATCGACTCGTGATGCAGGCCCTGCCTAGACATGCCCCGCTGCAGAACAGATCCCCCATGGCTGCGCAGACCAGTGACAGTGCTGACCTAATTACAATAGAAACCTGTCCTGTCAGCGAAAACGCAACAGAGGGGTGTGGTGGGACCATCGAGTTCACCCCTCCCTCCCTGTTGGGACAACACAACACAGAGGATACCAAGTCCAGCAGAAAGGGCTGTTTGGATGACGAAGAAAAAAGGAAATACCAAAAAGGAAACTCCAGCATGTCACACTGCACCTGCAAAACAGTGGATTTGGTATCTAAAAGGAAGGGAGCCCGGTCAGTCCTGGTTGGATCTAGGAAAAGAGTACAGCCAAAAGCTCAAATGGAGTGATAGTGAAGTGCGTGCCACCCCCCTTCCTTCATTCGAAGGCGGGTCAGTGTCAATGAGGTCTTTTCCAGGATCTGACAAATGCGAGGAAAAGCTTTCCAGACTATTTACCAGGTCAGTTTCGGGATTGTCACATTCGGGACACAGCACAAACTTGCGGATGAATCCGTCCAGCATGTCCTGCAGCTTGTTCGCTTCGTGCGACCCATTGACGATGAAGCGGTCGTTCTTGGCGTCAAACTGGGTCTGGGCACCCAACTCACAACCAAAGAACTTGGTGGGATCTGGATAAGGAGAACAAGAAATAAAATATCAGTTTACTTCATCCAAATATGATCAGATTAAAGCTTTTACCTTCCTCATAGGTTGGAGAGCTTGCCTTATTGTATTTTGTGCTGACGTTCATAGCCTCACTCTTCCCTACAGATGAAAGGGGTTCCAACATATTGCCATGTCAAAATGAGTCCACATTCCACAACATCAGTTGTGTAGATCGGCCACATTCCACAACATCAGTTGTGTAGATCGGCCACATTCCACAACATCAGTTGTGTAGATCGGCCACATTCCACAACATCAGTTGTGTAGATCGGCCACATTCCACAACATCAGTTGTGTAGATCGGCCACATTCCACAACATCAGTTGTGTAGATCGGCCACATTCCACAACATCAGTTGTGTAGATCGGCCACATTCCACAACATCAGTTGTGTAGATCGGCCACATTCCACAATCCAAAATGAATGGAAAAGATAAGCAGCTTTTAACTTCCAGATTTGCTGTGCTCATCTTTTCCATTCATTTTGTGTTGATGCATAGGCCTATAGCCCAATCTACCACACACCATATTGTGGGACCTGGACTCATCTTGATGTCAAGACTATATCCAAAAAACATCCAATAAACTTTAAATGTGGAGTGCGATGTCCCCTTTTAACCTATCGTTAGATGACTGGGCACAATGTAGGGAACAGAGAGAGGCATTTACAAGTACTAAAAACTATTCACAACCTTGTGAAATAGATGTCAATCTAGTCGTTCAGACCATTGCCCAAAAGGCTGGGGTGTGTTCAGCAGGACAATGCTGTGGAACATTCAGATAGAAAATGGCCTGTTATAAATAAACATGGCATTTCTACCTGCAAAGTTGGACAACATTTGGCTACTGAAGGTGTCCCTTGGAACGGAGGTGGTGGGGGGGTATACTTACAGGTGGGAGGCCTATTCAGAGACTTGGCAACGTCAGTCATGTTGACTATAACAGTCTTTATACCATTCCCCTTGCCTTCCACCTGGAGGATGAGACATGAGAAACAACATTTGTTGAAGACAGTGTTTATTTGACCTTTTATTTAACCAGGCAAGTCAGTTAAGAACAAATTCTTATTTACAATGATGGCGTAGGAACAGTGGGTTAACTGCCTTGTTCAGGGGCAGAACGGCAGATTTTTACCTTGTCAACTCAGGGATTTGATCTCGCAACTTTTCGGTTACTAGATCCAATGCTCTAACCACTAGGCTACCTGCCGACCCCTTCCAACTGGATCACATTCTGACAGTGAAAAATCCCTTTGAACGTGCACCACCAATCAAGATGCTCCTCACGTGTGAGGGGACATTTACATAACATTTTGTAAATGTAACCTTTTTATTTAACTAAGCAAGTCAGTTAAGAACAAATTCTTATTAACAATGACGGCCTACACTGGCCAAACCCAGACGACGCTGGGCCAATTAAGCGTCGCCCTATGGGACTCCAATCATGGCCGAATGTGATGCAGCCTGAAATGCTGTCTTTCAGAGGAAATCTCCTTCTGTGTCTTAAAAACAAGTTAACCTGCAGTTAAGCTATGTGTGGCCTTATTCTCTTGCCTCGAGCACTGAAATGGATTGGTTAGGTTTCTTTCATATTGATTTCCTTTATTTTATTGCAGGAAACATGGGAATGAAGCTTTGACTATTGGGACATCCCTAGGTCACTGGACTAGTTGTGCTCTGGTCACTGACCAAACCCTCATGGGAACAACTAAACTGTTCAAGGTAGACATTTCCCCTAACCACAGGTCTAGAATCAGATCCTGACCTCCAAACCATTAGGGAAGACAGTGACTCCAGTCAACTATGACTCCGTACTCACCTTGGCAATTATACGGGGCATCTTGTATCGGTAGAACTGATCCAACACGCTGCGGTTGACGTTGACGGACATGATGGCTGGCTGCAGGCTTTATCAGTATGATAGAAAGATCTTGGACTGCAAATTTTTGGTATCCTCTGTCTGGCGAAGATGGGATGACATAAACGACTGGAAGAGGGTTCGGGCTCGGACATGAAAAAGGTCTTGCCAATGAGGCTGCAAGCTCTGCGCTTGTAGGTTAAGTTCACCCCACACAGGTTCCAACAGCTGCGCAACAGCTCTGAGAAGAGGGGGGGAAGACTTGATCAGTGGAAGACATCACACCAAAGAATGAATGTTAATATAAAGTATGAATGTACCCTGCTATCTTGTGAGACCGGTACAAGACATGTTTCCCTATTGGCTTCCCACCCTTGCCCCATGGTCACTTATCTGTGGTGAACACCTGCCAAAAGGCGTACCCTCAACTGTATGTTTTTGCGCGATATTCCAAATGACTATTGCAAGAATATTTTTTTTATATATGAGCATTTAGGTCCGCTTGTTTCCATGTCTTTTTGGTCTCGTCTCCTCTGCGCCTTCCCATTTACACCAGAGATCTGTATATAATGACGAGATGCTCATGTCTCCGCCCTAACAATTAGAGTTATTGTCCCAAAGACAAGCGACAATAGAAACGCATAGGGGATTATTTAGGACAAACTTCAGTGAGTGAAACCTCTTGCGTCTCATCTTCTTCCACACACAAACTCACAATAAAAAGATATCACTTCTACCTCACTATTTGCATGAGGTTTGGTCAAACAGACAAAAATATAAAGATTTGTCAAAATGGACACCTTTTACTGTAAAAGAGAAGTTAACCTTCCTTCTAACAATAATCTTATTGTGTCTCAAATCTTCAATTAGCGCACAGAGCAGACGCTACAAAAATGAACATTGATTCTGGAAAATGCTCAGTTTGTCACACCTGGCATTGCGGTAGCACATACTACTAGCAGCATTTTAACCCAAGACCATTGTGCTAGCTGTCTAGCCAGTGATTTATAGAAGATTTTTTTTTAAAACAAGGAACTGGCAGCACATTATTTCGGAGAAAGTTAGGCCACTTGATTTCAACATCTGAACAAAATGAAGAGGCTGTTCAAACAGTTGGAGACAGGAGGGTGCGTTTACAACAATTCCACAGTTCTTCCTTGTTAGCTAGCAAATAGATCCAACTTGGTTAAATTTGAAATATAAAAAGGTTAGCTGGCTACTCGCTAGCATGTAGGCTTGTGGTGAGAGTGTTTTGAGACCCGTTGCTCATTTTATATAAATGCACAATACAAGAAGTTATTCATTAGTTCTGGTTAAATGAACAAAATAGGCATTTTAATAGACAGACTTGAATGCCAGATCTGTTTTTTTGCCATCACTGTTTACACTTTGGATAAAATTACTACATTAATGAGTCCTGTGGAAGGCTTATATTTATCCGTGGTATAATTTCACAAGCCCTTGAATTAATTAGATTATTGCTGACTGTTTGTAATGAAGTTTAATAGTAGAACGATTATTTAGAGAAATAAATACATTGTGAATCGCCCTGAAGAGTGAAAAAAAAAAAGAAAAAAAAGAGTAGATATTTAGGCCATATCGCCCGCCGTATGTTATATCCCATTATTTTGGATAGTACTTAAGTAGCCATTACTTTTTTCTTTTACGTGAAAAGTACGAATATAGCTTATTTTTCGAATCTTCTTCCAAAAAAACAACACAATGTACAAGTTCATTTGGAAAGGAATAACTGGCCTACAAACAGTAGTATCATATGGTTAGCTATGCCATTGTAGCTTGCCAACACTAACCATAGGAAAATGCACACATCTATTACTCAAACATATGGCATATGAATCATATAACGTACGTGCACTACAGTGGGTTTCAATATAAACCTAACACGTCAAATCCACTATTTGTACGAAAAGATAAAAATTGCCAATATAGCTAACATTATCACTATTAAATCATGGCACATGTAATAGGCAATAATGGGGTTTGAGAAGCAAACCAGGCCTCGGTTGAGCAATGTGCTGCAGAGTGCGTCATTCAGAGGAACAGTACGCGAGGGGAGGAAGACGCCATCTTGGTCCACCTAGGAGGCGCATTCACCGTAAGAACATGCGGTAAATAAATGCAGCACGAAATGCCACACAGTAATTAAAGTATAATTGAGTTTAAAATACCTTTCCCATCCGTCGCTCCTGTCGTCCGGGTACTCACCGTTTTCGCAAAACAAAGACATAAACACACCGCTGGTCGCCCAGAGACGCAATAAAGTGTTGTGTGGATGAGCAGTAACGTTAGGGTTGTGGAGACCAAGCGGCACTGCAACAGTGCCGAAAGAGCAGTCCGACCTTACGGTGGAGGGTACTAGAGCCCGCAGAGAAAACTCGAGACGCCCAAAAATGGGGTATCTGGAATAAACCAAAAAAGGGACACTCAAATCAGTACAAAATGACAGGTGTCAGCTTATAACTAGTTAACATTAGCCAATGACTATAACATATGGAAGCCACAGAAACGTTAACTAACCTAGTTATAGTTGGCCAATTTTTTTTTTAATACAAGTTGATCTGCTCTGTTACCCTTGAAAATTTGCTGACTAATTAACACAATATATATTATTATATATATATTTTAAAGGTAATCTAGCTTAGTCACCATTGCTCTTTAAACTTGCTTCGACTCACCTCCAGAACGTTCTCAGTCGGTTCTTGCAACGCCACTGTAATGTAGCTGTCAACGTAGCTGTCAATCTACACCAGCTCCGTCACTACTTACGCCCATTTTGTACTACGTCACTTAAAATGGCAACTTTTTACTCGTTTATTTTGGTGTCAATCATTGTTGGCTGAGACGCAATCTCACGAGCTCGCGACAGTAAAATTGATGGGGGAAAAAATATGAATGAAAAATGAGGACACTTGTTCAATTGGATGAGATCCCTACATTTTGAGGACAGGTTCATTTATATTATACGGCGGCTTTTCTGTCTCCAGAAAATATCAGTTCTTATTAAGTGTAAAATATGGATTCCAACAGGCTTTACATATAATGTCAGGTGTCCTTTACCTTAAAAAACATCAAAATATGCACACTGAAAAGGAATTTTATGCATTTTAAACACTTTTTTGTCACTGGATGTAGGCGTTTTTGCCATGTCCCCAGGTGTTATCAACTTCCACAAGAAATATACAATCAAATAATCAAAGTAAAAAAAAAAAAATCTTAATTGTTTTTAGTCCTATTTAAACTATCTTTCATAAATAAAGTTTTTTTCTTGGTTGCTTTGAAGCTAGGAGAGAGCATGCACATGTTAAAGTATAACATATGAGAGTGCTTACGCGGTGGCTCAGTTACTTCTTTTAAACTGTATGTAAACTGCAATACATCTCTTTGTGGTGGCACGTAATAATGGTCAGTCGGCCTGGGCAGAGAGGGCTGCATACAGGCCGAAGTCTCTGGACGTGTTTTCAGCCACTGTAGTAAAAAAACAAATACAGCTCTAGCAGGGTGTGAGGCCAGGGGACAGATTGCTAAAGCATGTGGAATGCTGGTCTGAATAGAGTGGGCCACTGGCAACCTTTCTGGATTACCTGTGGAATTATTGTTGGGGGTGGAGAGTGGAGGTTGTTGTTGACCACTGAAATCTGGGGCAACCTAGTTCAACAGTGAGCGAAGCATTTAACCCTTACTGACCACCAAAATTAAGATTATAGCCTCACTCATGTGTAGTTTATATAAGAATAATATTCTATGCTTCATAGTTACAATTCGTCTTACTTCCTTTTCAGGTTACAGTATACCCACAGGCACAGTCCACACCACAGCTTTGTTGACAGGACCTGGTTCACTTTGAAAATATTAATTTACTGAGTGTGGGGCTCAGTTATGCCATTGTGCACTTTAACAAAAAAATATTGCCTGTTCAACAACATGTTGGCGGAATCGTCTGGCGAACACTCCACCAAGTCAAGCATTCACACCGTGCCATCATGTGAGCTTAATTGAAATTTGAAACTGTTCCACAATCCACAGTGGTTGGGTTCAGCAACTTCAGTAAAAAGCAAACTGGGGTCATTCATTTGATTGCATGCTGCTGCTGGCTCTATGGAAAAAAAAGCTGACTTGACTACTTTTAAAACCTGCCAGACGTATGGTTCATCTACTCTATGCCAATCAGATCCTCCCTTCAGGGTTGGAATTGGTGTGACCTCAGTTAGTTTAACCTTTCACCTCACCTCATGTCAGAAATAGACTTGCAACCCAAAATGGAAACTCAAGAGTGTGAAGGCAAAGCGACACTCAAAAGATGAACAGATAGGACAATCAAATGAGATTTCAATTAACTTGACAAAATCAAACTGTGAATAGTAATAAACACGTTTTATTTGGCTAATGGATTGAAAACAATGAAGAAAGTCAGTCTTTCCAACTGATAGCTATATAGGTACATGTCAAATCTGTCTGATTTACAAGAATACATTTGTCAGGCCACACCCCTATGCACATTAATTGGTTCGTAATGGCCACATTCGAGCTAAAAATCATATCATATTTTTCTACTCCTTGGACTATAGATGCTGTATGCTATTGTCTACCATCTACAACAACAACATCTTCTTTCACTAAAATGAAAAATACTTTTACTAACATAGCTTACATAGATTTTACTTATATAGTCTACTAAAGAAATCAGACCTATCCATAATAGGCTATTATTAAACTGCGGTTTAAAAAGGCTTCTGAAGTTTGAAATTTCCACTTTGAAATTTCAGACTTGATTTTCCCTTACGAAAAATTGATCAACCCGAACAAAAATCTCCATTATTTAATCCACATAAAAATTATAATTTCCTGTTGCTGGAGTTTTTTTTCTTCCTGATGTAGTAGCAAACTGGGCTCAAATTAAGATCCTACATCTGTATGCAATTACTGTAATCATGTCTACATATAGTCATATATCAAAGTTCCTTTCTGTGTCAATGAAAGTATCTTAACAGATGGTCCAAAACCAAAATGGATCCCATGCTGAAATCCAAGCCCAGGATAGAGGGGCTGAGTGAATTTGGTCTGGACTCTGTGGAGGAGGATCATTGTATCAGAGACGTTGTAAAAGGACAGAGTCCCTGCCTTGTGGTCTAGGTACACTCCTACTCTGGAGGAGTAGGGGACACGTATGGCAGTCTTTTTATCATTGTGGTAGAAAGAACAGCCCGAGTGAGAGCAGATTAAACACCAGGATTGATCATTTTGTCCAAACAAACACTCCTCTCTGCATTTCTTGCTGATGCCTTTATATGAGACAGCTATATAAACCCCAAACCCTCTCCACTCAACCTCCCAGTAGAAGGCTCCAGACAGACCCTTGCTACATAGGACCTGTGGGTTTGAGGTAAATCTGTCTGGATGGTCAGGATAGGACTGGAACCTAGAACTCCATGTCACCTTTCTGTTCCCCTCAGATAGACACAGACGGTTATGTACTGTGTTGGGATCCAATGTAAGGTGATCCAGTCCAGGTACCTTGGTCATTTCCTTCTTAAATACATCTTCTAGTTGCTTTTTCAGCCCAGAGAGTAATGTCTTTACACCCTCAAAGGAGATGCTTTGGTTGACAGTGATGATCTCAGATCCAGGAGGGTCAGAGAGAGACTTGAAACTCTGGAGGAAATGGATATGATCCTCTGTGTTTGAGAGCTGCTCCAACTCAGCGTCTCTCCTCCTCAACTCAGCGACCTCCTGCTTCAATTGCTCCAGGAGTTCTTCAGCCAGAATCACTTGCATCTTCTCCTGTGCTCTGATCAACTCCTTCACCTTAGAGCAACTTCGTTCAATGGAGCGCATCAGCTCAGTAAATATCCTCTCAGTGTCCTCTATCGCTGCCTGAACAGAGAACTTGAGTGACTTCATAGACTGTCTCACCTCCTGCATCTCCTTCTCTCTCTTCTGGATTCTCTGCTGGGATTTCTGCCTTTTGTTCTCCAACTGCCTTTGTTTCTCAGTCCTTTCTGCTGCAACTGAGACTGTATTGTGGCCTTTATGTTCATCTAATAAACACTGATAACAGATAAACTGCTGATCGGTGCGGCAGTAAACCTCTAACAGTTTGTCATGACGAGAGCAGATCTTCTCTTGTAGTTGTGTGGAGGCTTTGATCAGCTTGTGCTTCTTGAAAGCAGGAGATTCATGGTGAGGCTGGAGGTGAGTCTCACAGTAAGAGGCCAGACACCCCAGACAGGACATGGCGGCTTTGAGTTTTCTCCCAGTGCAGAAGTCACACTCCACATCTCCAGATCCAGCATAATAGTGAACTGGAGAAGCAACTTCAAGTCTTTCCTTCAGTTTTTCCACTAATTCAGCCAGCAGAGTGTTTTTCCTCAGAACTGGTCGAGGAAAAAATCTTTCCTTGCACAGTGGGCAGCTGTAGACACCCTTCTGATTATCCTGATCCCAGTAACCCTCCATACAGCCCATGCAGTAGCTGTGCCCACAGGGAATAGTCACTGGATCCTTCTGTGTATCCAGACAAATCGAACAACTGATCGAGTCCATAGCTTCTGCCATTTTGCCACACTCACTTCCTGGTTCTGTGTATGAGCATGTGCACTCTGAACCTCTAGAGGGTGTGGTGTTGGATAGAGGCCAAGAAGAGATTAGCTCTGATTGGGGAGACAAAATTCCACACCCCTTATAATACATTCAAAATGTCTTCTTCTTATCTCTGGTAACAGAATAAATGTTTTATTATTTTAAGCAAATACGGTACATCTTAGTTAGGGTGCTGAGTCAAGGCCTCAGACCTAAGTCAACTAATGTCCCAGGTATGTAAGCTACTTTTGTAAGGGATCTCGTCCTCCTCTTCTGAGGAGGAGAAGCGAGAAGGATCGGAGGACCAAAACGCAGCGTGGTAAGTGTCAATAATGTTTATTTTAAAACAAACTGAACACTACGAAATACAAAACAATAAACGTGAAATGAACGAAACAGTCCCGTGTGGCGACAAACACTGACACGGAAGACAAACACCCACAACTCAACAGTGAAACCCAGGCTACCTAAGTATGATTCTCAATCAGGGACAACAATTGACAGCTGCCTCTGAGAACCATACTAGGCCGAACTCAAAAACCAACATAGAAAAACAAAACAGACTGCTAAAATACTTCATACTAAAACAAAAGACAAAAACAAAGGAACCAAGGTCAGAACTTGACAACTTTTCAGCTGACTTGGGGATTCAGCTGAGGTCTAGAACATAGGGAATGATTTGTACCAAATACAATGCTCTTAGTTTTAGAGATGTTCAGGACCAGTTTATTACTGGCCACCCATTCCAAAACAGACAGCAATTCTTAAGGGTTTCAGCGACTTCATTAGCTGTGGTTGCTGACACATATATGGTTGAATCATCAGCATACATGGACACACAGGCTTTGTTTAATGCCTGTGGCAGGTCATGGGTAAAAATAGAAAAGAGTATGTATTTGTATACATAAAAGCCCCGAAAACAATTTGATGACATTCGGATGTTATAACATTATAATCGATAGACATTTTATCATAGTTTCAATAAATTCCAAAAGAACAACAAAAAATACCGTACTATAACAGCCCAAATAACATTATGCAAATGGATTTAGTTATTGGTCAACATGGCATGTTCACAATAGAATTGAAGGTTATTTGTAGAATAATTTGACAAGAAATCAAAATGATTACACTCAAAATATAAGCCTACTCCTTTTCAAATTATAACCACTAGGGGGGAGCGGAGTTTAAAATATGAAATCTATGAATGTGTCTCGGGAATGATCTGTTCACTGAGAACCTTTTAAACAAAGCAATGTAAATGAAATTATAATTTGACATTTCTTTTTCATATTGTCATTTTCTATACATATCTGTCACAATCCATCATCTGCTGTTGCTAAATCCATCTATCAAGAGAAAGCCTTTTATGAACATTTAGCGAAATACTAGTTCTCTTTATAGGGCTATTGTCATTTCTATTTCCTAGTTTTGATTAAATCAAATAAGTAGACATACTTTTTATCCCCAGAATTGACCAACAACTTCACAGAGGAAGGAGATTTCTTCTATTGGTCTGTACTGAGTTTCCCATTATTCTAATGGTATGTATTGTATTGTTGTGATACAAAGTCACTAATGTAATTTTGGCTTGATCATTATCAAGGTTTCCCAAACTCAGTCCTGGGGCTCCACCTGGGTGCACAGTTTTTTTTTTGCCCTAGCACGACACAGCTGATTCAAATAATCAAAGCTTGATGATGAGTTATTTGAATCAGCTGTTTAGTGCTACGGCAAAAACCACTGAGGGGCCCCGTGTTGAGGATCAGCGTGGCAGATGTGTTTGTTACCTACCCTTACCACCTGGGGGCGGCCCGTCAGGAAGTCCAGGGTCCAGTTGCAGAGGGAGGTGTTTAGTCCCAGGGTCCTTAGTTTATTGGTCACATACACGTGTTTAGCAGAAATTATTGCAGGTGTAACGAAATTGTGTTTCTAGCGCCCACAGTGCAGTAATATCTCCCAATTTCACAACATATACCCAATACACACAAATCTAAATAAAGGAATGGAATCAAGAATATATAAATATATGGACGAGCAATGTCAGAGTGGCATAGACTAAGATATAGTAGAATAGAATACAGTATATACAGTGGGGCATAAAAGTATTTTGTCAGCCACCAATTGTGCAAGTTCTCCCACTTAAAAAGATGAGAGGCCTGTAATTTTCATCATAGGAACACTTCAACTATGACAGACAAAATGAGAAAAGAATTGTAGGAATTTTAATGTATTAATTTGCAAATTATGGTGGAAAATAAGTAGGTCAATAACAAGTTTCTCAATACTTTTATATACAGTGCCTTGCGAAAGTATTCGGCCCCCTTGAACTTTGCGACCTTTTGCCACATTTCAGGCTTCAAACATAAAGATATAAAACTGTATTTTTTGTGAAGAATCAACAACAAGTGGGACACAATCATGAAGTGGAATGACATTTATTGGATATTTCAAACTTGTTTAACAAATCAAAAACTGAAAAATTGGGCGTGCAAGATTATTCAGCCCCCTTAAGTTAATACTTTGTAGCGCCACCTTTTGCTGCGATTACAGCTGTAAGTCGCTTGGGGTATGTCTCTATCAGTTTTGCACATCGAGAGACTGACATTTTCTGGATTTTTTTTCTCATTTTGTCTGGCATAGCTGAAGTGTACCTATGATAAATTACAGGCCTCATCTTTTTAAGTGGGAGAACTTGCACAATTGGTGGCTGACTAAATACTTTTTTGCCCCACTGTAAATGTCAGTGACTATCAGTGACTAACCAAAGATGTCAGAGACTAACCAAAGATCATTTTCTTGGGGAGGTAATACGTTCGGCATTTGATTGTGAGGAATTCTAGGTCGGGTGAACAAAAGGACTTGAGTTTCTGTATGTTATCGCAATCCTACCATGAGTGGTTAATCATGAAGCATACACCCCCACCTTTCTTCTTCCCAGATACTTCTTTATTCCAGTCTGCGTGATGAACTGAGAACCCAGCTGGCTGTATGGACGGGGACAGTATATCCCGAGAGAGTCATGAATCCGTGAAACAGAGTATTTTACAGTCCCTGATGCCTCGTTGAAAAGAGATCCTCGCTCTGAGCTCATCTACTTTACTGCCTAGAGAATGAACATTCGGGAGTAATAGACTCGGAAGCAGTGGATGGTATGCCCGCCTCCTGAGTCAGTCCAGAAGTCCACTCCGAATACCTTTTCTTCGCCGGCAGCATCTTGGAGCAGCTTCTTGGATAAGTTAAAATGCCCTGGGGGGTACGAACAAAGGATCCAATTCGAGAAAGTGGTATTCCTGGTCATAATGCTGGAGAATTACCATCACTCTGATATTCAAAAGTTATTTCCAGCTGTATGTAATAACACAAAAAAACATTCTGGCATAATAATGTAAGAAATAATACACACAAAAATGAATAAATGTATAGCTAGCTAAGATATGATTTATATTTTAGGGCACCATGTCTCATCTCACTAACAATTGCTAAGGCAAACCGCAAATTCCACTATTGTGGCTAATCCGTATTGTGGCTAGCTTGACATAGGTGACTTATTCCATCATGCCAACATGCTCCTCCTTATTTTACTTATTTGCCTATTGCTTGATAAGTGATCTATTTAACATGAGCTAGCCAAAATGCATTGCTTCTGACATGCCACGATCCTGCTTGCTTTACATCTGACAGATATTTACCTACCGTAGCTAGCTAGATAATAATGGTTTGTGATAATTGCAGTTTAGTTCATTATCTAACTACCTAGGTAAGTGTAAAACTGAGAGTCTGACCGTAAAAATGCAGCTAGCTGGCCAACTCAACTTTATCCGGTGTAGCCAAGCTAGCATGTTTGACACTCAGAAACATTAGCTTACCATGATTTTCTGGCCAACTGGACATTCCTCTTGCCCATCCCAGTCAATGCCTTCTTGCCAACTCCCATCTCTTGGACTTTTCCAGGTTAAAAACTACGTTCTTCTTCGATGAGGTTCAAAACTTTGTGGCTGTAGTCTGGTGCATTATTATCAAAAGCAACCCAGTCGTAAGATAAGGGAGTTAAGGCAATAAATAAGCCATGGTGACGAAGTAATTACAATATAGCAATTTAACTGGAATGGTAGATGTGCAGAAGATGAATGTGCAAGTAGAGATACTGGTGTGCAAAGGAGCAAGATAAATAAATAACTACTGTATGGGGATGAGGTAGGTAGATAGATGGGCTGTTTACAGATGGGCTATGTACAGGTGCTGTGATCTGTGAGCTGCTCTGAAAGCTGGTGCTTAAAGCTAGTGAGGGAGATATGAGTCTCCAGCTTCAGAGATTTTTGCAGTTTGTTCCAGTCATTGGCAGCAGAGAACTGGAAGGAAAGACGACCAAATGAGGAATTGGCTTTGGGGGGATTGGAGATGCTTAATGTGAGTCTGGAAGGAGAGTTTACAGTCTAACCAGACACCTAGGTATGTAGTTGTCCACGTATTCTAAGTCAGAGCAGTCCAGAGTAGTGATGCTGGACGGGTTAGCCGGTACGGGCAGGGATCGGTTGAATAGCATGCATTTAGTTTTCGCTGCGTTTAAGAGCAGTTGGAGGCCACGGAAGGAGAGTTGTATGGCATTGAAGCTCGTCTGGAGGTTAGTTAACAGTGTTCAAAGAGGGGCCAGAAGTATACAGAATGGTGTCGTCTGCGTAGAGGTGTACCAGAGAATCACCAGCAGCAAGAGCAACATTATTAATGTATACAGAGAAGAGAGTCGGCCCGAGGATTGAACCCTGTAGCACCCCCATAGAGAAAAGGAGAAATGGTGGGGGCTTTGGCGGGTTGCTGTGGAGGGTGCCGGGCAGTTGACCGGAGTAGGGGTAGCCAGGTGGAAAGCATGGCCGGCCGTAGAGAACTGCTTCTTGAAATTCTGAATTATAGTGGATTTATCGGTGGTGACAGTGTTTCCTAGCCTCAGAGCAGTGGGCAGATGGGAGGAGGTGCTCTTATTCTCCATGGACTTTACAGTGTCCCAGAACATTTGAGTTAGTACTTCAGAATGCAAATTTCTGTTTGAAAAAGCTAGCCTTAGCTTTCCTAACTGCCTGTGTATATTTGTTCCTAACTTCCCTGAAAAGTTGCATATCTCGGGGGCTATTCGATGCTAATGCCGAACGCCACAGGATGTTTTTGTGCTGGTCAAGGGCAGACAGGTCTGGAGTGTACCAAGGACTATATCTATTCCTAGATCTAAATTTTTTGAATGGGGCATGCTTATTTAAGATGGTGAGGAAGGCACTTTTAAAGAATAGCCAGGCATCATCTACTGACAGGATGATGTAAATGTAATTCCAGGATCCCCCGGCAAGGTCAATTAGAAAGGCCTGCTCGCAGAAGTGTTTTAAGGAGCGTTTGACAGTGATGAGGGGTGGTCGTTTGGTCGCCGACCCATTACGGATGCAGGCAATGAGGCAGTGATCGCTGAGATCTTGATTGAACACAGCAGAGGTGTATTTGGAGGGCGAGTTAGTTAGGATGACATCTATGAGGGTGCCCGTGTTTACGGATTTGGAGTTGTACCCGGTAGGTTCATTGATAATTTGTGTGAGATTGAGGACAATCAAGCTTGGATTGTAGGATGGCCGGGTTGTTAAGCATGTCCCAGTTTAGGTCACCTGGTAGCACAAGCTCAGAAGATAGATGGGGGGGGGCAATCAATTCACATATGGTATCGAGGGCACAGCTGAGGGCAGAGGGAGGGCAACAGTGAGAGGCTTGTTTCTGGAAAGGTGAATTTTTAGAAGTAGAAGCTCGAATTGTTTGGGTACAGACTTGTATAGTAATACAGAACTCTGCAGGCTATCTTTGCAGTAGATTGCAACACCGCCCCCTTTGGTAGTTCTATCTTGGCGGAAAATGTTATAGTTAGCAATGGAGATTAAGGTTTTTGGTGGTTTTCCTAAGCCAGGATTCAGACATGGCTAAGACATCGGGTTAGCAGAGTGTGCTAAAGCAGTGAGTAAAACAAATTTACGGAGTAGGCTTTTAATGTTAACATGCATGAAACCAAGGCTTTTACGGTTACAGAAGTCAACAAATTAGAGTACCTGGGGAGTGGTAGTGGAGCTAGGCACTGGATTAACCTCTACATCACCAGAGGAGAAGTACGATAAGGGTACGGTTAAAGGCTATACGAACTGGCCGTCTAGCATGTTCGGAACAGAGCGTAAAAGGAGCAGGTTTCTGGGCACGATAGCATAGATTCAAGGCATAGTGTACAGACAAAGGTAAGGTAGGATGTGAGTACATTGGGTACATTGGGTAACCTAGGCATTGAGTAATGATGAGAGAGATATGGTCTCTAGAGACGTTTAAACCAGGTGATGTCATCGCATATGTAGGAGGTGGGATAACCTGGTTGGTTAAGGCATATTGAGCAGGGCTAGAAGCTCTACAGTGAAATAAGACAGTAATCACTAACCACGACAGTAATGGACGAGGCATATTGATATTAGAGAGAGGCATGCGTGAACATGTGGGTCCACGGCGATTCAGACAGTTAGAGGCCGATGCTAACACGCTAACAGTTAGCAGACCGGGTTAGCAAGCAAGCAGTTACCAGGGGCTAGCAGTTAGCAGACCGGGGCAGGCAAGCTTGCAGATAGTAGACCGGGGCTAGCAAGTTAGCCTTTGGTGGACATCGCGATGGGGGTAAGTTTGTTTTTGCCTCTTCTTGCGGTGACGTCGATAGACCAGTCGTGGAGTTAGTAGGGTTCCAAGTAGCTCTAGGTAGCCGGTCTAGCAGGTTAGTAGAATGGGCCTTCAGCGGGCGTCGCGCCGGAATCCTCGGGCAGGTTATGTCTGTATTCCAGTCGTAGAGGATTGGCGGGGTTCCGTGCCCCGTACTGGCAGTAGAAGGGGTCCGGATATTGTAGCCCAGAAGTGAGCTGGGAGATGGGTCTAGCATGGGTTAGCCCCAGGCTAGTTGGTGCAAGCTCCGGGACGGAAACGTTAGCCAGGAGTAGTCAACCCGGGTTACAGTTAGCTACTTGTGATGATCCAGATGAGAAGGTTCAGAGTTTGTGGTAGGAATTCGGGGATATGGAGAAAAAAATAGGTCCATTATGCTCTGGTTTGAAACACATTGTACAAACTTACGAGAGCTTTCCGAGCTAAATGTTAGCTGATGACCGCTAGCAGTGGTTAGCTGACTGATAGCTGGTATTCCAGTTCAGAGGTAAATAGAAATACTTTAGGAAAAAAATAAAAATAATAATTGATCCACACCACATTGGGTGAGGCGAGTTGCAGGAGAATATTTTGAAGTTGAGGTTCATGAAAAATATAAAAAATAACGCGAACAAAAAGATATATACACATTGGACGAGACAAAGACGTCTGACTGCTACGCCATCTTGGAATGTATACTGTGTAGCACAGCAGCATATAATAGATTTTATCTCCAATTTCCCCACAATAAGTGACATATCATGATACATAGCTACAGTATATGGGCTCTACACGGTGTTGTTTGGGGGGCAGTAAACTTCCGGCGCCGACAGAGATGGCCGCCTCGCTTCGCGTTCCTAGGAAACTATGCAGTGTTTTGTTTTTTTACATGTTATTTCTTACATTAGTACCCCAGGTCATCTTAGGTTTCATTACATACAGTCGAGAAGAACTACTGAATATAAGATCAGCGTCAACTCACCATCAGTACGACCAAGAATATGTTTTTCGCGACGCGGATCCTGTGTTCTGCCTTACAAAACAGGACAACTGAGTGGATTCCATGCAGCAACCCAAAAGACGACTCCGAAAAAGAGGGAAACGAGGCGGTCTTCTGGTCAGACTCCGGAGACGGGCACATCGTGCACCACTCCCTAGCATTCTTCTTGCCAATGTCCAGTCTCTTGACAACAAGGTTGATGAAATCCGCGCAAGGGTAGCATTCCAGAGGGACATCAGAGACTGTAACGTTCTTTGTTTCACGGAAACATGGCTAACTGGAGAGACGCAATCCGAAGCGGTGCAGCCAGCGGGTTTCTCCACGCATCGCGCGGACAGAAACAAACATCTTTCTGGTAAGAAGAGGGGCGGGGGCGTATGCCTTATGGCCAACGTGACATGGTGTGATGAAAGAAACATACAGGAACTCAAATCCTTCTGTTCACCTGATTTAGAATTCCTCACAATCAAATGTAGACCGCATTATCTACCAAGAGAATTCTCTTCGATCATAATCACAGCCGTATATATCCCCCAAGCAGACACATCGATGGCTCTGAACGAACTTTATTTAACTCTCTGCAAACTGGAAACGATTTATCCGGAGGCTGCATTCATTGTAGCTGGGGCTTTTAACAAGGCTAATCTGAAAACAAGACTCCCTAAATTTTATCAGCATATCGATTGCGCAACCAGGGGTGGAAAGACCTTGGATCATTGTTACTCTAACTTCCGCGACGCATATAAGGCCCTGCCCCGCCCTCCTTTCGGAAAAGCTGACCACGACTCCATTTTGTTGATCCCTGCCTACAGACAGAAACTAAAACAAGAAGCTCCCACGCTGAGGTCTGTCCAACGCTGGTCCGACCAAGCTGATTCCACACTCCAAGACTGCTTCCATCACGTGGACTGGGAGATGTTTCGTATTGCGTCAGACAACAACATTGACGAATACGCTGATACGGTGTGCGAGTTCATTAGAACGTGCGTTGAAGATGTCGTTCCCATAGCAACGATTAAAACATTCCCTAACCAGAAACCGTGGATTGATGGCAGCATTCGTGTGAAACTGAAAGCGCGAACCACTGCTTTTAATCAGGGCAAGGTGTCTGGTGACATGACTGAATACAAACAGTGCAGCTGTTTGTAAACAGTGCAGCTATTCAAGGCCATCAGACTGTTAAACAGCCACCACTAACATTGAGTGGCTGCTGCCAACACACTGACACTGACACTGACTCAACTCCAGCCACTTTAATAATGGGAATTGATGGGAAATGATGTAAATATATCACTAGCCACTTTAAACAATGCTACCTTATATAATGTTTACATACCCTACATTATTCATCTCATATGCATACGTATATACTGTACACTATATCATCGACTGCATCCTTATGTAATACATGTATCACCAGCCACTTTAACTATGCCACTTTGTTTTCATACTCATCTCATATGTATATACTGTACTCGATATCAGCTACTGTATCTTGCCTATGCTGCTCTGTACCATCACTCATTCATATATCCTTATGTACATATTCTTTATCCCCTTACACTGTGTATAAGACAGTAGTTTTGGAATTGTTAGTTAGATTACTTGTTGGTTATTACTGCATTGTCGGAACTAGAAGCACAAGCATTTTGCTACACTCGCATTAACATCTGCTAACCATGTGTAGGTGACAAATAAAATTTGATTTGATTTAATGTGGAACATGGCCTTAAAACTACGCCTTGGCATTGATCAACCAATGGTGTGTTAGATACCACCCACATACGTTTGTTTGACACCCCCTCATTATCATATTGGTGGAAGAAATACATAAAAATAAATGAAGAAAAGGAAACAGTAGGATTAATTATTTATCTGTTAATGTGTGCAATCATTCATCCATTTATGTTTGCATTTATTTATATGTGCATTTATTTATCTATTTGTGTGTGCATTTAATTCTAATTTCAATAGCTTTGGTACCCTATGTCTACCGGTTTGCTGAAATGGGTGCATGTAACGGTATTCATCGTCTGAAGAAGAGGAATCATCGGACCAAAGCGCAACGTGGTAATTGTTCATGCTTGTTTTATTAAAACTGAACACTATAACAAGAGAATAACCGAAACAGTCCTGTAAGGTGAAAACACTAAACAGAAATTAACTACCCACAAAAAAACATGTGGAGAAAAGCTACCTAAGTATGGTTTCCAATCAGAGACAACGATAGACAGCTGTCCCTGATTGAGAACCATACCCAGCCAAAAACAAAGAAATACAAAATATAGAAAAAGGTACATAGAATGCCCACCCAAATCACATCCTGACCAAACCAAAATAGAGACATAAAAAGCTCTAAGCTTTTTTAAAAGCACTGCGTGACAGTGCTAGAGGGAAGTGTGGGTGGATATCTGCGGCAAAAAAACAAAGACTGCCAAAAAATAAACAAAATAGCCTACCTATCACTCTTGTAATTGCTTTGGCCCGGTCAGAATCAGTTGCCAAGTACTGCTTGAATGCAGAGGGGAGATGATGTTGTGTGTCTGCGTTTGGATTTTCTAGTATATTGGGGTGATGTCGGCATGAATGTCTCGACATAACTGAAGAGTTGGAAGCTGCATAGCCTATTCCGTTGAGCGTGGCGACATATAAAACTGTTAACGTTTTATACACAACTCTGCCCATCGCTGTTGTAATCTACTGGCAAGCCAAAATGTTCCCAACCTGGAGATTTAAACGATGGAGAATCCTCCTGTAATACCCTGTTAAAACATGTATTTAGAACTATGGTTAAATAATAATATGTGGATGTATATTTTGTCAACATTTAATCAGATTCGTTTTATTTTCATAAACTCTACTACTACGGGCTTTGCTGTTGGGCCTATGTTGGTTAAATTATTATGTACTATTGAATGATTGGAACAGTTCCTGTTCACCTGAAGGGATTGGGCCAATAAAGGTGGACGATGGGTGGTGTGCAGAGGACTTCGCAGGTTTTTCCGGTGTGGCGGAGGAGAAAAAGAAAGGGGGATGCATGTCTACTAGGGTTGAGGTTTAGTGCGTCTGATTAGTGATGCTTTTGCCGGGGGTTCAATACCTACTCGCTATTTTTTTGCTCTCCCAAAAGCAACACAGGCCTAAAAAGAGAACTGTAAAGTAATGAGTGACCATTTTAGAAAATCGTCGGACATATACTCTGTGGTTGCATGCTATTTTATGTCAATCATATCGCTGCTATAGCCTATAACTGATACTTCATGGTCTTATGCTGCCATCTATTGGAAATATTCATTAATATTGGAAATATTCATTCATTAATTCACATTAAAACATTGGTGAGGCAGCTGAGATATAAAGTGTATTTTTCTTACTAATTCTTGAGATCAGTCTCAATCACACCTATCACAGCCAATTTCTGGACTTTCACAGAGGTTATTAGGGATGCGTTTGTAAATTCCCTCTTGCTATCTACTCCGATTTCAGAGCCCTCTAGTCTGAGTGTGCCAGAGCGCAGAATAACGCAATAATGTTTTACTCTCAACACCCGTTGAATATGGCTGGTGTCAGCAAAAAAAAGTGAAATTAAATTGTTGCCAGCAGCACAGTTAGTCACCAATGCTCTGGATAACACATAACCATGTGTATGTGACAAATAAAATTTGATTTGATAACATACAAACAGGCTAACCAGCTCTGCTAGGGGGAGTAAAATGGTCAGAGTGAGGTGTTCTCTCATTTGTGTCTGCAAGTAGTGTAAGGGATGTCGTCTGGAGATAGAGAGGAGGACCAAGGTGCAGCGTGGTAAGTGTTCATGATGTAATATTTAATGAAACAAACTGAACACTGAAATACTAAACAATAAAGTGAACGAATGAAAAGCGAAACAGTACCGTGTGGCCCAAACACTCACAAGGCAACAAACACCCACAAACCAAAAGTGAAACCCAGGCTAACCAAGTATGATTCTCAATCAGGGACAACAATTGACAGCTGCCTCTGATTGAGAACCATAATAGGCCGAACTTAAAAACCAACATAGAAAAACAGACTGCCCACCCCAACTCACGCCCTGACCATACTAAAACAAAGACAAAAACAAAAGGAACTAAGGTCAGAACGTGACAAGTAGCTAGCAAACTAGCCAATGTTAGCCAGTTAGCTTGGGTGCTTGACTGCCGTTGTGAGGTCAGAACGCTCTGGTCAACCCTACACCTCTGCCAGAGCATCCAGTGTGCGCTCTGAACCTGACTTGTTCACCGGATGTGCTACCTGTCCCAAACCTGCTGTTTTCAACTCTCTAGAGACAGCAGGAGAGGCTATAAAAAGCCAACTGACATTTACTCCTGAAGTGCTGACCTGTTGCACCCTCTACAACCACTGTGATTATTATTATTTGACCCTGCTGGTCATCTATGAACATTTGAACATCTTGGCCATGTTCTGTTATAATCTCCACCCGGCACAGCCAGAAGAGGACTGGCCACCCCTTATAGCCTGGTTCCTCTCTAGGTTTCTTCCTAGGTTCTGGCCTTTCTAGGGAGTTTTTCCTAGCCACTGTGCTTCTACACCGGCATTGCTTGCTGCTTGGGTTTTTTGCCTGGGTTTCTGTACAGAACTTTGTGCCATCAGCTGATGTAAGAAGGGATTTATAAATACATTTGATTGATTGAACGCTCCAAGAGCAAAACGCTCTGAATTTAAGAATGGACAATCTGACAAAGCTCTGAGTTTACGAACGCCCAGAGCAAACTCTGAGCGCTCTCTGGCACTCCAGAGTGAATTTACGAACGCACCCTAGGTCACACCCAATTCAAACCACATGTGGCTTGTTTAGCAAGTGTTCTGCCTTGCAATAATAAATATGATAAAATAACAAATGATAACAAAAAAACAGCAAAATCCTTACATAGCTTTTGATTTTTTGATTTTCTAAATGCTATTTAGTAGTATAATGGTATTTACTAACATAATATTATTACTAAAATAGTTTATAAAGGTGTTCTAGGCTACCCTACCCAAGAATTAGGGTTAGGGTTGAGGCTAAAATAGGTTATACCTATTGTTAGGGGTTAGGGCTAAAATAGGTTATATGTCGGTTTAGGGTTTTAAGGCAAAAAAACAGTATGGGTTTATAGCTCCCTTGCGCCATCCTGTGGCCATCTGTGGGTATGACATAACTCATTCGTGACACTATAGGCCTTCGTAGTGTTTAATTTAAAAAAATATATATATATAGGGTCCAACGAGGTCTCTGAACCGTTCTGTACGAATATGTGTACCGTTACACCCCTACACGGTACAGTATGGCACAGTAAAGTAACATATGGTACACAGGACAGCAGAGTTTTATTCAGTAGAATACAGTAGACTACAGTATGGCATGCTACAGTATAGTAGAGGTTAATACAGTAGAGTACAGAACAGTCAAGTTTAATTCAGCAGCGTAGAGTACAGTTTAATTAATCTGAACACTGACATTGAGTCACCAACCACTCCTGGACATGATTCCAAAACCAAGCCACTGAAGGAGAGTACCAAAGAAGATGATCTATTGATTCTGTTTCTTTGTTGCAGTCCGCACATGCAGGGCTGACTGTTCAACACCCCATATATTTAGGATTCTTTTTTATTGGCAAGAATTTTATATAATAGTTCAAACTGAAAATAACAGAATGATGTGTCTTGTTGATTTGCATATCAGTTCATAATCCCGATGCCATGATATTGGGACATCAAAAATCTGTTCGAAATTATCTTGGATTTTATGCGGTATAGTTCTCAAAGCTCTCAACCTTTTTATACAAGTTATTTTAAGCTATGCATGGTTTTGGATTGGCTGCAGACAAACTAATTCATTCCTTTCTCTTTTGGGTAATTGCCTCTTCCATTTTTGTGGCAGAGTTGTGATTGAGTTGGTTATATTTTTGTATTGAGCATACATCTCCAAACACCTTTTGTCAATTGCTTGGGTGACAACATTTTAGTGTCCTTGTTTACAATGTCATTCATAAACATGATACCGTCCTTACATACTTTATTTTATTAATTTTCATTGAATCTTTATTTAACTAGAAAAGTCCGTTAAGAACAGGTTCTTGTTTACAATGAGGGCCTAGATGCGCCACATCGATTCATCATCAAGTAGTATATTCAAGGTAATCCAGCTTCCTTGAGGATCTATTAACAGATTGCACCTAAATATCTAGATCGTTTTTCAGTAGGATCATAAATCGGTTAGGACATCTACTTTGTGGATGACACAAGTAATTTTTCCAACAATTGCTTACAGAGATTATTTCACTGTATCACAATCCCAGTGAGTCAGAAGTTTACATACACTAAGTTGACTGTGCCTTTAAACAGCTTGGAAAATTCCAGAAAAATATGTGATGGCTTTAGAAGCTTCTGATAGGCTAATTGACATCATTTGAGGTGTACCTGTGGATGTATTTCAAGGCTTACCTTCAAACTCAGTGCCTCTTTGCCTGACATCATGGGAAAATCGAAAGAAATCCACAAAGACCTCAGAAAAAGAATTGTAGACCTCCACAAGTCTGGTTCATCCTTGGGAGCAATTTCCAAACGCCTGAAGATACCACGTTCATCTGTAGAAACAATAGTACTCAAGTATAAACACCATGGGACCACGCAGCCATCATACTGCTCATGAAGGAGTTGCGTTGTCTCCTAGAGGTTAATGTACTTTGGTGCGAAAAGTGCATATCAATCCCAGAACAACAGCAAAGGACCTTGTGAAGATGCTGGAGGAAACCGGTACAAAAGTATCTATATCCACTGTAAAACGAGTCCTATATCGATATAACCTGAAAGGCCGCTCAGCATTGAAAAAGCCACTGCTCCAAAACCGCCATAAAAAAGCCAGACTACGGTTTGCAACTGCACATGGGGACGAAGATCATCCTTTTTGGAGAAATGTCTTCTGGTCTGATGAAACAAAAATATAACAACTGTTTGGCCATCATGACCATCGTTATGTTTGGAGGAAAAAGGGGGAGGCTTGCAAGCCGTAGAACACCATCCAAACCGTGAAGCACGGGGTGGCAGCATCATGTTATGGCGGTGCTTTGCTGCAGGAGGGACTGGTGCACTTCACAAAATAGATAGCATCATGAGGGAGGAAATTTATGTGGATATATTGAAGCAACATCTCAAGACATCAGTCAGGAAGTTAAAGCTTGGTTGCAAATGGGTCTTCCAAATGGACAATGACCCCAAGCATACTTCCAAAGTTGTGGCAAAATGGCTTAAGGACAACAAAGTCAAAGTATTGGAGTGGCCATCACAAAGCCCTGACCTCAATCCTATAGAAAATATGTGGGAAGAACTGAAAGTGTGTGCAAGCAAGGAGGCCTACAAACCTGACAGTTACACCAGCTCTGTCAGGAAGAATGGGCCAAAATTCACACAACTTATTGTGGGAAGCTTGTGGAAGGCTACCTGAAACCTTTGACTGAAGTTAAACAATTTAAAGGCAATGCTACTAAATACTAATTCAGTGTATGTAAACTTCTGACCCACTGGGAATGTGATGAAAGAAATAGAAGCTGAAATAAATCACTCTACTATTATTCTGACATTTCACATTCTGAAAATAAAGTGGTGATCCTAACAGATCTAAGACAGGGAATTTTTTTACTAGGATTAAATGTCAGGAATTGTGAAAAACTGAGTTTAAATGTATTTGGTTAAGGTGTACATAAACTTCAACTGTAGGTTATATTTTGAGATAACACTGACCTTACCACCATTTTGAGATACTTATCCATGCTTACCAGTTCCACCATAATCAATGCCTGTCCATTATCCACGTAGATGTACCACGATAGATACCCTGCTACACATACTGCTCCATCTCCCTCTAAGTAGATCTCCAATTGTCTTCCATTTTCCCTCCCGGGAAAAAAACGTCCCCATCCCAGGTAGGGAAATTTTCCCTGTCACTAGAAGACCACCCCCGTACACATGGACCCTAGGGCACAAACGAAGTTGGGACCTGTCCCTTGAAGAGCATAAAGTGTCACTTGCAGCAGAACGCAGTTCTAACCCTTTCAACAACAGTTGTACTACATTCAGGAAGTCTTTCTGCATGTCGTTACCTTCCAGCCTTATTCTAAAATGGATTCAATAGTTTTTTCCCCTCTCATCAATCTACACACAATACCACATAATGACAAAGGAAAAACAGGTTTGAATACATTTTAGCAAATGTATGAAAAAAACTAAACGGAAATATCACATTTACATAAGTATTAAGACACTTAACTAAGTACTTTTTTGAAGCACCTTTGGCAGTGATTACAGCCTAGGGGGCCTTTTTTGGTTCTTGAGTTCAATCTTGTTTCTCTTGGTCTGAGAGTCCTTTAAGTGCCTTTTGGCAAACTCCAAGCGGGCTGTCATGTATCTTTTACTGAGGGTTGAATTCTGTCTGGCCACTCTACCATAAAGGCCTGATTGGTGGAGTGCTGCAGAGATGGTTGTCCTTCTGAAAGGTTCTCCCATCTCCACAGAGGAACTCTAGTGCTCTGACAGAGTGACCATTGGGTTCTTGGTCACCTCCCTGACCAAGGCCCTTCTCCCCCGATTGCTCAGTTTGGCCAGGCGGACAGCTCTAGCAAGAGTCTTGGTGGTTCCAAACTTCTTCCATTTAAGAATCATGGCCACTGTGTTGTTGGGGACCTTCAATGCTGCAGAATGTTTTTGGTACCCTTCCCCAGATCTGTGCCTCGACACAATCCTGTCTCGGAGCTCTACCAACAATTGCTTGGACCTCATGGCTTGGTTTTTGCTCTGACATTCACTGTCAACTGTGGCACCTTATATAGACAAGTGTGTGCCTTTCCAAATCATGTCCAATCAATTGGATTGACCACAGGTGGACTCCAAGTTGTAGAAACATCTCAAGGATGATCAATGGAAACAGGATGCACCTGAGCTCAATTTTGAGTCTCATAGCAAAGGGTCTGAATACTTACATAAATAAGCTATTTCTGTTTTTTATTTTTAATACATTTCCAAAAATGTCTGAACCTGTTTTCATTTTGTCATTATAGGGTATTGTGTGTGATGAGGAAAAAATGTAATGTAACTTAACAAAATGTAGAAAAAGTCAAGGGGTCTGAATACTTTCCGAAGGCACTGTATATATATTTTATCTAATGCCTTAATTCCTTTCACATTAGATTTAATAGAACTTCCTCCAAAAAGATAGCGACCTTTGACAAAGGAACCGCTAATAGAAAATCAACATTTAGGCAAGCAGATATTATTTAATCACAATTGTGGGATGCACATGTCCCCACCCACACATAGACATCTATCCCCTTCCACTTGTACACTCACCTACACAAGAGTAGACTTGCAAAGTGAATGTGCATACAGTATCATTGTAGCCATTCGAGAGGAGCGACAAAATGGGTAGATAGCCCAATGTCTAATCCTGGCTTGAATACCCCCTTCCCCCATAACAGATGCACGCTGGTCTGCACATGTTCCAAGTTTTGCCCGCTGGGACCTTGGAGAAGAATGGTGGGATGGTATTGCAGGTGGTGACCGTGGGCCGGTTCTCTACCAGGCTCTCTTTGATGCTGCGGACATCAGCAGTGGATAGGTTGGCTTTGAGGGAAAGCAGAGCCGAAATATGTCTCCAACTGAGAAAGGTGGAAGAGCAAAAAAAAAAACAAAGTCATCAACAAAGTTCAAAACACTCAATTTTAGTCCATTTATAGTTCATCAACATGCAGCCATGTGAAAAAGCAAGCACAACCCCTGGAAAGTGGTCTTTTGTAAATGTTTGGACAGATGAATATGTAATCTTCACTTCAACACTGTTGACAGATGAAGGTAACCTAATTTAACAAATTCAATTTTAAGATTATACTTTGTTATAATTTATTGATCAAAAAGTTGCCCCCTTTGGCTGAAATAACTTAATGCAGTCGTTTCTTGTAACAGTCTATCAGTCTCTTATACTGACTGGGAGGAATTTTTCCCCACTCTTCTTTACAGTACTGCTTCAACTATGTCATGTTCAAGGGATTTCTTGCATTCACGGCCCGCTTCAAGTCCCCCAACAGCATTTCAACAGGATTGAGATCTTGGCTTTGACTCGGCCATTCCATAACCCTCCACTTCTTCTTTTTGAGCCATTCTGTTATATCTTTGCTTGTGTGTTTTAGATCATTGTCCTGTTGCAAGATCCATGTTCGGCCTACATTCCATTGCTCTCAGGAAACCGGGCCCTGGTCAATCTGATAGGAGACAATTTCGTCGAGAGACCATTCATCCTGACTTGCCTAGTTAAATAAAGGTTAAATCCCCTGAAAACATCATGATTGATTTGACATAACTATTGGAACATTATATAAAATATGTGTGAGCCTGTGTATGAATTACCTTGTTTCATAGGCTACTGTATATTGCAAGAAATTATGACCATTGGGCAACAGGAGGAAAATCTTTGTGTTACTTCAACGCTCACATGAAAATCTTTCTGTAAACCCACCACTAGTTGTAGCTGGGCAGATTTAATCTACCATATCCCGAGCCAAATCAATAGTGGCGCCAATCTAGCAATAGACAAGCACAGAGCCAGCAAGCCAGCAGTACGATCAAGCAAAATACTTCAGCTACCAAATACCAAATATGTCTAAACAAACCCTGAATCATTTGTTTTGCTTTCAAACGTTTATTTCAGCAGATGATGCAAAGTGCATAGTGCAATGTCAAATATGTATCAGAAATATAGAGGAGAAGACCAGAACCATGTCAAATATGTATCAGAAATATCCGACCCAGTGACTCAGACATGAGCACTGGGACATTTCAGCCAGAACCATGTCGATTTAGCCATAGATACTCAAGCACAGGGGACATGGAACGGATTTAGCCGACCCAGACATGGACTCAGACATGAGCACAGGGGACATGGACTCGACTCGGATTTAGCCATAGAGCACAGGGGACATGGACTGACTCGGATTTAGCCATAGGTACTTGAGCACAGGGGACATGGACTCGACTCGGATTTAGCCATAGATACTCAAGCACAGGGGACATGGACTCGACTCGGATTTAGCCATAGGTACGAGCACAGGGGACATGGCACAGGGGACATGGACTCGACTGGATTTAGCCATAGGTACTCGAGCACAGGGGACATGGAGGGGACATGGACTCGAGCACAGGGGACATGGACTCTCGGATTTAGCCATTTAGCCATGGAGGTACATAGGTACGAGCACAGGGGACATGGACTCGACTCGGATTTAGCCATAGGTACTCGAGCACAGGGGACTTGACCTTGAGATTTAGTGACTTGACTACAACACTGGTACCAGGTCATGTGACTGGGGTTCTGTGAATGTAAACTCTCCATCTATGTCTTCAGCCTGTGGAGGATCTGTCTGTCTGTCTCACCTAAGGTCTGGGAAGTCCCTAGCCAGGGTGACGATCTCCAGCTGGATGCTTCCTGGGTCCTGCAGTCTGACCACCTCCGCCATTTTAGGGAGGACCTCACTCAGCCAGCTTATTTTGGACCCCTGTGGACAGTGGATAGGTCAAATCATGCATACTTTCATATTTAATGTCTTTCATTTACTGTATTATGGCATTAAAATGTCTAATTTACTGCATTGAGATGTTTACATTCACTTTAAATAAAGTTGCATTTGATTTGATACTACACTGAACAAAAATATAAACGCAACATGTAAAGTGTTGGTCCCATGTTTCATGAGCTGAAATGAAAGAGCCCTGAAATGTTCCAAACATACAATAAAAGTTTATTTCTCTGAAAAGTTGAGACCTCTCCCCATCTTTACAACCATTGAATCTATATGTTTTGACCATGACAGTTTACAATCTAAGGTAACGCCAAGTAAATTAGTATCCTCAACTTGTTCAACAGCCACATCATTCATTACCAGATTCAGCTGAGGTCTATAACTTAGGGAATGATTTGTACCAAATACAATGCTCTTAGTTGTGGAGACGTTCAGGACCAGTTTATTACTGGCCACCCATTTCCAAAAAAAGACTGCAACTCTTTGTTAAGGGTTTCAGTGACTTCATTAGCTGTGGTTGCTGATATGCGTTTATGATTGAATCATCGGCATTAAAATAATTACAGTTGCAACATCGAATGGTTTTGTGATGAATAAGCCATCTGATTCAATGAAAGATGGAGTTGAATTTATCTTTCTGCCCATCATTTCATTTAAAGTACTCCAAAGTTTTTATGAAAGGTGGTAAGGGGTGGTAAGGGGAGGTAAGGGGTGGTAAGGGGTGGTGAGAGAAAAAGAGATGGAAAGACATGAGAAGAGAATGGAAGAGGACAGAGAATGAGAAGAGAAATAAAGAGAAGGAGAAACAGGCAGAGGACATGCAAATTAGAAAGGAGGAGAAGAAATAGAGCAGACACACTGCAGAACAAGAGGAAGACCTAGAAAGGAATGCAGAATGGCCAGAGACTAAAGAAAGTGAAAGTGATGATGAAGAACAATACAGTACATAGAAAGTCAAAGCTTTGAAGTGTTTGAGTAGTTTGTGGGTCAGAGCAAGAACAATGCTATTACTTTCATGTGTTAGTGTACACACACGCTCAAGCTATATTAACTGCAATATGAGGTGTGTGTGTGTGTGCGCGTCTTCGGTGCTTACCGCTTCAGTAAAGTAGGTGCTCAGTTTGCTGCTGTCTTCAGCCAGTAATTTGGCTGCTGCCTCCTGCTGCTCCTTGTCCTTCAGCCTCATCTTCCTCTTCATCATCCTCTTCACATACTCCACCATCATCTCCATGTGCAGCCGGCCCAGCAGCTCCTACACACACAAATGTCCATGTGTGTAATGTTACTATGTGTGTAAGGTCAATGTGTGTGTGAGTGTTAACGTACCTCCATACAAATGGATTTGAGGTCTGTGAATTGCTGCATGTGTCTGTCCAGTGTCCCCAGAACTTCATCCAGTACCATCTGACCCCCAGTAAACCAGGCCTGTGTCCACAGCCTATGGTACTGCACCTGAGGATACAGGAAGTCATGGAGAGGTCAATATCTGACCTTGAAGCAGTTGATACCAGTGCTCAGAAAATGCTGCAGAGGCACAGACTCATTAGCATTTTTTTTCTTTCTGTTATTTTATAAAATCGTAGAAATGAGCACCACTTGGTTTCTGCCTGGAAATGACCCAGAGGATCTTTGACCCAGTTTGATAGAAATTTAGGGGAGACCATTGACAGGATATTGGACCGGTTTGAATGGCGATGTCCACTGCTCTCAGGGAGTGACTCGACCACCACCCAGCTGCCCGCTCCGAGGTCCCCCCCCCTTAACACCGGGGCAGAGTCGACACCCCTCTGCTGTTACACGGGGCCTCGATGAAAGCACCACCAGACTTGTTTTGGGTGCAGAGAAGAATCAGCCCTCACTGAATCTCCTGTGTGCCTACTGTAGACATCCTGACATCTCAGGCACTGCAGTGGAGCCCATTGTGGCAGAAAAGCGCAGACCATCTACGAGTCGTCTGCTGACAGTACTTTTTTTTATTCCACCTGTAGTTAGTGAAGTTAGCTAGCTAGCTAGTTAATGCTAACAGATTGCTAGCATCAACTATCTAGCTTCTTAGTACCTGATTAACTAGCCATTTTTAAATACTATAGCTGTCATTGTTACTGTAGCCTGTACATCTTGCCTTTTTTCACAGCCTTCACAAATCCTGTTGTTCCCCAGCAGTGTTGATTTTGTTGTCAAATTCTATTTGTTTCCTTTTCGTTTCAATGTTGTTGTTTTTAAATAATTAAAAAAGTACATCTGTGCTCCCATTTGACCATGTTTCTTGGAGATCCTTTTGAATGGTAAAGTTTTGTGATACTCTCAACTCATCCTGTGGTATAAGCACATTCATAACTGTTCAATAACACTTCAAATTAAGGTCACTTTACTTAAGGCATCTATGCACACTCTATAGGGGCTGTTATTTTCTCTGAGAATTAGAACCTAACTCTACGGACACTATGAAAAGCTGAACCACGACACTATGAAAAGCTTAACCAAGACACTATGAAAAGCTGAACCAAGACACTATGAAAAGCTGAACCAAGACACTATGAAAAGCTGAACCAAGACACTATGAAAAGCTGAACCAAGACACCATGAAAAGCTTAACCAAGACACCATGAAAAGCTGAACCAAGACACCATGAAAAGCTTAACCAAGTTTATTCTGCCCAGAGGACCAATACAGCTGCATTCAGACAAAACATGTTTCCACCACCACTAGTATATATACTCCAATTTAGGCACAACTCCTTCTCTCCAATCCTTACATCTTTTATGGTTCGACAGGAAGACAAAGTGATTGGGTAATAAACCATTGTTTCTCCCTTAAGGGGATCTGACCTCAACCCCCTTGATGCCTAATCCAAAGACCGCCACCTGTATCCCCTCTAGCAATCCTGTGACTTCCTCCCGTCCACCCAACACATTCCAAAGTCATCTGGCTCCTACGGATAACCATTAACTTCTGATGTAAAAAAACAGTCTCTATCACTCCTCAGATACTATACTTCTGAGTATTACAGTGTTCCAAGTTTAACTCAGAATCTAACAGGGCATATGACATTCTATATACACAGAGGGTGGTAAATTACACAACATCCTGTTATTACATCTGGTATGTAAAATCTAATGTAGCATGTAATAACATATGACTTAAGTTGTCAAGAAGACTGTATAATAGTAGTTGTTATTAACAGTTGACATTAGAGCATGGCAACAGGATGAACAGTCATTTATAACACCCATCATAATCGGTTTCATAACATCTCATGCCTTGACTCATAAGTCTTGAACATTACTTTGACAGCTTATGACAAATGTTATGTGTTATATAGCTGTTATAATGGCATATGAATGCATGCATAAGGACAGTACACTGTTTTAAGATTTGTTTAGATTTTAACTATGGTGCTATCCAGAGGCCGTTTAACTCGTTGGTAAGGCAAAATCATCTAATTTGAGAAAGGCTGTCTGGGATTTTGAACTAGATGGCCAAAGTTCACCAAATTAACAGTGCAGATGTAACGTTGTACATTGGAGTATTGCTAGACTATTATGCTTGGTGTCTCTGCTGTCACATGTAGCCTACCCTGAGCTCCTCATGTATGGGGCGGGTGAAGTATCCATAGCCACAGTCTCTCAGGTCTGCCAATGTGGACATACAGCTTGTCCTGATCTCTTCTGGGATTGACTCCTCTCTTCTCACTATGAAGTCTCTGTAAAGGAGGAACCAATGTTATGACATCAATGTTGGATTTATGAAGTCAAATAAGAGGTTGGGAGGATTGGAGGGATAGAATGACAATGGCAGTTCAAAAGGTACTTTCAATCACCGAGCTGACAAGGTCAAAATCAGTTGTTCTGCCCTTGGCAGTTAACCCACTGTTCCCCCGGGTGCCGATGACGTGGATGTCGATTAAGGCAGCCCCCCGCAGGGGTTGGGTTAAATGCAGTGGTGTAAAGTACTTAAGTAAAAATACTTTAAAGTACTACTTAAGTAGTTTTTTGGGGATATCTGTACCCAAAAGGAGCACCAGGGGACAAGCTGGCCCCACGGATAGTAGCCCAGCCCAGCATGTGAGTAAAGGTGATCAGAGGCAGTTAAGCACAGCTGACGGTACTAATCACCTATTTTCTTCCACCTACAAGAACCGGCAGTGGGGGAGACTGGAGGAAAAACAGGGTGGTTGATTCTCCAAAGGGGAGGATTTACCTGATGAAAAGGGAGAAGAAGAGGACAAACTACCTCTTGGGAATGGCAACCAGGGACCTGCAACACCAACCGAAAGGAGCTCTCCACAAACGGATAGTTAAGGCAGAGACACACCCGTGATTTATGTTATAGTTAAATGTTACTCACCTTGTGTTCGTTATTCCTGTAAAGAAGAAGATTTGTGATATCCTTGTGAGATCCTCCTTGATTGTGTGGGAGTGTTTGAGAAGAGAAAATACCTCAATAGAGAACTTTGTTCAATGTGAGAATGTTCAATGTGAGAAAACCTGCTCCCGACTCATTTATTCCACCTTTCCACTTTAGAGCAATCTATGTCCGCTCACAGTACTTTACTATATATATTTTTAACAACTTTTACTTCACTACATTCCCAAAGAGAATACTGTACTTTTTACTCCATACATTTACTCCTGGCATCCAAAAGTACTCGTTATATTTTTAATGCTTAGCAGGACAGGACAATGGTCCAATTCACGCATTTATCACTTGAACATCCCTGGTAATCTCTACTGCCTCTGATCTGGTGGACTCACTAAACACAAATGCTTCGGATGTAAATAATGTATGAGTGTTGGAGAGTGTCCCTGGCTATCTGTAAAAATATATATATCAGGTTTGCTTAATATAAGGAATTTAAAATTATTTATACTTTTCCTTTTGATACTTAAGTATATTTTAGCAATTAAATTTACTGTTGATACTTAAGTATATTTAAAACCAAATACTTCTAGACTTTTACTAAAGTAATATTTTACTGGGTTACTTTTACTTGAGTCATTTTATATTAAGGTATCTTTACCTTTACTCAAGTATGACAATTGGGTACTTTTCCCACCACTGGTTAAATGCAGAAGACACATTTTCAATTGAATTGCATTCAGTTACAACTGACCTTTCCCTTTTGTGGAGTGTCTAAAAGTAGCTAGATAAGTAGAACAAATGATACAACTTCAGATTGTGAGACTGCATGCATATAGATCAAGACTGTTTCATGAGATTGGGGATTAGTAGAAACAAAAAGCATTCACGAAATGCTTACTTAGTGCTTATGAATGCTTTATGTAAGGATTATACATGTGTCATGAAGCTCGTGTGTAGCTAGCTACCCTTCAAATACCAAGCAAATTCATGAAACAAATGACTTGGCGAAATGGACAACGGTCGTTAGCCTACCTGAATTGTTCGATGCTAACCAGGTTAGCTTTCACGACTGCCTGAGTGTTCTCCCCTGTTCTCTTCACAAATTCTTCAAGAGAGCTCTTATAGCTGCAAATATACATTGTACAAAATGTCAACAGGCATCTCCAGGTTCTTCTTTATCATGTCAGTAAAATGTTGAATCGTAATGCATTGCATATTGCTCATTTGTAGCATACATATCCATTATAAACTAAACCAGGTCAAAGACAGTCTGCAACAAGACAGTGTAGATAGAACACCACGGTTGACTTACCAACTCCCAGGAAAAAAGGCCATGTAGAATTACGCAATTTGTCTGTGTGGCTTTGAAACCAGAACACAGTAAGCTAATTGAATGGCTTTGAGCATGATGCTGGAAATCAACGTGCATGTTCATCAGTAAAATATTATTTCGCTCAGTGTGGACAGGCCTAAGCCAAACCATTCAAACTTAATGCAAAAACTAATTTGGTTTTCAATAGAAACTTGGTGAATGAGTTAAGAAGAGGACGTGTTCATTAAGGCACACAACCAAAATGTTTTGCAATGGAAAAGGAAAATCAGTGTTATTTATTGGACAAGTCCAGATAGTCTCTCTCTGTTTCAGTCCATTTGGTGCCTAAGGAGCACGACCCAGTGGCCAGGGCTATAAGGAATGGGTACACTACCTTATCAAGAAGCTATCCAGCTGACAAAGGATTCTTTGGGCTTTAGCCTCACTGCCCAGAATAGTCCTGGCCTCTCTTATGGCCCCATCAACAGCCTAGTAAACAGAACAACATACAGTATTAGCACATAAAACCTGACCCTGTACAGTCAACATAGCTTAGAGCAGGGATGGGATTAATTCCATGTCAACTCAATTTAGTGTAGTGTTAGGTTCTAATTCTCAGAGTAAAAAAAACTCTACGGACACTATGAAAAGCTTAACCACGTTTATTCTGGCCAGATGATCAATACAGCTGCATTCAGACAAAACATGTTTCCACCAAATCTTTATTTTATTTCTCTGTTATTTTACCAGGTAAATTGACTGAGAACACGTTCTCATTTACAGCAACCGTGATGGTTTGAGGGCCAGATTGGGAATTTAGCCAGGACACCGTGGTTAACACCACTACTCTTACGATAAGTGCCATGGGATCTTTTATGACCTCAGAGAGTCAGGACACTCGTTTAACGTCCCATACGAAAGACGGCACCCTACACAGGGCCCCCAATCCCCAATCACTGTCCTGGGGCATTGGGATATTTTTCAGACCAGATGAAAGAGTGCTTCCTACCGGCCCTCCAACACCACTTCCAGCAGCATCTGGCCTCACATCCAGGGACTGACCAGGACCAACCCTGCTTAGCTTCAGAAGCAAGCCAGCAGTGGTATGCAGGGTGGTATGCTGCTGGTAAGCTGCTGTCACCACAAGTATATATAATCCAATTTAGGCACAACTCCTTCTCTCCAATCCTTACATCTATTATGGTTTGACAGGAAGACAAAATAATAGGGTAATAAACCATCATTTCTTCCTTAAGGGCATCTGACCTGACCTCAACCTCTCATTTGCCTAATCCACAGATGTCCACCCGTCTCCCCTATAGCAATCCTGTGACTTCCTCCCATGCAACCAGCACATTCCAAAGCCATCTGGCTCCTACAGATAACCATTAACTTCTGATGTAAAACCCCTCTAAACCTCAGCACTCCATCAGTGACATGAATAAGTATATTTTCATATTCTCAGAACCCAACAGTAGAAATGTATGAAATTCAGTGCATTTATTAAATATTTCTGATTTATGGCGCTCATTGTTTTGAGGTCTGAAAATATCAGACAAACTTTGGTTTTGGAGGGTAATGTCAGTTTAAATATAATTATGTCAATGTTGACATGTTAATATGAAGCTTATATAAACCCATGCAGGAGAAAAAGCTACATATATGTAGTATGAAAACGAAGAAGAACATGTTCAGGTCAAAGAAAGAGTAGGGCTGAACACAGACAAGTACTAGAAGAAGTAGTAGTAATCTAATAGGTTTCAACCTGTATGATGTCAATGGCCAGAGGACAGAAGCAGTACCCATCAATGAGTTCTGGACTCTTTCCACTGAGCCAACCCTCCTCCTCCTGACTGAGAGCCTTGGAGAACCAGGTCCTGACTCTACTCTGAAAACGTCATAGCACAGGTCATCACAATTCTGGAAGTTTGACACTACGGTTCTGAAAGACATTCCATGCAACATATTAAAATAATACATTATTTACAATTCTAAAGCACTCTGAAAGTAGCCTGGTCCCAGATATGTTTGTGCTATCGTGCCAAGCCCTATGGTCATTAACACACCATAGCAGTTGGCAAGACAGCACAAACAGATTTGGGACCAGGCTAGTCTGAAAGTACACACTCTTAGAAAAAAGGGTTCCGAAAGGGTTCTTTGGCTGTTCTCATAGGAGAACCCTTTTTGGTTCCAGGTAGAACTCTTTTGAGTTCCATGTAGAACCCTCTGTGGAAAGGGTTCTACCTGGAGCCATTGTCACGTTCTGACCTTTATTTCATTTGTTTTGTCTTTAGTATGATCAGGGCGTGAAGTCTATGTTTTGTGTTTCTATGTTTTTCTATTTCTGTGTTTGGTCTGATATGGTTCTCAATCAGAGGCAGCTGTTTATCGTTGTCCCTGATTGAGAACCATATTTAGGTAGCCTGGTTTTCATTGTTGTTTTGTGGGTGTTTGTTTCCTGTGTCAGTCTTTGTGCCACACGGGACTGTTTCGTTTAATTTCACTTTGTTATTTTGTATTCTGTCGTGTTCAGTTTTTCTATTTAAAACATGGACACTTACCACGCTGCGTTTTGGTCCGATCCTTGCTACACCTCTTCAGACGAAGAGGAGGAAATCTGTCGTTACAGCCATAAAGGTTTATTCAAGGGTTATCCTATGGGGAGAGCTGAAAAACCCTTTTGAATTTTTTTTTTCTTTTCTAAGAGTGTAGGGATTGGAAAGATAGCGCAAACATATCTTGGACCAGGCTACTTTCAGAGTGCTTTAGAATTGGAAATAATGTTGTTGTTTTTCTAAGAGTGTATGGTCGTTAACACACCATAGGAGTGGCAAGACAGCACAAACAGACGCTACTCTGAAAGGATGGTCTAGACGTATACACATGAATTTAGCCTGTTCATTAGATTTAGCTGTTTCTGGCATCCTGTTTACCTCTTTTTGAAGTAGATACTGCTCCTCCAATGTTGTGAGATCCTTCTCAGATAAAAGAGTTCCCAAAGACTCCATGTTGATGTGCCCCTCAAGGTCTTTGTGTTTTAAGATGTCACTGAAACAGATATAAACATGTTGTAAATGACATCAAGTCATTGATAGAAACCATACGAGACATCTCAGAAACACTCAGACTGTACAAGGCAGGAGGATAATGTAGAAAAACTTTTACGCAAAATATGCAGCATTTATGTTAGCAGACTTTCTAAAAAGGGGAACTAGCCTTTTTTAAAAGGGGAAGGTCAGGATTTTACAACTTTGTTAAATGATTCATCATAATGTAAATAGTCTATGGGTCTGGAGAAACTATAATCCATGGTTCAGTTCTTTAAACAGCCACTACAAACTTCAGCTAACTTTAGCCACTGCTAGTTAACAATCAATGGCAGTGATAGGGGAAATTGTGCAATTTTCTAAATGTAATGGCCCAATTAACTCAAATCAATTACATATGCGGTTTGACATCACTTAAATGTGATTTGTTTGTTTTTTAAGAAGATTGCACAATTGCCCCAATCACTCCCACTGATTGTTATCAAGCCCTTCAAGAATCCAGGGCAACTGCCCTCCCATTTCCCACTTACTTTGGATAGTAATTGTTCACCCAGCAGAGGAGGTAGTTACAGTCATCCACATCGAGCCCAGAGCGGGCCAGTTCTGTTAACTTTGCTGAGAACTTCTGATGGTAAAGTCTCACATACAAGTTGCACACGTCAAAGTCTGGGGGGTAGCAGTCCCTTATGTCCCTGGCCACCCTGAGAACGTCCTCCTTCAGACGCTTGCCCATCCTACATACCTCCCTTTTCATGGACGTTGACAGGTTGTCCACACTGCTAACGCTAATATTGTCCTCCTCCACTGTCGCATTCCTCATTTGAGAATCTACCATTTTTTCAAGCAGGTTGTCGTGGGTGTGCCGGCACTGGTGTGGCCGCCACACGGGGGCCTCGCTGCTGCCCTCGGGCCGCCCTTCCCATTGCTGGTCCTTCTCTTCCAGCAGCGTTATGGTTTCCACCGCACTCCGAAGTATCTCTAGGTGTTCTCCTGAGGGTGTGGGACTAAAGGTGGTGTGAACTGCCATCCATAAGTGGAGCAGCAGGGTTTCATAATCTTTTTGGAGCGTGTCTTTATCGTCCTCATTGCAAACCTGAACCAACCCCTCTATCGTCATGGTTTCTTGGCCAAATAGCTTGTCCTCTCGCAAGAGCAACTGCTGGCAAGCCTCCACCAAGCGATTTTCCTTCAGGTTCTCCAAAAGTCCATAATCACCTCTGAAAAAAGTTTTTTTTCACAGACCACCAAGTACAATGATTGAATAGTTATTTTAGTGCAGTCTGTACGTGACAATGAATGGTGATATGTGTGTGTGTGTGTGTGTGTGTGTGTGTGTGTGTGTGTGTGTGTGTGTGTGTGTGTGTGTGTGTGTGTGTGTGTGTGTGTGTGTGTGTGTGTGTATGTATGTATGTATGTATGTGTGTATGCATGCATGTATATATATATAGTGCCAATAATTTCTCATGGTGAACGAAAATATAATATGACACTTAATTTTTTCATTTAGAGTTCCTCTTTAGGGATGATAAATATGACAAATCAATATACTGAGCAAGTAGGCTAGTACTTCATACAGGCTACTTCATAGTATAGTACATTGGAGTTAACCTTAAAGTAGACAGCTTAGTCTATATACTTCACACTCTTGTCTTTTTCCACATTGTGTTGTGCCTGAATTTTAAATGGATTAAATGGAGATGGTAGTCACTGGCCTACACACAATACCGCATAATGTCAAAGTGGAATTATGTTTTCAGACATTAACTATTTATGTTATGGGTATGCTTGTAATTGTTAAGGACTGGGGAGCTTTTCAGAATGGAACTAAGCACAGGCAAAATCCTAGAGGAAAACCTGGTTCAGTCTGCTTTCCACCAGACTAGGAGATGAATTCCATCAGGACAATAACCTAAAACACAAGGCCAAATCTACATTGGTGTTGCTTCCCAAGTAGACAGTGAATGTTCCTGAGTGGCCGAGTTACAGTTTTGACTTAAATCTACTTGAAAATCTATGGCAAGACCTGAAAATGGTTGTCTAGTAATTATCAACAACCAATTTGACAGAGCTTGAAGAATTTTGAAAAAGATAAATGGGGAAATGTTGCACAGTCCAGGAGTGGAAAGCGCTTAGAGTTTTACCCAGAAAGACTCAAAGATTGAATTGCTGCCAATGTGTCACGACTTCTGCCGAAGTTGGCCCCTCTCCTTGTTCGGGGCGGCATTCGGCGGTCGACGTCACCGGCTTTCTAGTCACCACCGATCCATGTTTCATTTTCCATTTGTTTTGTCTTCATTATACACACCTGGTTTCCATTCCTTAATCCATGTTTCATTTTCCATTTGTTTTGTCTTCATTATACACACCTGGTTTCCATTCCATAATCAATGTTCCTTATTTAACCCTCTGGCTTCCCTTTCTGTTTTGTGAGTGATTGTCATTGTCATGTGGGTTCGTTCTTTGTGCTCTGGATATTTGTATTTTTCCTTGTTGGAACATTGCTTACATTTTGAGTAAATTCAGATGATTACTCATACCTGTGTCCTGCGCCTGACTCCGCTTATCCATTCACCTAATCGCTGACACAATGGCGCTTCTACAAACTATTTGTAACGGTTTTCATATAGTGGTGATGAAGGAGAGTCGGACCAAACTGCAGCGTGTCGATTGCGATCCATGTTTAATATAACAAAGAAACACGAACTTACAAAAACAATAAACGAAACCGAAACAGCCTATCTGGTGCAAACTAACAAAGAGTACACATAGGACACTAAGGACAATCACCCACGACAAACTCAAAGAATATGGCTGCCTAAATATGGTTCCCAATCAGAGACAACGATAAGCACCTGCCTCTGATTGAGAACCACTCCAGACAGCCATAGACCTTGCTAGACAACCCACTAAGCTACAATCCCAATACCACCACCAAAACCCCAAGACAAACACACCACAATTACAAAAACCCCATGCCACACCCTGGCCTGACCAAATACATAAAGATAAACACAAAATACTTTGACCAGGGCGTGACACTATTGACTCAGGGGTTTGAATACTTATGTAAAATGAGATATTTCTGTATTTCGTTTTCAATAAATGTGATTTTTTTCTTCTTCAAAAACAAGATTCCATTTTGTAATTATGGGGTAATGTGTGAGAAATAAATACATATTTAGGCAATTTTGAATTCAGGCAGTAACACAACAAAATGTGGAATAAGTCAAGGAGTATGAATAGTTTCCTGAAAACTCAGTAAATTATACACACATCAGATAGAATGCTGAAGACAAATTCTGACCAATTAATACTGTAGTTAAATGTACCTGTTTGAGGAGGATTGCTCTCCACTCTGGGTTTGGGGCTCCGTGGACGTCGCACAAAGCCTGGTATTTTTGGCATTTTCAGTTTATGCCTAAACTTCCCATGTACTGTTTTGGGACTGCCCTGCATTGCAGGCGATAGATTAACCATTGCTGCCACCAGGTCGGGTCCAAGCGCACCCACTTCCTCTGTAAAAAAACAACAACATATTTTGTACAGTCGTCAATATTCTATCTTTATAAAAACCTATCATGGCATTGCACAATTTTTTTCTATCGCCTATTATCAATCTGCAACCTCTTACCATTACCATACCATCTTACCATTACCATACCATCTTACCATTACCATACCATCTTACCATTACCATACCATCTTACCATTACCATACCATCTTACCATTACCATACCATCTTACCATTACCATACCATCTTACCATTACCATACCATCTTACCATTACCATACCATCTTACCATTCATTGTTGCACGGGTAAAGGTCGGTATACAAACTGGATATGAAGTTATAGGCTACAATAGTGGGTTAAACATAATAACAAAAGGCAACACTATTAACACACAGCGTGGGAATGATATGACCGCAGGTGCGCAAGAGAGCCAGTGTTATGTCATAAGGCTGATATCTGAGTGGGAGTGACTAACAAAATCAATGGGGGCCCCCCGGTGGTAGATTAACTGGAAACCTACCCTGTGTGCCCGATCGCTATTCGGCCATGATTACTACAAGTTTAGATTGCTGGCTAGATTAATTTACCAATTAAAAAATTGTTAGGCGACATGCTAATCAAATCAAATAAAATAGTATTTGTCACATGCTCCGAATACAACAGGTGTAAACCTTACCGTGAAATGCTTACTTACAAGCCCTTAACCAACAATACAGTTCAAGAAATAGTGAACAAAATATGTACTAAATAAACTAAAGTTCAAATAGTCAAATAAAATAACAATAACGAGGCTATATACAGGGGTACCGGTACCGAGTCAATGTGGAGGCTATATACAGGGGGTACCAGTACAGAGTCAATGTGGAGGCTATATACAGGGGTACCGGTACCGAGTCAATGTGGAGGCTATATACAGGGGTACCGGTACCGAGTCAATGTGGAGGCTATATACAGGAGGTACCGGTACAGAGTCAATGTGGAGGCTATTTACAGGAGGTACCGGTACAGAGTCAATGTGGAGGCTATATACAGGAGGTACCGGTACCGAGTCAATGTGGAGGCTATATACAGGGGGTACCGGTACCGAGTCAATGTGCGGGGGTACAGGTTAGTCTAGTTAATTTGTACATGTTGTACATTGTTCAGTAGTCTTATGGCTTGGGGGTAGAATCTGTTAAGGAGCCTTTTGGTCCTAGATTTGGCACTCCAGTGCCGCTTGCCATGCGGTAGCAGAGAGAACAGTCTATGACTTGGGTGACTGGAGTCTTTGACATCTTTTGGGGCCTTGCTCTGACACCGCCTAGCATATACAGATGAAGTCAGAAGTTTACATACACCTTAGCCAAATACATTTAAACTTAGTTATTCACAATTCCTGACATTTAATCCTAGTAAAAATTCACTGTCTTAGGTCAGTTAGGATCACCACTTTATTTTAAGAACATGAAATGTGAGAATAATAGTAGAGAGAATGATTTATTTCAGCTTCTATTTCTTTCATCACATTCCCAGTGCATCAGAAGTTTACATACACTCAATTAGTATTAGCATTGCCTTTAAATTGTTTAACTTGGGTCAAACATTTCGGGTAGCCTTCCACAAGCGTCCCATAATAAGTTGGGGGATTTTGGCCCATTCCTCCTGACAGAGCTGGTGTAACTGAGTGTAACTGAGTCAGGCCTCCTTGCTCTTACACGCTTTTTCAGTTCTGCCCACAAATTGTCTATGGGATTGAGGTCAGGGCTTTGTGATGGCCACTCCAATACCTTGACTTTGTTGTACTTAAGCCATTTTGCCACAACTTTGGAAGTATGCTTGGGGTCATTGTCCGTTTGGAAGATCCATTTTCAACCAAGCTTTAAATTCCTGACTGATGTCTTGAGATGTTGCTTCAATATATCCACATAATTTTCCTCCCTCAAGGTGCCATCTATTTTGTGAAGTGCACCAGTCCCTTCTGCAGCAAAGCACCCCCACAACATGATGCTGCCACCCCCGTGCTTCACGGTTGGGATGGTGTTCTACGGCTTGCAAGCCTCCCCTTTTTCCTCCAAACATAACGATGGTCATTATGGCCAAACAGTTCTATTTTTTGTTTCATCAGACCAGAGGACATTTCTCCAAAAAGTACGCTCTTTGTCCCCATGTGCAGTTGCAAACCGTAGTTTGGCTTTTTATGTCGGTTTTGGAGCAGTGGCTTCTTCCTTGCTGAGTGGCCTTTCAGGTTATGTTGATATAGGACTCGTTTTACTGTGGATTTAGATACTTTTGTACCCGTTTCCTCCACCATCTTCACAAGGTCCTTTGCTGTTGTTCTGGGATTGATTAGCACTTTTCGCACGAATGTACATTCATCTCTAGGAGACAGAACGTGTTTCCTTCCTGAGCAATATGACGGCTGCATGGTCCCATGGTGTTTATACTTGCGTACTTGTGGAGGTCTACATTTTTTTTCGGAGGTCTTGGCTGATTTCTTTTGATTTTCCCATGATGCCAAGCAAAGAGGCACTAAGTTTGAAGGTAGGCCTTGAAATACATCCACAGGTACACCTCCAATTGACTCAAATGGTGTCAATTAGCCTATCAGAAGCTTCTAAATCCAAGACATCATTTTCTGACATTTAAAAGGCACAGTCAACTTAGTGTATGTAAACTTCTGACCCACTGGAATTGTGATACAGTGAATTATAAGGGAAATAATCTGTTTGTAAACAATTGTTGGAAAAATTACTTGTGTCATGCACAAAGTAGATGTCCTAACGGACTTGGAAAAACTTCTTGTTAACAAGAAATTTGTGGAGTGGTTGAAAAATTAGTTTTAATGACTCCAACCTAAGTGTATGTAAACCTCCGACTTCAACTGTAGGCCCTGGATGTCAGGAAGCTTGGCCCCAATGATGTACTGGGCCATACGCACCACCCTCTGTAGCACCTTATGGTTAGATGCCGAGCAGTTCCCATACCAGGCATTGATGCAACTGGTCAGGATGCTCTTGATGGTGCAGCTGCAGAACTTTTTGAGGATCTGGGGACCCATGCCAAATCTTTTCAGTCTCCTGAGGGGGGAAAGGTGTTGTTGTGCCCTCTTTGCGACTGTCTTGGTGATGTGTACACCAAGGAACTTGAAACGTTTTACCCGCTCCACTACAGCCCTGTCGATGTGAATGGGACTTCTTCAGGATCGGTGTCCCGTCCGTGGGATGGTTGAGCTAACGTAGGCTAATGTGATTCGACTGAGGTTGTAAGAAACAAAAGAAAATCCCAGAACATAGACATGTCTGACATGGGCAGAAATCTTAAATTCTTGTCATCTAACTGCACTGTCTAATTTACAGTAGCTATTACAGTGAAAGGATAACATGCTATTGTTTGAGGAGAGTACACAATTATGAACCTGAAATGTATGAATAAACCAATTAGGCACATTTGGGCAGTCTTGATACAACATTTTGAATAGATATGCAATGGTTCATTGGATCACCAAAACTTTGCACATATAGTGGCCAAAGTCTAAATTACGCAAATCTAAATTACGCATGGGCTAGAATAAATAATTTTGGCCTTTCTCTTGCATTTCTAAGATAATTGTTCACATTTTTTTTTTTTAAGTTGTTTTTTTCTTTGTATTATCTTTTATCAGATCTAATGTGTTATATTCTCCTACATTCCTTTCACATTTCCACAAACCTCAAAAGTGTTTCCTTTCAAATGGTGTCAACAATATGCATATCCTTGCTTCAGGTCCTGAGCTACAGGCAGTTAGATTTGGGTATGTCATTTTCCTGTAGTCCACGATCAGCTCCTTTGTCTTGCTCACATTGAGGTAGAGGTTGTTGTCCTGGCACCACACTGCCAGGTCTTTGAGTGACTGTCAGTGATTGACATAACAGGAGAGAAACTGTTGATGCACAACCAAATTTTGAAATTGCACCTTGTGTATTTTACTATTCTAATGCCCCGTAAATACACATCGTGATGTATTTTGGGAGATTACAAAAAAAAATTACATTCAATATAGGAGAAACATTTTGTTCAGGTTACAATAAAACATGATTTGTTTAGTAACTTTTTCCTCAACTTGTTTCTCTAAATTTCTAGCAAGTCAAACTAGCTTACAGAGCATTACCATCACAATAAACTAAAATGGGAGGCAACATTCATATAAAAATAAATCACCCATGCAGTCTATTTAATTTAATCTTTAAATCATCACTGTGTCTAATATATCACTGTGTGTGTATATTTCATGAATATACACTACCGTTCAAAAGTTTAGGGTCACTTAGAAATGTCCTTGTTTTTTAAAGAAAAGCACATTTTTGTCCATTAAAATAACATCAAGTTGATCATAAATACAGTGTAGACATTGTTAGTATTGTAAATGACTACTGTAGCTGGAAACGGCTGATTACTTATGGAATATCTACATAGGAGTACAGAGGTCCAATATCAGCAACCATCACTCCTGTGTTCCAATGGCAAGTTGTGTTAGTTAATTCAAGTTTATCATTTTAAAAGGCTAATTGATCATTAGAAAACCCTTTTGCAATTATGTTAGCACAGCTGAAAACTGTTGCTCTGATTAAAGAAGCAATAAAGCTGAGAATCTGGTGCATCAGCATTTGTGGGTTCGATTACAGGCTCAAAATGGCCAGAAACAAATAACTTTCTTCTGAAACTCGTTAGTCTATTCTTGTTCTGAGAAATGAAGGCTATTCCATTAGAGAAATTGCCAAGAAACTGAAGATCTCATAAAATTCTGTGTACTACTCCCTTCACAGAACAGCGCAAACTGGCTCTAACCAGAATAGAAAGCCTTCAATCACAAGGAGCGCTGCGATACCACTCCGTTGCGGAGGGTCCCCGTTGAAATGACATCCGGTGAAACGTAACAGACTGCTCAGATGTCATGTGAATAAGGCATAATGTGAATGAAGTATAAGGCTATTTACCTGGGTTATCAACCCCAGTTTGAATGACATCATCCACTGTAAATCCACTTGGAGTTTCCTTGTCCCGCAGGTTGTTATGCTGGCTCAGGTCGGGGTACTCCTGCTCCGCGGAGTAGTTCATCTTCAACTTTTTGTGGGTGTTACCGAAAGGCATGATTTCTTTCACCTGTGAGCAAGAATGAAACAATGTAATGTTAGTGGACGAAATATAGCAAATCAAATACCTTACACAGTTTAATAGGAAAAGGTTGAAATGCTTTTTTATACTGCATGAAATGTAACGCAGTGGTAGGCTATTTAGGTGTCACAGTATTGCTTCCGCCCCTCTCCTCGCCCCTACCTGTGCTCGAACCAGGGACCCTCTGCACACATCAACAACAGCCACCCACGAAGCATTGTTACCAATCGCTCCACAAAAGACACGACACTTGCAGATTAAGGGGAACAACTACTTCAAGGTCTCAGAGCGAGTGACGTCGCTGATTGAAACGCTATTAGCGCGCACCACCGCTAACTAGCTAGCCATTTCGCATCGGTTACATTGGCACCCCCAGTTTAAAGAAATAGTACAAATTTCAGCATTTGCATCCCCATTCCTCAAGCCTCATGTCCACCAGATGCATCAAACTCAGTCATTCATTGTCATTGGAGCAGTCTGCAATGGTACGTTGGGGATGCTGCGTTCTGTGTACCGCACATTTTCAACTTGTGCGTTGCTTTACCTTGTGGTGATACAAACAGTAGTACACACACAGACTCCAACTAGCTAGATTTGAGCTAGTTGAAAAGCGAAGCAAATGTGTGTTAGGTGCGGAAAATGCAGGCTAGACATCCCTTCCGGAAAAACAAAACTCCTATGCATCTGGAAGACATCAGCGTCAGGTCCTCAAAACAGACATGCTACTTTCCCTTATGGTATTATTTACAAAGTGTGCAACCAATGTGCCACAGATCAATCAAAACCTATGGGTTTGATGCTTTGTGTGTCAGAGTATACAGTAATTCTTGACACTTCTGCTGCCTGGAGAAAGGTTGGTGTAATGGTTTCTAATGTTTTTGTTTGCTTTTTTCTCTGTGTGTGTTTAATACTAGTTAATCATTTGAATATTTATTTCACAGTTTGCAGAGGATGATTGTAGAGGAAGTGGCGCAAACTGAGAGACAACCACATCAAGGGGCAGAGAAGGAGAGCAGTATGAGTGAGGCAGCAGCTGCAAACCATAGGCCATAGCAGTTTAGCCATATCATTTATTTTAATAAGCCATTCGTTAAGGTGATGGCAAGAGGCTTTCTCAGTCTCATTGTAGAATGAAAGATAACTTGTCATCCACCAGCAGAGTTGGGTAGGTTACTTTCTAAATGTAAATCGTTAGTTACTAGTTAACGGTCCAAAATTGTAATAGTTACTTTTAGATTACTTTCCCCTTAAGATGCATTGGAAGAATACTAAAATGTATGTTACCAATTGAACAACATCTATTGTAGGATAAATCAATGTTAAAGTTTACATAGCTGGTCATATATGGATGTTACATTTTACTTCATGGGTTGGTTATGTAGGCTTCTTCTAACCCATCGCTTTCTACTACATATAATCATGTGATTATTCTACTACATATAATCATGTGATTATAAAAAACAAAGTCTATCAGAACCTCAGACATTCCAATAAATGCTATACCCGTTGATCTTCAAGACTAGGACTTGGAAATATGGAAGTATAGATTAGCCAAATTGTTTTCCCTGAGTATGACCCCACTTATTAGCCAGCCCTACTCTGTTGTTTATGATTTGGTTGTCATATGGAGGACTGGTTGGGCTCATTGGTTCGATTTGAAAAATAAATGTTGTGCTCATGGAATGGCATGCTTTGAGCACGACTGAAAAGTACTATTTACATGTGAACAGTGAATGCCACATGCTTCATTTTCTATAGGCCTATTGTCACGTGTGCACCCTCTCCAGCCTCTAGGTCACCAGGCTGCTCGTTATGGCGCACACCTGTCACCATCGTGACGCATCAGACTCATTTGGATTCCATCACCTCCCTTATGTCATTCCCTTTGGTTCCTTATACAGACCTTATTGCGTGCTGTTAGTGTTTCTTGCTTTGTATTATGTTCAGCTTATTTTATTAAAACACTCACTCCCTGAACTTGCTGACCGACTCTCAGCTCACTCGTTACAGAATAACGCCTCACCTAGGAGAAGCATCAGGGAGTGTTTATTTTTTCGGTGGGAATGAGGTCCGGTCCGGGAGCCGCTACAGGCTCTCATGCCTTCGCCGGATCGCCAGGCTCCCGTGCCTCAATCAGTCTGTCAGGTTCCTGCGAACCAGCCAGCGACCGGTTCCTGCGCATCAGCAGGAGTGTCCGCTCCTGATCCTCGGCATCCTCCTTTTGGTTGGTGTCCTGCGGCTGGAGCCGAACGTGCCGGGTAGGGGGTACCATTATGTATGCTCTCTCTGCGGCGCTCTAGGTCGCCATGCTCCTGCGTCTCAGCCGGCTTGACAGGGTTTCTGCGCCTCAGCAGAGGTGACCGGTCCACTCCTGATCTCCGGGATCGTCATTTTGGTCAGCGTCCTGCGGTTGAAGCCGTGCGTCGGGGAGGGGAGACTGTCACGTGCTCCCTCACTGGCCTCAAGGTCACCAGGCTGCTCGTTATGGCGCACCCCTGTCACCATCGTTACACACAACTGCGGTCACAACTGCGGTCATCAGACTCACCTGGACTATATCAACTCCCAGATTACCTTCCTTATATATATGTCCCTCCCTTTGGTTCCTTCCCCAGTGGTTATTGTTTGTTTCATGTCTGTGTGCTGTTAGTGTTTTTTGTTTTGTATTATGTTCCGTTTTATCTTATTAAAACACTCACTCCCTGAACTTGCTTCCTGATTCTCTGTGCACTCGTTAAACCTATTGTTTACCTTTTTGTTGATGACACTTTGATATCTTGATACTATGCATCTGGGACCAGGGTGGTTTGCGTTGCATGCGTTGAACGAATTCATGTTGTAGATTTTTGACATTCAGACGAAACAATAACAAAACGACGCCCCGCTTCTGTTTTGGTAAAAAGCTGAGGGATGGGAATGGAGAAATGTAAACACTATCAGATTAATAGATAACGCTATGGATGCAAGTGTAGCGTGGTTCATTCTGCGTTGTGTACTGTTAATTAGGACGCTGCCACAACGGAAGGTCTGCTAGTTTATTTTTATTTACCCTGCACACGAAGAGGCAATACACATTATTTTAACCCTTGGCGCAGTCCTAACTCTCAGGCACCTTGCTAGCCGAAGGACAGGCAAAAAAAGAACAATAAGGGGGTATGGAAATACAGATAACCCGCGATGGGCCAAACCAAAATATACAAAACTTTTACAATCACATGTTCAATATTGATATGAAAAAGTGTTTGTACACCAAAGAAAAACATTAGCTATGCAGCTGTAATTTAAAAAATACACTGAATTATTATTAAATGATTAACATCCCCTCTTGACCTGGCCTATTTGAATTGGTCCTTGTTTGCAATTTGGTGCATAATCTAGGGGAACAACATCACACTGCTACACAAGGATTGACCATCCATGATATCAACATTTTGGTTTTAACCATGTTATGACGCTATACAGCGTTTGTTTACATTTACAAAATGTACAAACATTTGACAAAAACAAGGTTATATTTTGGGTTCTCATTGAGTGTGACAGTTGAAGTATGCTCATCAGGCATTTCTAAGTTATATTCAATGGATATATATATATATATTTGGGGCGGCAGGGTAGCCTAGTGGTTAGAGCGTTGGGCTAGTAACCAGAAGGTTGTAAATTCAAATCCCTGAGCTGACAAGGTACAAATCTGTCGTTCTGCCCCTGAACAGGCAGTTAAGTTAATCCACTGTTCCTAGGCCGTCATTGTAAATAAGAATTTGTTCTTAACTAACTTGCCTGGTTAAATAAATAAAAAATATATACAGAACCAGTCAAAAGTTTGGACACACCTACTCTTGAGTTTTTTTTTATTTTTTACTATTTTCTACATTGGTGAATAATAGTGAAGACAACTAACACATGGAATCATGTAGTAACCAATAAGGTGTTAACGAAATGTAAATATATTTTAGATATTCAAAGTAGCCACCCTTTGCCTTGACAACTTTGCACACACTTAGCATTCTCTCAACCAGCTTCACCTGGAATGCTTTCCAACAGTCTTGAAGGAGTTCCCACATAAGCTGAGCACCTGTTGGCTGCTTTTCCTTCATACTGTGGTCCAACTCATCCCAAACCATCTCAATTGGGTTGAGGTCAGGTGGTTGTAGAGGCCAGGTGATCTGATGCAGCACTCCATAACTCTAGGTCAAATAGCCCTTACACAGCCTGGAGGTGTGTTGAGGCATTGTTCTGTTAAAAAACAAATTATATTCCCACTAAGCGCAAACCAGAAGAGATGGTGTATCACTGCATAATGCTGTGGTAGGCATGCTGGTTAAGTGTTCCTTGAATTCTAAATATATCACTGACAGTGACACCAGCAAAGAACACCTACACCATCACACTTCATCCTCCATGCTTCACGGTGGGAACCACACATACGGATATCATCCATTCACCTACTCTGCATCTCACAGACACCACAGTTTGTACCAAAAATCTCAAATTTGGACTCATCGGACCAAAGGACAGATTTTCACCGGTCTAACGTCCATTGCTCGTGGTCCTTGGCCCAAGCAAGTCTCTTATTATTGGTGTCCTTTAGTAGTGGTTTCTTTGCAGCAATTCAACCATGAAGGACTGATTCACACAGCCTCCTCTGAACAATTGATGATAAGATGTGTCTGTTACATGAACTCTGTGAAGCATTTATTTGGGCTGCAATCTGAGATGCAGTTAACTCAAATTAATTTATCCTCTGCAGCAGAGGTAAATCTGGGCTTTCCATTCCTGTGGCGGTCCTCGTGAGGGCCAGTTTCATCACAGCGCTTGATAGTTTTTGCGATTGCACTTGAAGAAACTTTCAAAGTTCTTGAAAATTTCACATTGACTGACCTTCATGTCTTAAAGTAATGGACTGTCATTTCTCTTTGCTTATTGAACCTGTTCTTGCTATAACATGGATTTAGCCCTATTTGGCAAAAGACCATCTTCGTATACCACCCCTGGCTTGTCACAACACAACTGATTGGCTCAAACACATTAAGGAGGAAATCAATTCCACAAATTGACGTTTAACAAGCTGCACCGTTTAATTGAAATGCTTTCCAGGTGACTACCTCGTGAAGCTGGTTGAGAGAATGCCAAGAGTGTGCAAAGCTGTCATCAAGGCAAAGGGTGGCTACTTTGAAGAATCTAAAATATATTTTGATTTAGCCAATAGTCAAAAAGGTATATTGTAGCCATCCCATGAACATATGTCGAAAGCTACACATATTCATCTTCTTTGATTGGTTCATCAACTTCCGTTTATGTGACTGCACAGAAAACTAGCTCACGAGTTGGATTCGTTCTACGCATGCAACGCAAACCAGCCTGGTCCCAGCAACTTGTTGCAACTGCGCTTATTGCGTCACATTGAAATTAATGGACTTCCGCCGGATCGCAAACAATTGGTGGGAGTCTGTCTGTACGAGGCTTCATCACCGAGATAGAACACACCCAACCTACCCTCGGTGTCCACACGCATCCGAGATAGGATTCACCCAACCTACCATCGGTGTCCAAATCTAGCAACTGTTATTTTCTCTTGAATGTCAAAAATCTACAACATGAATTCGTTCAACGCATGCAACGCAAACCACCCTGGTCCCAGCAACTGCGCTTATTGCGTCACATTGTAATTCATGGACTTCCGCGGTATCGCAAACAATTGGTGGGAGTCTGTCTGTACGAGGCTTCATCTGCGGTATCGCAAACAATTGGTGGGAGTCTGTCTGTACGAGGCTTCATCACCGAGATAGAACACACCCAACCTACCCTCGGTGTCCAAATCTAGCAACTGTCATTTTCTCTTGAATGTCAAAAATCTACAACATATATATGGAATGCTTCATTTAAAATGCATGCATTCAAATGTAGGCTAAAGTGCGAGTATATACTGTGCACCTTTGGTTGAAACCCTCGACTGCGTAGTACTCACCTCCATACAATACCTTGCAAATTGGACAGACTGCATGGTCATTGTCGATGTAAACTGCTATGGCAAACGTTAAATTACAACCATTGTTCACACTAGATTGAGTCAGTTTTAACCAGGATAAAATATGACATGTCAGTTCGATTTAACCATCCAGCATTTTGAAACCAAATCACTGACATCTACAAATCTAGATGCGCTTTCCCGAGATAGTCTAAAATATTTATTTCAACCTGAATTCCAAATGTTTAGCCATTGTCATCATATGTGCTAAATACAAAGCACATTCGAGGCATTAAAACAATTACACAAATTATGCATTTACCTATTTCTACAAGTAAAATATATATATATCCTACCTATGACGTTTTTCTTTGGGAATAACACAAACAATTTATTTCGACCAGGAACGAACACACCGAAGCTAATTCTTTGGGTTCAGAATTAAGCGTCTTTGCTGCTTTTTTCAATTAATTCTATCGGAGAGGGAATATGCAATTGCATATAGCGACAGCGCAATTTAACAGCCGAGACCTCTGATCACGCACTGTTCTTGACAGTGCGTGATGGCCTTTCCGGAGTCCGTACGAGAGTTGTAGCGATGGGACAAGACTAACTACCAATTGGGTACCACGAAATTGGGGAGAAACAGAGGTACAAAAAAATAAACCATGGTGCTTTTCTTGAACGCTCTCATGATTGACAGTAGTTGGAGAGAATTGTATGGTATCAGTGACGAGAGTACATTTATCAGCCCTGGAATGGATAGTGATATGCTAATAGTAAGCCTGAATGTCTCCACACACAGAACAACAAAAACCGTGGTAAAGACAGATTCAGGTTGGATATTCGCCTGTCGTTTTCCTTACGACCATCAACACAGTGACAAATCACATTTTTCAAATTTCATTTTTTTCAAATTTCAGCTCTTTAACCATTACTCCTAAAACGTTCAAAACTGTCGATTTTCATCTCGCACTATTTTAAATTATTTATTGAAATTTTTGAAATTCAATAGCACCTTGGTCATGTGACCCACACACCTCAAACAAGGTTCAGAACGTACACTCAGTGGCCTACACATTAAACACTCTGATTGACCATTTGCATCGCATGAGATTTTACATGAATTTTTATAAGTTTCACAGTTTCCATTTTCATCTCAGGTGATTTTACATACATTTTTTTCTGTTTTTCATTGTTTCGATTTTCCAGAACTCTCTGTTAATGTGACCTAAAACCCTTAAACTGCTGTCGGAATATCCACTGACAAGTCTTATATATTGCACACCCTGTGGTTTGTCAATTTTCTCACACGATTTTACATACATTTTGTCAACTTTATAATTTCAATAGCTCCCTCAAACAAGGTTCAGAATGTACACTGACTACGCTTCTATATTGCCAACACCTAGCCCCCTATAGGGCCCTTACCTATCCAGAGCCCAATGTCTTATGCCTTCGCGCCTGCCTGGGCTCTCTCACACTCTGTGTCTGGCCTCTGGCCCCTTCTGCGTGCACCTGGTAACCCGTAAGTAAAGAAGGAGGATGGCAGAGGAAGATGCCTTCCGTCCCCGACAAAAGCTTGGATCGAGGGCTGACTTTCAATAGATCGCAGCGAGTGAGCTGCTCTGCTACGTACGAAACCTTGACTCAGAATCAGGTCGTCTATGAGTGATTTAGCACCAGGTTCCCCACAAACATGCGGTGCGCATTAGGAGAGGGGCGGCAACTCATCTGGCCGCACCCAACCCCGTTACGAACGGCTCTACTCACCTGCCAAAAGAGGCAGGCTATCCCGGGCCAACCGAAGATCTGCTGTATCGTTACGTTTAGGGGGGATTCTGATTTAGAGGCGTTCAGTCATAATCCCACAGAAGGTAGCTTCGCACCATTGGCTCCTCAACCAAGCACATACACCAAATGTCGGAACCTGCGGTTCCTCTCGTACTGAGCAGGATTACGAAAGCTGGGTACGCTCCTTTGAATTTCATCAAGCTGACATTCAGTGATCCGTGCCCAGTGGGAACCTAGGCTTCTTCCATCACATTTTATGGGTCCGCAGCAAATCAATGGGCGTGAATGGTACTACAGGCCTCCCTCCCCAGACAAGCTGGAGATACCTCTCCCCACTTCGTAGGGCATGATCCAGATCCAAGCAATGCCCTATCACTGCAGGGCCAATGGGTTTAGTCTCCGCCTCGAGTCTAGTGAGCGTGGAGGATTCCATCACCACCTACAATGTGTGGTGTCCCACACTCAGGCAAGCCTGAGGCCTGGTAGTGTCAGCTAATGGTAAGGCACATGCCATCTCCACTACATGCTCCCAGGAGCGTGGAGGAGAGCTCCCACATAGAATGTGTAGAGTCCCGCAACCAGGCGGACCTGAGACCTGGCAGTGTCTATAACCGCTGACTACATTCCATCTCCATTTAGAGCTCCACTGTTAGCGGGTCCAGCCGAAGCCAGCGTTCGTTTCAAACCTTTTCGGTTTAGAGTTAGCTAAGTGTACGGGGGACGCGTGTTTGTACGTTTCACCGCAGCCGCTCTGTGATCAGACTGATGCCAGTAGTAGAGCCGTCTCCCAGGACTTTGAGCCATCATTCTCAGATTGGCTTCCTGTTAAGGTCAGGTTTACAAGAGCCCCGCAGCAAATCATTGAGTCTGGTGGAACCGCCCTCACATTTTCATGCTTGACTGAAAGCTCCATATTCCAGAACCGACTGCCACCTTCAGTAAACGATCAACAGCCATCACCATCTCCAGGTATCTCCCGTTTGGTTTGTACCATTAGCGACACCCGAAAACAGGTGACATACAGGGAGGGATTGGAAGAGCCCTGCTAGAGGGCTACCCCGTTGTCTCCCTTACCCCCCCCTGTACTAACATGCCACAGACAGTCTCCTAGCTGTTGGAGAGACTCCCTCAAACAGGTGACACACACAGTAAGGGTTGGAAGAGCCCTCCAAGGGCAATGGTACTATTTATCCTGAAGTTATGGATCTGACTTTGCCATCTTCCCATACCTCCCCTGTCTTAATCTATCTGAGGTAGTCACTCTCAGCCAGACCAGGGTTTCGTTCAGTTGTAAATGGACAAACTAGAGGGAGTGCAATGTGTAGGGCCCACTGATTGTACATTCTGAACCTTGTTTGAGGTCAGTATGACATGACCAAGGAGCTATTGAAATGATAAAGTTTACAAAATGTGTGTAAAATCATGTGAGATTAAAAGGGACACACTAAAGGCTGAGATGAAAATGAACAAACTAAAGGGTGTGCAAATATAGAAGGGTAGTCAGTGGACATTTTGAACCTTGTTTGAGTCCAGTAGGTCACATTTTTTTCCCACCTTTATTTAACCAGGTAGGCTAGTTGAGAACAAGCTCTCATTTGCAACTGCGACCTGGCCAAGATAAAGCAAAGCAGTGTGACACAGACAACAACACAGAGTTACACATGGAGTAAATAATAAACAAGCCAATAACACAATAAACAAGTCAATACAGTAGAAAAAAGAAAGTCTGTATACATTGTGTGCAAAACGCATGAGGAGGTTGGCAAAAAATAGGCCATAGGAGTGAATAGTTACAATTTAGCAGATTAACACTGCAGTGATAAATGAGCAGATGATGATGTGCAAGTAGAGATACTGGTGTGCAAAAGAGCAGAAAAGTAAATAAAATAAAAACAGTATGGGGATGAGGTAGATAGATTGGGTGGGCTATTTACAGATGAACTATGTACAGCTGCAGCGATCGGTTAGATGCTCAGATAGTTGATGTTTAAAGTTGGTGAGGGAAATAAGTCTCCAAGTTCAGCGATTTTTGCAATTCGTTCCAGTCACTGGCAGCAGAGAACTGGAAGGAAAGGCGGTCAAATGAGGTGTTGGCTTTGGTTATGATCAGTGAGATATACCTGCTGGAACGTGTGCTACGGGTGGGTGTTGTTATCCTGACCAGATAACTGAGTTAAGGCGGAGCTTTACCTAGCATTGACTTATAGATGACCTGGAGCCAGTGGGTCTGGCGACTAGAGCATACAGGTCGCAGTGGTGGGTGGTATAAGGTGATTTGGTAACAAAACGGATGGCACTGTGATAGACTGCATCCAGTTTGCTGAGTAGTGTTGGAAGCTATTTTGTAGATGACATCGCCGAAGTCGAGGATCGGTAGGATAGTCAGTTTTACTAGGGTAAGTTTGGCGGCGTGAGTGAAGGAGGCTTTGTTGCGAAGTAAAAAGCCGATTCTAGATTTATTTTTTGATTGGAGATGTTTAATATGAGTCTGGAAGGAGAGTTCACAGTCTAGCCAGACACCTAGGTATTTATAGTTGTACACATATTCTAGGTCGGAGCCGTCCAGGGTGGTGATGCTAGTCGGGCGGGCGGGTGCAGGCAACGAACAGTTGAAAAGCATGCATTTGGTTTTACTAGCATTTAAGAGCAGTTAGAGGCCACGGAAGGAGTGTTGTATGGCATTGAAGCTCATTTGGAGGTTAGTTAGCACAGTGTCCAAGGAAGGGCCAGAAGTATACAGAATGGTGTCATCTGCGTAGAGGTAGATCAGGGAATCGCCCACAGCAAATGCGACATCATTGATATATACAGAGAAAAGAGTCGGCCCGAGAATTGAACCCTGTGGTTCCCCCATAGAGACTGCCAGAGGTCCGGACAACATGCCCTCCGATTTGACACACTGTTGGAGCTGTTGGCCGGGGTTGGAGTAGCCAGGAGGAAGGCATGGCCAGCCGTTGAGAAATGCTTATTGAAATTTTCGATTATCATGTGGGGACCACAAATTTCTGCTTGAAAAAGCTAGCCTTTGCTTTCCTGACTGACTGCGTGTATTGGTTCCTGACTTCCCTGAACAGTTGCATATCGTGGGGACTATTCGATGCTATTGCAGTCCTATTTGATGCTATTGCAGTTTGTGCTGGTCAAGGGCAGCCAGGTCTGGAGTGAACCAAGGGCTATATCTGTTCTTAGTTCTGCATTTTTTGAACGGGGCATGCTTATCTAAGATGGTGAGGAAATTACTTTTAAAGAATGACCAGGCATCCTCGACTGACGGGATGAGGTCAATATCCTTCCAGGATACCCGTGCCAGGTCGATTAGAAAGGCCTGCTTGCAGAAGTGTTTTAGAGAGCATTTGACAGTGATGAGGGGTGGTCATTTGACCGTGGACCCATAGCGGATACAGGCAATGAGGCAGTGATCGCTGAGATCCTGATTGAAAACAGCAGAGGTGTATTTGGAGGGCAAGTTGGTCAGGATAATGTCTATGAGGGTGCCCATGTTAACGGATTTAGGGTTTACCTGGTGGGTTCCTTGATGATTTGTGTGAGATTGAGGGCATCTAGCTTAGATTGTAGGACTGCCGGGATGTTAAGCATATCCCAGTTTAGGTCACCTAACAGAACAAACTCTGAAGTTAAATTGGGGGCGATCAATTCATAAATGGTGTCCAGGGCACAGCTGGGAGCGGAGGGGGATCGATAGCAGGTGGCAACAGTGAGAGACTTATTTCTGGAGAGGTTAATTTTTAAAATTAGAAGTTCAAACTGTTTGGGTATAGACCTGGAAAATATGACAGAACTTTGCAGGCTCTCTCTGCAGTAGATTGCAACTCCTCCCCCTTTGGCAGTTCTATCTTGACTGAAAATGTTGTAGCTGGGTATGGAAATCTCAGAATTGTTGGTGGCCTTCCTAAGCCAGGATTCAGACACAGCAAGGACATCAGGGTTGGCGGAGTGTGCTAAAGCAGTGAGTAAAACAAATTTAGGGAGGAGGCTTCTGACATTGACATGCATGAAACCAAGGCTTTTTCAATCACAGAAGTCAACAAATGAGGGTGCCTGGGGATACGCACGGCCTGGGTTTACCTCCACATCACCCGAGGAACAGGGGAGGAGTAGGATGAGGGTACGGCTAAAGGCTATCAAAACTGGTCGCCTAGAGCGTTGTGGACAAAGAATAAAAGGAGCGGATTTCTGGGCATGGCAGAATAGATTCAGGGAATAATGTGCAGACAGGGGTATGGTGGGGTGCGGGTACAGCGGAGGTAAGCCCAGATATTGAGTGATGATAAGAGAGGTTGTGTCTCTGGATAAGTTGGTTAATGGGTGCGGTCACCGCATGTGTGGGAGGTGGGACAAAGGAGGTATCAGAGGTATAATGAGTGGAACTAGGGGCTCCGCAGTAAACTAAAAACAATGATAACTAACCTAAACAACAGTATACAAGGCATATTGACATATGAGAGAGACATACAGCGAGGCATGCAGTAATCACAGGTGTTGATTTGGAGAGCAAACTAAGACAACAACAGGTGTGACAACAACAACTAATCAGCTAAAACAACAACAGGTAAAATGGCGATGACTGGGCAGAGAGGGTCGGTTAACTAGACACAGAGCCTGAGTTCGCGGCTGGGGCCGACAGATAAAAATAAATAAATAAAAATGTAATTAATTAATAAATAAACAAACAGAATGGAGTACCGTGATTAATGGACAGACCAGCGGGCATCAGCTATGTAGCCAAGTGATCATAGGGTCCAGGGGCAGCAATAGAAGGAACAAGGGAGCCGCGTAGTAGTCGCTACCACGTTATCATGCGGGCGAGGCAGCGTTTAAAGTTAGTAGCCCGATGCTAGTAGAAGCGTCTGCTCCGACGTCCGACGGAGGCCGGTTGAAGGCACAGCGGATGGAGTATTCGTCGGCAGACCTGTCGTGGTCTAGCGGCGGGGCGCCGTGTCGACTAAGGATCCAAGTCAGATGGCGAAAGAGGCATTGTAGTTGTAGTAATTTAGTTTTCTATCCGGGAGATGCGCCTGGCTCACGGCTAACTGGTGCTAGCTTCGGGGCAGGGGCGTTAGCCACTATAGCCACTCGGAAGCAGCGGTGATCCGGTACCAAGGTCCAGAGCTTACGGCAAGGATCCGGAGGAGTAGTTTGTTCTAGCCGTGTTTGGGTGGAGTACGAGTGAACAACTGAGTAGGCCGGGAGGTGGGCCTCAGGGATAGCTTCGCTACTGGGTAACTCGGTGGGTGCTAGCTAGCTGTGAAGATCAGGAGAATGGTCCAGGGATTACGGCAGGAATCCGGCATTGTGGTGGAGAAACAGTCCATTACTGGTAGGCTGGCGAGTATTATCCAAGCCAAAAAAGGGCTGGTACCTGTGCAGAAGGTAAAGGCCGCTAGCAGTGGCTAAATAGCTTGTAGCTGGTTAGCTTCTGAAGGCTAGGAGGTTCTTGCTATAAGGTTTAAAATAAAAAATAATAGCGGTTCCGTATCACATTGGGTGAGGCAGGTTACCGGAAGGTATAATTGAACTATGATGGAGAAGAGATTGAAAATAAAAATGAAATATATACAAAAAAGATGAAAAAATACAAAAGTACACAAGAGGACGAAATGACCAAGGATCTATTGAAATTCGAATGTAAAAAAAGTTGGTACTTTGTTTACACTCCCTAACTAATTCAACTTGGAATACAAAATGTTGCTCACATTTCCACATGTTTATTAGCTTTGGAAAGCAAATGAATGTCCAAATCGTGAAAATAAGACCTGTGCAATGTTGTGTGCAATTTTTCCAACATCATGACACTTATTTGGAGTCTGTGGCTCAAGAGGTTTGAAAGCTATTGAGGTTTGAAAGCGCGAAAATCCTTTCAATATCCAACCTGAAACTTTCTTTACCTTAGTGAACAACCAACACAGCCTTGCTCAGGTAGCAATGTCAAACGTGTTCATAATGGTCAAATCTGCTTCAGGTAGCCTATACGTACCTAGGCTAAAATGTCAGGTTATTTCAGGGGAGATGTTGTTCTTGATGATGACATTAAGTATCTTATTGATTTCATATTCCAGTTAGTGATTTTGTGTGGCTCGTTTGAGATTACATTTTAAAGGGGCAGTGGAGTCAAAAGCGTGATTTCCCTATGTTTTATATATATCCACACGGTTGGAATAATACTGTGAAATTATGATAATGCACTTTTGGTTTAAAGAGCTGTTTTAAAAGGCCGCCTGACATTTCAGCTTGTTTGGCTGGGTGGGGTTTTTGTAAAAAGTGAATAAGCCAATAACAAAGACAGTTTGTCCCCCTCTCTACCAATAACAGCTAGTTTTCAGGTTACACATCCCTTCCATAGATAACCACAGAATCATAGTATCAATATGAGAGTCATAATTACCCATAACACCTAGCAGTCAAACAAGGAAATGGTTCCAATCGTTTTTCCACCATTCATTTTTTCATAGGGGATTTTAGAAACACTTAAAACAAGGACTGTGTTTTGTGTAGGCTTGATAACTGTGTGAATCACTCAAGGACAGGGTGACTTTTATCAATATATTTGCAGGCAAAAAAACGAAATGCTAATTCGCTGCTAACTACAAATACCATGGTGATCTGGACGAGACTTGAGGCAAAGGTAAGAATCTCTGGAATAACTATCTAATGTTAGCTAAATGTAGCAATGAATGAATTGGAAACATTTCTTTAAATTGGCAATTCTGTGAACTGTCTTGTGCAAGTTTTAAATTGGCGAATTGAAAAAAATTATTGCAAGAGAAATTGCATTTAGCTAAGAAGCTATTGACAACAATCAAAGTAAGGTACTTAATTGTTAGCCAGAAATAATTAGACATTGAGATAAAAATGGTTGCATTTGACCTAAAAAGTCATTATTAAGCCTAATTCTATGTAATAAAATAATAATAGCATTCTCAGAATGTTCAGAGAATGTTAAGCAACAACGTTCTTCTGTGGAAATTTCAGTACATCAGCATGACGTTTTCTGCAGGTTTCCTCATGGTTCTATTTAAAGTTATGTTCTCAGAACATTAAGAAAACTTTCCATAAAAACCACAAGAAAACACAAGTTACGTTCTAAGAATGTTATTTAAAAACATATACATTCCGTTCTCAGCATAAACAAGACACTCTCTATCCTCTTTCTTGTTAAGTGGTCAGGTTGTGTTGGCCACGCCCACTAATTGGCCACACTTCATCTTAATGAGTGCTCGTTTCCTTTGAAATAGGGTCTGTTTGAATAGACTAAAATGAACAGTTTTGAGTTTAAAAAAAAAACGTGGCATTGTAACGCCATCTTGGTGGCCCATTGCACTAATTCCAAGGATACAGATCAGATGATCATAAGTTTGAATCTCATTGACGCCATGCCGCAATTAAAAATAAATGTCTTTGCATGATTAATGCATAATCATATGAATTTACATGTCATCCCAATTGTGATATTTTTTTTACTAATTGATCTTTTGACCAATCAAATCAGCTCTGAAAAGGATCTGACGTGAAAAGATCTGCTTTCCATGTGTTTGATGCCAGTCCATTTACACTGTTCCTGACATTTTTATGAGTCGTCCGCCCCTCAGAAGCCTCCACTGGGAAATGTATGGCTTAGTTCCCAGAACCAATGGGAAACAAAAACATACGTTCTCACAACTTCCAAGGAACCAAATGTGCTAGCCTGGAATAGCATGTCCAACTAAATGGCCAAACAGATGAACCATGCATATGACTGAATGCAATCCTACCTTAACATCAAATCAAATTTTATTGGTCACATACATATATTTAGCAGATTTGTTATTGCGCGTGTAGCAAAATGCTTGTGTTCCTAGCTACAACAGTGCATTAGTATTGGCAGCCTAGTGGTTAGAGCGTTGGACTAGTAACCGCAAGGTTGCAAGTTCAAACCCCTGAGCTGACAAGGTGCAAATCTGTTGTTCTGCCCCTGAACAGGCAGTTAAACCCACCGTCATTGAAAATAAGAATTTGTTCTTAACTGACTTGCCTGGTAAAATACACATCAATTTAAAGGAACATAATTAAAAAATATATAAATGTTAGGACAAGCAATGTAGGAGTGATATTGACTGAAATACAGTAGAATACAGTGTATACACATCAGTAGTTCCATAATGGTCGCTGTTCTTTTGCATCATTCAACTGACTACAATACTATAATGCTGACGTGAGCACATCTGTGTTTACCTGTCAGCTTAAACAAAGCTAACGGAACGGAGGAAGCCCTATTGATATATAATGGACAACAATATAAACGCAGCATGTAAAGTGTTGGTCCCAGGTTTTACGAGGTGAAATAAAATATCCCATATGCAGAGAAAGCTTATTTCTCTAAAATGTTGTGCACACATTTGTTTACATCCCTGTTAGTGAGCATTTCTCCTTTGCCAAGATAATCCACCCACCTGACAGAAGCTGATAAAACTCCATGATCATAACACAGGTGCACCTTGAGCTGGGGAAAATAAAAAGCCACTCTAAAATGTGCAGTTTTGTCACACGACACAATGCCACAGGTGTCTGAAGTTTTGAGGGAGCCGGCATTTGGCATGCTGACTGCAGGAATATGCACCAGAGCTGTTGCCAGAGAATTGATGTTGATTTCTCTACCATAAACTGCCTCCAATGCCATTTTAGAGAATTTGGCAGTCACAACCACAGGCCACGAGTAACCACGCCAACCACGCCGTCCCAGGACCACTTCACCTGCAGATGAAACTGAGGAGTATTTCTGTCTGTAATAAAGCCCTTTTGTGAGGAAAAACTCATTCTGATTGGTGGGGCCTGGCTCCCCAGTGGGTGGACCTGGCTCCCCAGTGGGTGGACCTTGCTCCCAGCTGGGTGGGCATATGCCCCCCCCAGGCCCACCCATGGCTACGCCACTTCCCAGTCATGTGAAATCCATAGATTAGGGCCTAATGAATTTATTTCAATTGACAGATTTCCTTATATGAATTCTAACTCAGTAAAATCGTTGAAATTTTTGCATGTTTGTGTTTATATATTTGTTCAGTATAATTAGAAAAGGCCTTATTTGATCTCTCCTAATCTCTTGGTTGGTGCTGCTGTTGTTGTTGAAGCCTGTACACGTAACCACTACTGTTTGTCAGATTCTAAGATGCTCACTGATTGGGTCTTGTTTTTGCAGCCGCAGCCATCAGAGAGCCGAGAGAGCTTTTCATATATCAACTACCCACTATTCTTGTTTGTATGTCTTTGCTTGTGTTTCTGTATTTAAGTGTGTGTGACTGTATATGTGTATTTCTGGGTGACTATATATGTATTTCTGGGTGACTATATGTGTATTTCTGGGTGACTATATATGTATTTCTGGGTGACTGTATATGTGTATTTCTGGGTGACTGTATATGTGTATTTCTGGGTGACTGTATATGTGTATTTCTGGGTGACTGTATATGTGTATTTCTGGGTGACGTATTTCTGGGTGACTGTATATGTGTATTTCTGGGTGACTGTATATGTGTATTTCTGAGTAACTGTATATGTGTATTACTGGGTGACTGTATATGTGTATTTCTGGGTGACTGCTCTATGTGTATTTCTGGGTGACTGTATATGTGTATTTCTGGGTGACTGTATATGTGTATTTCTGGGTGACTGTATATGTGTATTTCTGGGTGACTGTATATGTGTATTTCTGGGTGACTGTATATGTGTATTTCTGGGTGACTGTATATGTGTATTTCTGGGTGACTGGGTGACTGTATATGTGTATTTCTGGGTGACTGTATATGTGTATTTTTGACTGTATATGTGTATTTCTGGGTGACTGTATATGTGTATTTCTGGGTGACTGTATATGTGTATTTCTGGGTGACTGTATATGTGTATTTCTGGGTGACTGTATATGTGTATTTCTGGGTGATTATATGTGTATTTCTGGGGGTGTATTTCTGGGTGACTGTATATGTGTATTTCTGGGTGTATATGTGTATTTCTGGGTGACTGTATATGTGTATTTCTGGGTGTGACTGTATTTCTGGGTGACTATATGTGTATTTCTGGGTGACTGTATATGTGTATTTCTGGGTGACTGTATATGTGTATTTCTGGGTGACTGTATATGTGTATTTCTGGGTGACTGTATATGTGTATTTCTGGGTGACTATATGTGTATTTCTGGGTGACTGTATATGTGTATTTCTGGGTGACTGTATATGTGTATTTCTGGGTGACTGTATATGTGTATTTCTGGGTGACTGTATATGTGTATTTCTGGGTGACTGTATATGTGTATTTCTGGGTGACTGTATATGTGTATTTCTGGGTGACTGTATATGTGTATTTCTGGGTGACTGTATATGTGTATTTCTGGGTGACTGTATATGTGTATTTCTGGGTGACTGACTATATGTGTATTTCTGGGTGACTATATGTGTATGTATATGTGTATTTCTGGGACTGTGTATTTCTGTGTATTTCTGGGTGTATATGTGTATTTCTGGGTGACTGTATATGTGTATTTCTGGGTGACTGTATATGTGTGTTTCTGGGTGACTGTATATGTGTGTTTCTGGGTGACTGTATATGTGTGTTTCTGGGTGACTGTATATGTGTGTTTCTGGGTGACTGTATATGTGTGTTTCTGGGTGACTGTATATGTGTATTTCTGGGTGACTGTATATGTGTATTTCTGGGTGACTGTATATGTGTATTTCTGGGTGACTGTATATGATTGTATTTCTGGGTGCATGTATTTCTGGGTGACTGTATATTCTGGGTGACTGTATATTATTTCTGGGTGACTGTATATGTGTATTTCTGGGTGACATTGTTTACAGATTAGATGTGTGTTTCTCAGTACAGATTAAGTGCTGGGTTATTATGGGGGCAGGGGGTTGTGTGAGGTGAGTGGCCCCCATCGTGACTGTGCACTTTCCGCTGCAGGCCTCTGAATTATTCATTGGAGGAGGAAGCGCGTATGTGTGTGTGAAGGGGGGGGGGGTGGTACATACACACACCCTCCTTCCTATTCCTGTGTCCTTGACAATACACACTATTCCCAAATTCTACAGGTTACTATAGTGTTGTCTGCTTATCCGTGATGTGTTCACCTCCCTAGCCTGACTGTCCCTTGCAGCACACACGCCGCCTCTATTCAGTCCTTATCACCACAGTCCTGTTTTACACACCGCAGGCAGTGTAATGTGCTGCCTGTTTCCGCTCTAACGGGCCATGTCTAGGCTTGACAGTTCATGCAGCTTTAGGATTCTGATCATGGTATTCCGAACGCATCATGCATCTACACCGACATTTAGATGCGTCTACCATATCCACAGTGTGTCTGAATGATCTTTTCCAGTGCTATATGCAAATGTCAGTATGCATTCTACAAATGGTGGAATAGGCCAAATATGATAGTAACACAACAACAACTGATGCCAGTAGCTAAGTAGCCAGCTAACCTCTGTAACTAGCCAGCAAGCTAGCAAGCAATGCTAAAGGAATTGCAAATGGGTTAGCATAACTCTAGCCGAACCAAAAAATAGTTTTCTAAATATTAGCTAGCTTGCTAGCATTTATGAAGCCAGCAAACACGTTTATCACATGCTAGGAACATATTTCCTTCAACATTATAATGAAAATGTGCCTACAGGTCTCAAAACACAGGTTTTCTGGAGACATGTGGCATTAGTGCTGATGACTTCGCCCACTGTATGCACTTTCGGTAGCCTGATTGCTTCCAGACTGAGGAGAAATGCGCACACAATGCATCCCTGATTACCTTCTGAGGTGGTCAGGCATCTCCTGTCTTTTCAATGCCATCTTCATAGGCTGATAGCAGAAGTCGCATGAAACATATTCAGAATTTCCTCAAAACTGGACAAAATAGTAGAGAAATGCTATTTCTTATACAGGTGACCAAACTATTGTTAATACAGGGCTACAACTCAAAGTAAAGCTTATGGGGTCCCCTACAGGATAGCTCCCGCATTACACTAATTGCCAAAACCAGCGCACACACACATAATCTCCTTTGTAGCTGAACATTGTGTGCCCGAAGAGGATTCTACGATGACGGACAGACAACTGAGCCAATGGCGGAAGACTACAGACTACACCCCAGCTGAACCAATCCAAAGATCCGATCTTCCAGAATCAACCTACTTTCTGTTCTATATATAAGTGGTGTATTGATTGTAACGGTCTCTTTGTCTGCAGTTCCGTACGAACCAGCGGGAGAGCCGTAATTACGCTGTTCTAGATATCTTCACTCTGAATAAACTGTCGCTTGTCATACAATTTACCACCTTGTCTGAATCGATCCTTGACCAACTCGCCCGTCTACATATCTAATTTCTAACAGAACTTGGTAGGCAGAGGATGGTTTACTAACGATCCAGTCGAAGTGAGTTGATTTGGGTGTGAGAAGGCGAGTTGGTGAAAGGACGGTTCACGGAGGACGGGTGAAGACTTTCGGGGGAGGACAACAATTCTGCTCAACTCGGAAAACTGATCTCAAGGTGCACCATAAAAAAGGTAGGCAAAGCCTGTTAAATCAAACTTTGCATATTGTCGTATAGTCTGTCCAAATTTTGATCAGTTTTTTTTTTCCGAGTAAGTATGAATTCTTGTGTAAATTTATAATTTGCTGACGAGTCGAAAGAACAGTGTATGTGAACATATGTAGTAACGAACCGGCGACGGCCGGTGTGATTTAAATCATTGATGAGATATCAGTAAGGGGATAGCTAATTACTATTCATTAAATCTGGCGCCGAGGGGACAAATTGTAATTTTGGGACCCGTGACCCGGTCAGCACAGTCTCTAGCTTTCAATGATGAGTGATCACTGTTTTAAGGCCTGGATAGTTCCGATAGGGGTCGGGAATAGAGATCAGTAGGGGATAGCTAATTACTATTCATCAAATCTGGCGCCGAAGGGGATAAATTGTAATTTTATCCCGTGTCCCGGTACGGCCAGTCTGATAGAGATTCACCGATAGGGGTCGGACATGTGTGATAGTTCCGATAGGGGTCAGCTCGGGGATCAGGAATAGAGATCAGTAGGGGATAGCTAATTACTATTCATCAAATCTGGCGCCGAAGGGGATAAATTGTAATTTTATCCCGTGTCCCGGTACGGCCAGTCTGATAGAGATTCACCGATAGGGTCGGACATGTGTAACGTGGGGACGTGTTGTTTTGTCTTGTTTTGTCTTGTTTTGTCTATTTGTAACTGTTTGTTAAAATGCAATGTGGTTGTAATTGTTTCCATTAAGATTGTTGGTGGTGAGATAGAAGGAGAGAATTATTTAAAACTTCTATATTGTATGTACGATTAAATTACATGATTAAATTCAGGACCGAAATAAAACTGATTATAATTTAAATTATAATTTAAAGCAAATTCACAATGGCTTGTTTTGTCTTTTTGTCCCCCAATACTCCAAAGCTGAGGTTTAATGAGTTTCTAGAACAAAAAATAGAATATAGATCAGGGGAAAGAGAACGATTAAAAAGATTATAAAGAAAGTTTGGGAGGGATTGTTTAAAGCAAAGACAATGGACACAAAGCAGGTTAGTTCTAGGGGGAATATAGATCAGGGGCCCAGCTGAAAAAACGATGGAAGCCTATAGAAAGTTTGGGAGGGATTGCAGTTAAGAGGCCAGAGGACAAGGGGGGGAAGGGGCCCAGAAAAGAACAAAAATCACGTATATAAGAAAAAGGGACTAAACAGAGAGAAAGGGCAGAAGTGGAACTGAAGATAGGAACTTGGGCCATCGAAGAGGCGCTAAGAGCACAACTGAATAAAAAAAAACGGAAAAGGGCCGGGCCCGCGTCAACACAGGCCCCTGTGTTCCTTGTAAAAGAAGGAGTACTCCAAGGGGATACGTTGATCAAAGGGGGCCACCTGGAGTGTGAAGAATTAAAGCCTGGCCCATAGGGTTACTCCACACCAGGGGGTGCACAAAGGTGCACACCAGGGCCATCTGACATGCATGCCCCTCGATCTATGCGAGAACAGCTCCGCCCCAGTGGCCACACGAGGAATCCATTCATAGATGGAGCAGGGGGCAACGGGAGCAGCTTGAAGTCAGAGGGGAGGGGAACCCCCACCTCCTGCACATCCAGTGTGTACAGAGAACATAGAGGGGAACCAAGGAGCGATATTAGTCTCTGAAGGCTAAGATAGCCAAGGTGTGTGCAGGTACAAAACTGACATGGGTGGAGGCCCTGCCACTGGCGTTGATGGCCATGAGGTCATCACCTGGGGCAGGGACTCATCTCTCACCCCACGAAATAATGACAGGAAGAGTAATGCCAGGTCCACCAAGAGAGGGAGGTCATATGCCCCCTCTTGATGTACACCAGATAGGTATGACTGACTATGTAAGAAAATTGACGGAACTGTCCGCAGCTCTTTCCAAACAGATACACAAAGTCCATGGGGGGGAGCTGACGGGAGATCCAGAGCAACCAAGGGTAAAGGTCGGAGACTGGGTAAGGATCATGGTCCACAAGAGAAAGTGGCAGGATCCCAGGTGGACTGGACCGTACGAAGTGAAGGAGGTTACTTCACACTCGGTCCAGGTCAAAGGTAAATCAGGGGCGCCTTGGCACCACTTGACTCATTGTGCACCAGCTTCGATACCCAATAGAACACTGACAGAGGTCAGGGTCGACTTGAGCGACTTGAATTCGGCTCCAATACAACCCGATTAGCAGGTGACGATGTGGACCAGACTCCCATCAGCATCGGCTAATAGGCCTCCTAGAGACAGGGGTTATCCCTGGACTAGACTGGGCATATCTGGCCCCGGTTTTTTTTGTGTGTTTGTAAATGCATATGTCTACTGAATGATAAATTGAACGAATGTTTAGACAATGTTTTAGATGTGTTGACTATATTGAGTGAATGTTCAAACAATGTTTTAGATGTGCTCTGGCGTAAATGAAGATTTGTGAGACTCAAATCGTGTGCATGAAATATGCTTGATATTCAGTCGGGGACTAATATCGGTATGAATGAGGTCGGGGACCAAGCGAGTGTGGTACATTAGGTATTTCAGTTGGAGCTGGTACCGGTGAGAATGTTGAAAAAGTCGCAGGCTTGCTGATGAGAGTTATATCATAGAATATTGAGGGGGTGTGCATGACTGTTGAAAAAAAAAGTGTTCAACTCTATTAACGTGAAATTCTTTTTGTAGATTTGGGGAGACAATTTGGAGAAACACGAATAAGACATGAAACATCGAGACAAATTATTTGAGTTTGAGGGGATTATCATAATTATTAGGTTTTGTTTATGTAGTACATGTTTGGGTTAAGGGGATTTCCATGTTCCCAGAGACATGATATTTTAAAGAGGCACGCTCACATATGGAACTTTTAGTTTTTATGGAGTTTTAATTACACAAGTGATTTATATTTTATTTTAAGGATAAAGGGTTCTTTAATATGTCTAATATGGTATGGAACACGAATGTAGGGGGATGGTGTAACCTTTGACCTGCTTTCATGGCTCTCTCGGGTGGTCTGATCAGCCACAAGGGGGTGCCATTTGAATAATGAATTTGTGGTCATGGGTAATACTGTCTAAAAAATAAATGAAAAGATTAAAAAGTTTTTTGAAATTTATTTTTTTTGAAAGGTTTAATTATAGTGGAGTTTACTTAACCTATATAAAGACTTTAGAAATTGCCACCATAGACATGTTTTTCTAAAAATAAAAATCCATGAGTTTAGATAAAGCCAGACAGTGAGACATTTAGTTAAAATGTGGAAACATGGGAAAAGGCAGACAGAAGAGCCCTCCCCCGCACTGCAGAGACCTTGAAGGTTGGAGAGCAGAGAGGAGAAGTTTTAGAAGGGAGCCAGGACGAGCAAAGATAACAGAATGTGTAGATAACAGTCACTGAGTGGAGACAAAAGGGAGAATTGGACATGTGGAAAATTAAAGGGGTGCTCCTACATGATAATGTCAGAACAGAAGGATAATATACTAATCTTACCTAAGTCATTATTTAGAGTAGGTAAGGTTGTTACCTGGGCAGAGCCAGGTATCAAAAGGGGGATAGGTAAATTGTGGTCTAGGATAGGATGGGGCCTATTGGATAAGAAACTAATCATTTAAAAAAAAATGTAGCTAAACAAATGGGCATAGAAGGTAAAGATATAATCAGATAAAACATATGAGAAACTGTTTGTTAACCAAGCCTGTATGTCCAGCATTTTATGCATTATAGGTGAACTACAGGTGAAGTCACTCAATCCAGTCCCAGAGGCTTGTTGGGGGGACCATACCAAGGTCTCCTGGTGACAGCTAGCTGAAAGAGCTACCCGGATTCATATCGCACGGCGGGAGGGTAAGACACATTTACACTATCGAACAATAAACAGTGTTCGAGAGGAGAACTGGAATTAACAGAATTCCGGGGGCCATCTCTCGAATGAAGTAACCCTCCCTGTCCTGTCACCCCTGTTTTTGTTCATAGAAGTGAAGATGTGTCTGGCTCTTGCTAAGTGATGTGTTCTCGGGGAAAGGGTGGGGCTTCACATGGAAGCTGTTTGTCTGAGCTGTCTTATCGTGGGTGACATCCCAAATAACACAGCTCTGGACGAATCAGTGCCCGAAGCCTCAGCTGGTTTGACCACCCTGGCTCACGGGTTGACAGAAAACTCTGGGGTGGATACTTCTCTGATTAATTGGGTTTGATAGTATGTTCAGAAAATGGGGAAAATATTATGATCACTGTATTATGGGCTACATTCACCTGTGTGACTGTTTTAGTTTTATGGGGCTGTTGTCTATGAGGGCTTATTTCCAGGACTCTGGAGAAATCAATGGAAATAGATGGTGATGTACCAGCGGATTCCAGGTTCTGACCCGTGGAGTGCTGAATGTATGTCTACAGAACAAGTGGACGAAAATTATAAATGAAATTATATTAAATTGGGAGGGTGTCCGTATGGGGATTACATGATAACCGACTTGGGACAGTTCTGGGATTGGAGAAGAGGGTATCCTTATAGCATAGGGGAAAACCTGGGAGCACTGTTGAACTTTGTAAAGGTGATGAAATCCTACTAACCATCAAAACTATTAAGCTCTCTGATGCAGACACTTACACCCTCGGACTACAAAGGACCGGGACAGACACGATGGGTGGGTTTTCTATTAAGGTGCTGCCAAAACCAGAGGTCCCAGACGAACCAGGGCCAGACACACTCCTCTACCACCCCTGGACCGAACCTGCCACCACTGTGTTAAAAATCCCATTCAGGTAATTAATGTTAGAGACTATTCAGCTATTGATCAATTAGACACTGAGACTGGTTTTGATGGTAGGGACAATTTGTGGCTGTCTTATATGAGGTATACAGCTAAGACCCTGAAAAGAAAGGACTGCATGAGTTACATGAAACATTGGTCATGCTAGACCTGTTCTGGCTACACACCCATTTGCTATAGGAGAAGGAGAGGGGTGGTTGTGTATTCTGAGAGGTTTTTACCAGGTTTAGCCCAATTCAACTCTCTGTTCCTCTTTGAGCCTTATGTCTCCTACAGTACCTCCTCATCGGGCCCCTTGGGGTGTTGAGGCATATGGGGGCAATTACAGTTGCATCACGGGTACAGGTAATGGCATTGATTATGAGAGATTGCCTGAAGCTGATTGCAGTAGTAACATAGCCATTAATTCCACTTGGCCAGTTACAGGCCTAAACCAAACTAGTGGTCTGGCTGATGTGTGGTGGATCTGTGGACCCAAAAGAGTGCTGAGACCCATTCTTAGAGGAGACTGGCAAGGTACGTGTGCTCTGACCAGTTTGATAATTCCACTGACCATTGTTGATGTTACTGCTGAACAGCTGTTGGGTTCTGTATCCAGGGGACCTGAAAACATTCCATTCCATGGGAGACATAGACGTAGTGCTCCATGGACAGAGGATGTAGTTGACATACACACTAACCTGTTGGGAGTGCCAATGGGGGTTCCTCATGAGTTTCAGGTCTTGGGTAGGAATGATGGATTATAGGTCCAGCCATAGTGGATGCAAGGCAGACTGCATGGATTCATTACATCTACTATGATCAACAGCGTTTTGTTAATTACCCCCGTGATGCACTCACTGGTATGTCTGAACAGTTTGAGGCCACATCTAGGGTTGCCAGACAGAATAGACTTGCTTTGGTATGCTTCTTGCCAGTCAGGGGGCGTCTGCAAGATGTTCGGTGAACAATGTTGCACGTAACACCAGTCCAGATGGTAGTATATCTAAGGCCCTTAGTGGGCTTGATGCACTTGATGCATTATCTGCTGAGATGAGGACCATGGCGGGGGTGGAGGAGTCTGGCCTGTTCTCTTGGGTGGGAGCCTGTTTTGGTAAGTACACTAGTATGGTGGTTACTGGATTTCTGACCCTAATTCTTGTATTTTTGTTATTGATGTGTTGTGATGCTTGCATCATACCGTGTTTCAAGAAGTCTGTTACAGATGTGGTGAAGGCTTCAGGCATGATGATGCCTTTGCTTGATGCTCCAGTTGGAGATGCTGATACTGAAGCATGCTTTCAGGGGAGGATGAGACTGACTGAGGATGACCCATGGTATGCTGTGGGTGAGGTAGTAGAATAAATCTTACACCACCACAGTTCCTTGTTATACATTTTTATGATAGGTTTTCTTTCCAGTATGTTTGTTCTCCCTGTTGTGAAGGTTTCGAGTCCCTGGGTGGCATGAAGCCCAACTGGTGCAGGATAGGAGTAGATGAGGACCAGATGGTTTATAATAATGCTTTGCTCTGCTTTACTCTGTTTTCCATGACCAAAGTTTTATCCTGTATCTTACATGTCAATAAACAAAGTGTTATCCTGTTTTTGCTAAGTGACACCCTTGTGGGTGTCAAAAGGGGGACTTAAATTTCACACCATTTTCTTTTGTTCTGTTTTTGAATGAGCTGTTCTCTTTTGACATGAAGGTATTTTAAACTTTGTGACTGTTATATGATTCATTGCTGAATTTTTGTTCACACCCTTGGGGGGGTGTGAAAAAGAGGGATTATTGGATCCTGTGTTTTACATTATAGCCATTACCATATATATGATTGAATATTATCTGCTGTTGGCTTGTGTTGATGTATGTAAGTGGTATGCAACATAGCTGACTTGAAACATTGTTAAGAGTGTCAGGGCCAGGGGACTTTCTCATGCTGAAAAAAAAAAAAAAAAAATACAGAAGGGAGGGCACATTCAGAGCGTGGGGTTGCGAGAACAAGCGGTCTTTTGTTAGATAACAGGAGCCAGGTGCGAGATAACGGTATGGAGCATGAGAGCCTGGCTGCAACTTCTCTTATGACATTCCAGAATCGTATTGCCATTGATATGTTACTCTCTGAGAAGGGCGGAGTTTGCTCTATGTTTGGTGACCAGTGTTGTACTTTCATCCCTAATAACACAGCCTCGGATGGTAGCTTGACCATAGCTCTGGAAGGTCTGCGGACGCTTAATGGTAAAATGAAATCTCATTCAGGGATTGATACCTCGATGTGGGACTCCTGGATGAGTGCGTTTGGTAAATATAAAACCCTGGTGTCCTCCATTTTGGTATCCATTTCGGTGTTCGCTGCCATTTTAGTTCTCTGTGGATGCTGTTACATTCCATGCATCCATTCCCTTACCACTAGGGTTATCTCTAGAGCCATTGACCCTTCCTCCCCTTCCCAGATGTTTCCTCTGCTGGATAAAGACCTACTTGAATTCGAGGATGAGGAGGAGAGTGCCTATTAGGTTTACATATATCTGCTGTTGCCTGATGGGGATGTATGTATGTGTTATGCAAGTGGATCATTCCGCCTGACTTGCCTAGTTTAATTCACATCTCTTTGGAGATGTGAAGAGAGGGAATCACAACTTTTTCCTGCGGGAAAAAGTTGGCTTATGTAGACAAGCATTTTACTTTTATTTTGAGCTGTTGTTCTCCGCTCTGTTAAATGAGGGTTGTAAGTTCCTAGGTGGCTGGTAGCCAACTTAGTACATAGTGGGATGTAATGGAGAACATGATGGTAATACATATATATCTATTTCTGTTTAATACCGTGCCTTATTTCATAGTCCCCTTGGGAGAAGTTTCTCTTTGTGTCTGAATCTAGTTAAGTTGTGTCACGTCTCTGGTGAGACGTGAAGAGAGGGTTTTGTAGAGAAATGCTATTTCTTATACAGGTGACCAAACTATTGTTAATACAGGGCTACAACTCAAAGTAAAGCTTATGGGGTCCCCTACAGGATAGCTCCCGCATTACACTAATTGCCAAAACCAGCGCACACACACATAATCTCCTTTGTAGCTGAACATTGTGTGCCCGAAGAGGATTCTACGATGACGGACAGACAACTGAGCCAATGGCGGAAGACTACAGACTACACCCCAGCTGAACCAATCCAAAGATCCGATCTTCCAGAATCAACCTACTTTCTGTTCTATATATAAGTGGTGTATTGATTGTAACGGTCTCTTTGTCTGCAGTTCCGTACGAACCAGCGGAGAGCCGTAATTACGCTGTTCTAGATATCTTCACTCTGAATAAACTGTCGCTTGTCATACAATTTACCACCTTGTCTGAATCGATCCTTGACCAACTCGCCCGTCTACATATCTAATTTCTAACATTTCTCTAAACTCTGAATAGGAATGGAGTGATAGGCCTCAGGCTCAGGCTGGGTTACAGGCCTATTCAGGCTGGTTATACGCAGACTATCACATTCAACCTAATGGAGTGATAGGCCTACTCAGGCTGGTTATAGTCAGACTATCACATTCAACCTAATGGAGTTACAGGCCTATTCAGGCTAGTTATACGCAGACTATCACATTCAACCCATATAGGCCATCTATCCTATTTAAAATGTAATGACGACAGGCCTCCCAGGTGGCGCAGTGGTCTAGGGCACTACATCGCATGGCTAGCTGTGCCACCAGAGACTCTGGGTTCGCGCCCAGGCTCTGTCGCAGCCAGCCGCGACTGGGAGGTCTGTGGGGCTAGGCCAACTAGCGTCATCCGGGTTAGGGAGTGTTTGGCCGGGCACAGTTTCTCATCGCACACCAGCGACTCCTGTGGCGGGCCGGGCACAGTGCACGCTAACCAAGGTAGCCAGGTGCACTGTGTTTTCTCCGACACATTGGTGCGGCTGGCTTCCGGGTTGGATGCACGCTGTGTTAAGAAGAAGTGTGTGGTGTCAAAAAGGGCAGCAAAGTAGCCACTTCTCTCCAGGAAAAACATAATGGATAGACTGATATTCTGGTTAGTTAGTTAGCAGTTAGCTGTTGTTAAAATAGTCTAGCTTAGGGGTGTTTTGGACTGGACTGCTGAGGACTGGGGTAAAGTCATCTTCTCTGATGAATCCCCTTTCTGACTGTTTGGGGCATCCAGAAAAAAGCTTGTCCAGAGAAGACAAGGTGGACCATCAGTCCTGTGTCATGCCAACAGTAAAACATCCTGAGACCATTCATGTGTGGGGTTGCTTCTCAGCCAAGGGAGTGGGCTCACTCACAATTTTGCCTATGTGAATAAATCCATGAATAAAGAATGGTACCAACACATCCTCTGAGAGCAACTTCTCCCAACCATCCAGGAACAGTTTGATGACGAACAATGCCTTTTCCAGAATGATGGAGCACCTTGCCATAAGGCAAACGTGATAACTAAGTGGCTCCGGGAACAAAACATCAATAATTTGGGTCCATGGCCGGGAAACTCCCCAGACCTTAATCCCATTGAGAACTTATGGTCAATCCTCAAGAGGCGGGTGGACAAACAAAAACCCACAAATTCTGACAAACTCCAAGCATTGATTATGCAAGAATGGGCTGCCATCAGTCAGGATGTGGCCCAGAAGTTAATTGACAGCATGCCAGGGCGGATTGCAGAGGTCTTGAAAAAGAAGGGTCAACACTGCAAATATTGACTCTTTGCATCAACTTCATGCAATTGTCAATAAAAGCCTTTGACACTTATGAAATGCTTGTAATTATACTTCAGTTTTCCATAGTAACATCTGACAACATTATTTAAAGACACTGAAGCAGCAAATTTAATCTGGAAATTAATATTTGTGTCATTCTCAAAAGTGAAAGTAAAAACTCTGAAGTAAAAGAAAAGAGCCACCGTGCATTGTGGACTCTGAGAAGAAAAATGGAATGGAATCAGAGGACGAGGGATGGCTGCTTCAACTGAAATCAATGGAATATCGGAGGTTGCTGTGAAAAGTCTACCTACGTGTCCCAGCCACTCTGCGCCATTGTCGCAAGTGGACAAGGAACCCATAGGAGAGGCAGGAGCAGCGGCAGGACAAAAAAAGAGCAGAGAGGGTCTCCTCAACCCAGCAGAGAGGTGGGCCCAGCTCCAGAAAGGCACGCACCACAGAGAGAGTGGAGTGAGTATGCCCAGCATGGACAGATCAAAATCAGAAAGATAAGCTTAGCTTCAGAATACCAAATTGAAAAAGGATACAGTGAATTAGACATCATAGAAGCAGTAAGCAGAGCTGTGAGCCCAGTAGTCCTGTGAAGTCAAATAGTTACTGCATGAGTGGAGCAGGTTCCATGTCTCACCAGAGGGATTACCACAAAGGAAACATAAAAAAGGACAGAAGTTGTGGTACCAGGTCAGTACAGAACACTAATTTACAAGTACTGTCCTTACACACTGAAGTGGCCCATCTACTGTAGGGACAGAATGAGTGATAAACTTGGCACGACAAAGATTTTATTGACAGCGCATGAATCATTACATTGAACACTTTTTGTAAGTGTGTCAAACAAAATAAACCTAGTGTAGTGACTACTGCACCTCCTTTCCAGATGATTTCAAATGACTGTGCATTTAAATAAAAGCAGAGGGGGCTACGAGTACATTTGAGTTATTTTAGGTCACTTTACAACAATTGCGCAAGCCTACCCCACCAGAGAAAAGTCAGGGGAAACTACAACAAAAAAAGCTTTGAGGACTTTTTCCCCCCAAAGTTTGGCTTTGTGTATAAAATCCATCAACACGACCAGAACTTATCTCCTCGTTATGACACTAGTGAAACATTTGGGACAATATTTATTTATTGTGGGAAGGGTGTGAGGGGCTTAATACAGTGGTATTCCAGTTACTAGGGGAAACTCAGGTGAAGCCCATTGGAAATAACAAAAATAAGTGTGTTTTTAAGGATGAAAACTAACAAAAATGCTGTAAACCGCTATTACATCGTTCTGACATGATTAAAAAGTAAAGCAAACAGCATCTTTCGTGTTGGAGTTTATATTATAAGCTCATAGGAAGGATAACATGGGAAACAATACTTTTATCTAGCATCTAGTCATCGTGGTTGTACTTTTGGAATGGTTTTAGAACGATTCACTAAACTCTTTTCCTGGATATCCGTGTTCTTAACAGTTTACATGTCACATTAGCATACCGACGGTTGGGTAAATATCCAGAAAGACCAACGGACTACCCTGGTGTAAAATACAGTAGAAAACAAGTCCGATTACACAGATCAGGTCAAATAGTTTTTATTAGGGCGATAAACAAGAATGGAAGGTAGTCTCTGTAACTTTCCTCAAAATAACAAAAGCACAGTGTAAAGGAAACATTTTGATAAAGTACTGCACTGATATCACCTAGACCAAGGACAAATTCACAAAACAAAAATGACTTACAAAGATATCACCAAATGAAGTATTTTTCCTAATTGGCATCCAAAATGAAGAATAAAGTACAGTGTTGTCATGGAGTGTGTTAACCTGTTATGTAAACATACTCTGTAATACATGAATAGAATATTGCAATGGTGAAATGGCAGCAGTTGTGTTGTAAGGTGCTGGAGTCTCCCTGCAATGTAGGTGCACCAGAGCTGTTGAATGTTCTGCAGTCAGCATGCCAATTGCACGCTCCCTCAAAACATCAGACATCTGTGGCATTGTATTATGTCACAAAACTGCACATTTGAGTGCCCTTTTATTTCCCCCAGCACAAGGTACACCTGTGTAACGATCGTGCTGTTCAATCTTTTTGATATGCCACACCTTTCTGGTGGATGGACTATCTTGGCAAAGGAGAAATGCTCACTAACAGGGATGTAAACAAATGTGTGCACATCAATTTGTGCCAAAAAAATTGAGATAAATGATTTAACCTTTATTTAACATTTCTGGGATCTTTTATTTCAGCTCATGTAACATGCGAACAACACTTTACATGTTGCATTCATATTTTTGTTCAGTGTATCTTCAATCTTGTCTGTAACTGTTATCGCATCAGCATCCACAGTCTCAAATTTCCTGACAATGTTAGGTTGTTACTCGTTATCACAAACACAAAGTCAAAATTTGCTACACTGGATTTACAGTAGATAACACAGCCACAAAGTCTCAGTGCGGATGTTGATGCCAAGTCATCACAGTGGCGACCACCAATGAGAGCTGGGGTTTCTGGGATATCGTGTTCAAATCTAGAAAAAAAAATATTGCATACTTGCCAGAGGGGACACCTGTACACACATAGTTAACGCAGGGATCTCCAAAAACACCTGTCCACACAACTCCATAGAGTTGGGTAGAGCTGCTTTAATTAGTTTTTGAGCCCTTTATGTGGAATAACTAACAGAGAGCTCTCTCTGAAATGAGATGTTCTGGGCCCCTTGGTCAGTTCAGAGTAATGACTGAAGACCTCTATGTTGATAAATGTGTCTGTTTTTCTTCATATGTTTTGTATATTGTTTATATTTGTTTGATTGTGTTGATACAGGGCTCATCTGTGAAAGAGACCCTAGTCTCAATAACAAGAAGTTAGCTGATGGCGGTGGTAGGCCTGATCACAGACGATAATGAGACAGCCTTATAGGGAGGAGGTCAGAGACCTGGCAGTGTGGTGCCAGGACAAACAACCACTCCCTCAACGTCAGCTGATTGTGGACTACAGGAAACAGAGGGCCGAGCACGCTCCATTCACATCGATGGGGCTGTAGTGGAGCAGGTTGAGAGCTTCAAGTACCTCGGTGTCTACATCACTTAGGATCTATCATGGTCCACACACACTGATACAGTTATGAAGAAGTGTTAGGTTTTAATTCTCAGAGTAAAAAAACGATGAAAAGCTTAACCAAGACACTATGAAAAGCTTAACCAAGACACTATGAAAAGCTTAACCACGTTTATTCTGCCCAGAGGATCAATACACAGATGTCCACCCGTCTCCCCTATAGCAATCCTGTGACTTCCTCCCATCCACCCAACACATTCCAAAGTCATCTGGCTCCTACGGATAACCATTAACTTCTGACGTAAAAACAGTCTTTAGGGCCTCCCGGGTGGCGCAGTGGTTAAGGGCGCAGCACTAGCTGTGCCATCAGAGACTCTGGGTTCGTGCCCAGGCTCTGTCGTAACCGGCCGCGACCGGGAGGTCAGTGGAGCTACGCACAATTGGCCTAGCGTTGTCCGGGTTAGGGAGGGCTTGGCCGGTAGGGATGTCCTTGTCTCATCGGGCACCAACGACTCCTGTGGCAGGACAGGCACAGTGCGCGCTAACCAAGGTTGCCAGGTGCACAGTGTTTCCTCCGACACATTGGTGCGGCTGGCTTCCGGGTTGGATAAGCGCTGTGTTAAGAAGCAGTGCGGCTTGGTTGGGTTGTGTATCGGAGGACGCATGACTTTCAACCTTCGTCTCTCCCGAGCCCGTACGGGAGTTGTAGCGATGAGACAAGATAGTAGCTACTAAAACAATTGGATACCACAAAATTGGGGAGGAAAATTGTGTTACATTTTTTTTTTACAAAAAAAAATAAAAAACAGTCTTTATAACTCCTCAGACACTATACTTCTGAGTATAACAATGTTCCAAGTTTAACCCAGAATCTAACAACAGGCACGACATTGCCTCTTCCCCCTCAGTAGGCTGAAAAGATTTGGCATGGGCCCTCAGATCCTCACAACGTTCTACAGCTGCATCATTGAGAACATCTTGACTGGCTGCATCACAGCTTGGCATCCGACCTCAAGGCCCATATAGAGGGTACTGCCGACGTCCCAGTGCATCACTGGGGCCGTGCTCCCTGCCATCCAGGACCTCTATACCAGGCGGTGTCAGATGAAGGCCTTATAAATTGTCTAAAGTCACCTAAGTCATAGACTGTTCTCTCTGCTACCGCACGGCAAGCGGTACCATTGCACTTTTTTTTGACTCATCACAAATGCTGCTGCAACTGTTTATTATCTATCCTGTTGCCAAGTCACTTTATTTCTAGTTATTTGTACATTCCTACCTCAATCACCTCGTACCCTGCATATCGACTTGGTACTGATACCCTGTCTATGTAGCCAAGTTATGGTTAATCATGTATCACTTTTATTATTCTGTGTTTTTATTCTTCTATTATTTCTCTATTATCTTTGTCTCTGCATTGTAATACCCAAAACAATGTTGAAAATCCAGTTTGATTTAGTCAGTGTAAGTATCTGTGTTCTATTGGGGTTTTCAAGGGAGAGAATGATTGTTTTGGCAACTTATTCCATTGGGCTGCAATAGCGTTTGCAATACGCTGGATCTTCAAGTCTTCAGGGACACCCCAAACCCTGGTACTCTGAAGGAGACAGACCCTGTACACAATGAAGCTGTGGTAGTAGAATACCGAGAGGGGACGTAATCAAAGGTAGTATGCTGTTCCAATCCGTGTTAAGTTCTGGGTGTGAAAGCGGAGCCTTCACTGTGGTGAGCCACAGAGGACTGTATACAGTCCAGCTCTGTGACACCAGGAGTGTGAGCGTTTATTTTTGAGCTATTTCGTACTGTAGGTCTGAACAAAAATTTAGTGAACTTCACACATTTGCTGATAACTACTTTATTGAGGCAAAATGCACTTGATATGTGATTGTCTCACCCAGTGCACTGTAAGTCACTCTGAATAAGACTGTCTGCTAAAATGACTGAAATCTAAACAACATGGTGACAACATACAGTGGCTTAGCTGCAGAGTGGAACACAAAGACCGATGACAGTGCAACACTGTCTATATCGATTCATAAAAGCCCCTCAAAACAATTTGATGACATTCGGATGTTATATCATTGTAATAGAGACATTTTTATCATAGTTCCAATAAATGCCAAAAGAACAACAGAAAATACATGACAGGTTCACAATAGAATTGAAGGCTATTTGTAGTATAATTCTACAAGAAATGTAAAATGATTACATTAAATATATATATAATCTTACTCCTTTTCAAGTAATATCCACTAGGGGGCAGCATAGTTTCAAATATTACATTTATGAATGTGTCTAGGAATGGTCTGCTCACCAAGGACACACTGGAACCAGGCAATGTAAATTAAACTTAAAATTTGACATTTATTTTTCATATAGTCATTTTCTATACATATCTGTCACAATCCATCATCTGCTGTTGCTAAATCCATCTTTCAAGCAAAAGCCTTTCATGAACATTTAGCGAAATACTAACTTGACATGTTATTCATTAGGGTTAGTCTGGAAATGCTTGAGCTGAGGTAATGGAAATGTCAGCATTGTTCTACAAAATCAGGAAAATAATTCTGCCAGTCCTTTCTCCTCTATAAGCAATCAGCACAGTCATAAGAACGGATTTCCCTCAACATCATCAACTACAAGAACACATTTCCTTTTTCACAATATGTCCATTCCCCCCTCAGAGTCTCATCTGAGAAACCATTCTGTTGAGTGAGTTCTCTTTATAGGGCTATTGTCATTTCTATTTCCTAGTTTTGATTAAATCAAATAAGTAGACATACTTTTTATCCCCAGAATTGACCAACAACTTCACAGAGGAAGGAGATTTCTTCTATTGGTCTGTACTGAGTTTCCCATTATTCTAATGGTATGTATTGTATTGTTGTGATACAAAGTCACTATGGCATTTTGACTTGACCACAAAACACCACCACCCTCTTCCTGAGGTGTGACACAGTGAGAACAGATCATTGGCACCTATGTTTAGAGACCTATGGTCTCAATCTAATGTTAGTGTCACACCCTTATCAGTTTCCCCTGTCCTTGTTACTGTCTCCCCCCCCAGGTGTCGCTTGTTATCCCTGGTGTATATATCCCTGTGTTTCATGTCTCTCTGTGCCAGTTCGTCTTGTACGTTCCATGTCAACCAGCTGGGTTTTCCCATGCGCCTGCGTTTTCGATTATCTTTTACTAGTCCTCCCGGTTTGGACACTTGCCTGTTTTCTGGACTCTGTACCTGCCTGCCTGCCCTGACCTTGACCCTGCCTGACCACTCTGCCTGCCCTGACCTTGACCCTGCCTGACCACTCTGCCTGCCCTGACCACTCTGCCTGCCTTGACCTTGCCTGACCACTCTGCCTGCCCTGACCATTCTGCCTGCCCTGACCTTGACCCTGCTTAAACATTCTGCCTGCCCTGACCTTGACCCTGCTTAAACATTCTGCCTGCCCTGACCTTGACCCTGCCTGACCACTCTGCCTGCCCTGACCTTGACCCTGCCTGACCATTCTGCCTGCCCTGACCTCGAGCCTGTCTGCCAGTCTGTACCTCCTGGACTCTGATCTGGTTTTGACCTATTGCCTGTCCACAACCATTCTCTTGCCTACCCCTTTTTGGACGTATTAAATATCAAAGACTCAAACCATCTGCCTCCCGTGTCTGCATCTGGGTCTCGCCTTGTGCCGTCATAGTTAGATTATTATATAATGGTAATCACTCACGCTGGAGGGAGATGTAAGTATGATGAGTGCGAAAGGTTTATGGAATGTACTTTCAACACACTTTTTTTCCATTTCGTCATAGCCTTGTCTGCTTGAAAACCTCTTTTGGCCATTTCTGGAAAGAATTCAAATGTGTTAAGTAAGAATACAGACATAAATATTTTGGGCTGGTTTCACACACATTAATTCTAGTCCTGAACTAAAAATCATTCTAAAAGGACATTCTCCATTAAACATGTTTCTTAGTGCACGACTACATTGCCCTCCAACTAATATTCACACCATCGGTAAATACGAGCAAAACGGGCTGTGAATTTTTTATTTGCTGTTTATCCTCTTGGTCCTTCATTCAAAAATATTCACATAAATCGAGCCTTTTAATAAAAAAAATTATGAAATATTTTTCTCCGAAACTTGTGTGCCACAATTATTGGCACCCCTAGAAATTCTTATGAGTAAAATCTAGCTGAAGTATATTCTCATTCATATTTAATGTTATAAGTTCACCCAAGTGATTAGCAACACTTAAGTGGTAAGCCATGACTTCCTGTTTCACTGGGGTATAAATATGAGGAGACACACAGGCCAAGTTTCCTTAGTCATCCATCACTATGGGAAAGACCAGAGAATGCAGTAATGATGTACAACAGAAGGTTGTTGAGCTTCACAAATCAGGAAATGGCTACAAGAAAATATCTCAACGGTTGAAAATTCCCATTTCCACGATCAGGGCAATAATTAAGAATTTTAAAACAACTGGAGATGTTAACAATCGACATGGAAGAGGACGTGTCCCCCCAAGGCACATTAAGGAGGATTGTGGTCATAAAAATCTCAAAGGATCACAGCTGGAGCATTGAAGATGTAAATTGTGTCTTGGTGTCAACAAGTCTCCAGCACTATCAGATTGCCTTTGTCTGATACTACAGGCTAGTTACTACAGGCTAGTTACTACTGATACTACAGGCTAGTTACTACTGATACTACAGGCTAGTTACTACAGGCTAGTTACTACTGATACTACAGGCTAGTGTAGAGAAATGCTATTTCTTATACAGGTGACCAAACTATTGTTAATACAGGGCTACAACTCAAAGTAAAGCTTATGGGGTCCCCTACAGGATAGCTCCGCATTACACTAATTGCCAAAACCAGCGCGCACACACATAATCTCCTTTGTAGCTGAACATTGTGTGCCCGAAGAGGATTCTACGATGACGGACAGACAACTGAGCCAATGGCGGAAGACTACAGACTACACCCCAGCTGAACCAATCCAAAGATCCGATCTTCCAGAATCAACCTACTTTCTGTTCTATATATAAGTGGTGTATTGATTGTAACGGTCTCTTTGCCTGCAGTTCCGTACGAACTAGCGGAGGAGCCGTATTTACGCTGTTCTAGATATCTTCACTCTGAATAAACTGTCGCTTGTCATACAATTTACCACCTTGTCTGAATCGATCCTTGACCAACTCGCCCGTCTACATATCTAATTTCTACTAGTTACTACAGGCTAGTTACTAGTTACTACAGGCTAGTTACTACTGATACTACAGGCTAGTTACTACTGATACTACAGGCTAGTTACTACAGGCTAGTTACTACAGGCTAATTACTACTGCTACTACAGGCTAGTTACTACAGGCTAGTTACTACTGATACTACAGGCTAGTTACTACAGGCTAGTTACTACAGGCTAGCTACTACAGGCTAGCTACTACAGGCTAATTACTACAGGCTAATTACTACAGGCTAGTTAATACAGGCTAGCTACTACAGGCTAGTTACTACAGGCTAGTTAATACAGGCTAGTTATTTCAAAGCAACATTTGTCTCAGCACTCCTGTACCATAGAACGCTACTGTCATCGTATTTCCTGTGATACACAATATCCCAGGAGACAGTAGTGGCTGTTACCCCTTACACCAGCATGGTTGGGTTGTTTGTGGCAGGTAGGACTGATGCTCCCATAGTCAGTGGAATATCAAAACTGTTGTTGTGAGAGCACGCTTCTCTTGTTCTTTGGATCCAGACAGGGACAGGGTTCAAATCCACAGTTTAGCGGTTAAAGCCTGTACAATGGAATGTGGGTGATGTCACATTTTCCACTCTGCACAATGGCTAGTAGTGACAATAAGGTGCATTTTCACTGAATTTGCACATAAACCAATACATCAAATAGGCGTGAGTTTAGCAGGCAGACATGACCAGGCTCAAAACCAAATGACACAGTAATTTATGCGGAACAAAATTACCTCGTTGGATTTGCAACATTAAAATGTGACTCAGAGAGACCAGCTGCTATTGCTCATAACAGATTAAATTCATATGAAACTATTTTAGTCAGAGATAACATTCAGGAGAATAGACAACAATTCTACGATAGAAACTAGAATAAAAAATGTTTTGGGATGAATCTGTTCATCAATTTTATGAATTCCAGTGGAAACATTTTTCCTGTGGCTCAATTGGTAGAGCATGGCGTTTGTGGGGTTATGGGTTTGATTCCCACTGGGGACTAGTATGAAAATGCATGCACTCGATCTGGACAAGAGTGTCGAATGCATGACGTAAACGTACATTTTCTCACTTCAGTTTGATGTAAATCAGTTTCATGCTTCTCTGAATTTTTCAGCAAAATGTTTATCTGGATCTCAATGTTCTCACGGGCAACGGGTGTAGTTTTGTTTGACAATCTTCTTCAGCAAAAAAATAGCTCACTTGTACAATATATCCTGCAAAACACACACACACACACACACACACACACACACACACACACACACACACACACACACACACACACACACACACACACACACACACACACACACACACACACACACACACACACACACACACACACACACACACACACACATATATATATTCCAGACATCTGCAAGATACCAGTCCAGGAATCCACTCATTTCTGTAGCAGAACATTCCAAGCAACCTACTCGGATTCCTTTGCTACTCTTCCAGATTGAGTAACTTATAAAAATCTATCATATCATTGGTATGTGGATGACACCCAACCACTCTCTGTTGGCTGGGCTCCCCACTTCTGCCATCAAACCACTGCAACGTATCCAGAACAGCGCAGCCCGCTTGGCGTTCAACCTTCCAAAGTTCTCCCATGTCACCCCTCTCCTCCGCACACTCCACTGGCTTCCAGTCGAAGCTCGCATCCACTACAAGACCATGGTACTTGCCTACAGGGCAGCAACAGGAACAGTCCCTCCCAATCTTCAGGCTATGCTCAAACCCTACACACCAAGTACTCTGTTATGCCAACTCAGGTCTCTTGGCTCTCCCACCCCTACGGGAGGACAGTTCCTCTCAGCCCAGTCAAAACTCTTCTCTGTCCTGGCACCCCAATGGAGGAACCAGCTTCCCCCAGAAGCTAGGACAGTAGAGTCCCCGTCCATCTTCTGAAAACATCTGAAACCCTCTAACCTCTTCAAAATCCCACAGCCACCACCCCCTCTCCTTGTACCCCTCCCCCACCCAACATGTGTTTTTCCCTTTCATGAATTCACACTTGAGGGATATTTACCACGTCACTTACAGAACTGAGAGGAGGACAGAGAGTGGTTGTGTAACATAGGAGTCCATTAACAAAGTGCCTTTTGTAAGGGAGTATGGGAGGAAATCATATGGGTTGCATCTCAAATGGCCCACTATTATCTATTTAGTGCACTACATTTGACCAGGGCTCAAAGGGTCACAAGTAGTGCACTATGTAGGGAATAGGGTGCCATTTTGGGATGCAGATTTAGAGTAATAAAGAAGCATGGGGGAGTAGCTATTGTCAGTGCCCTGGTGACATAGTCGCTGTTGATTGGCTGAGGCATCGATTAACGTGAGGGTTGTGTGAGGAGTTACTTGTTGCTTCAGACAACAATAAGGTCATTTTGAGAAAGTGTTGTGGACAGGGTGCAACGCATTCACACATATGTACTATGACAATGGACCCTCTCATTTTACATGTCCAGGGGCTGACACTCTAAATTAAGATGATGTCATCAGGGTTTTTGTTGTTTTGTTTTACTAGAAAACATGTGAGTTATGAGTCAAACTGAGACAGACTGAGTCATCCATTGAAACAATTTAATTTATTCCACATTTGATATACAGTACCAGTCAAAAGTTTGCAAACACCTACTCATTCCAGGGCTTGTACTTACAGTGGCTTGTGAAAGTATTCACCCCCTCTTGGCATTTTTCCTATTTTGTTGCCTTACTACCTGGAATTAAAATAGATTTTTGGGGGGGTTTGTATCATTTGATTTACACAATATGCCTACCACTCTGAAAATGCAAAATATGCTTTATTGTGAAACAAACAAGAAATAAGACAAAAAAACTGAAAAATTGAGCGTGCCTAACTGTTCACCCCCCCACCCCAAAGTCAATACTTTGGTAGAGCCACCAGTCTCTTGGGGTATGTCTCTATAAGCTTGGCACATCTAGCCACTGGGATTTTTGCCCATTCTTCAAGGCCAAACTGCTCCAGCTCCTTCAAGTTGGATGGGTTCCGCTGGTGTACAGAAATCTTTAAGTCATACCACAGATTTTCATTTGCATTGAGGTCTGGGCTTTGACTAAGCCATTCCAAGACATTTAAATGTTTCCCCTTAAACCACTCAAGTGTTGCTTTAGCAGTATGCTTAGGGTCATTGTCCTGCTGTTAGGTGAACCTCTGTCCCAGTCTAAAATCTATGGAAGACTGAAACAGCTTTCCCTCAAGAATTTCCTCATATTTAGAGCCATCCATCATTCCTTCCATTCTGACCAGTTTCCCAGTCCCTGCCGATGAAAAACATCCCCACAGCATGATGCTGCCACCACCATGCATCACTGTGGGGATGGTGTTCTCGGGGTGATGAGAGGTGGTGGGTTCGCGCCAGACATCGGGTTTTCCTTGATGGCCAAAAAGATCAATTTTAGTCTCATCTGACCAGAGTATCTTCTTCAATGTTTGGGGAGTCTCCCAGCTGCCTTTCGGTGAACACCAAACGTGTTTGCTAATTTTTTCTTTAAGAAATTGCTTTTTTCTGGCCACTCTTCTGTAAAGCCCAGCTCTGTGGAATGTTCGGCTTAAAGTGGTCCTATGTACAGATACTCCAATTTCGGCTGTGGAGTTTTGCAGCTCCTTCAGGGTTATCTTGGGTCTTTTTTTTGCCTCTGATTTATGCCTCCCTTGCCTGGTCCGTGAGTTTTGGTGGGCGGCCCTCTCTTGGCAGGTTTGTTGTGGTGCCATATTCTTTCAATTATTTTATGATGGATTTATTGGTGCCCGTGGGATGTTCAAAGTTTCTGATATTTCTTTATAACCCAACCCTAATCTGTACTTCTCTGACCTGTTTGGAGAGCTCCTTGGTCTTCATGGTGCCGCTTGCTTGGTGGTGCCGCTTGCTTGGTGGTGCCCCTTGCTTAGTGGTGTTGCAGACCCTGGGGCCTTTCAGAACAGGTGAAAATATACTGAGATCATGTGATAGATCATGTGACACTTAGATTGCACACAGGTGGACTTTATTTAACCAATTATGTGACTTCTGAAGGTAATTGGTTGCACCGGGTCTTATTTAGGGGCTTCATATCAAAGGGGGTCAATACACATGCACGCACCACTTTTCTGTTGTTTTTTAAAAATATTTTGTTGTTGAAACAAGTAATTTTTTTCATTCCACTTCACCAATTTGGACTATTTTGTGTATGTCCATTGCATGAAATCCAAATAAAAATCCATTTAAATTACAGGTTGGATTGCAAAAAAATATCAAGGGGGTGAATACTTTTGCAAGGCACTGCATTTGTACTATTTTCTACATTATCAAATAATAGTGAAGACATCAAAACTATGAAATAACACATATGGAATCATGTAGTAACCAAAAATATGTTAAACAAATCAACATATTTTACATTTTAAATTCTTCAAAGTAGCCCCCTTGTTGCCTTGATGACAGCTTTGCACACTCTTGGCATTCCATCAACCAGATTCATGAGGAATGCTTTTCTAACAGTCTTGAAGGAGTTCCCACATTTGCTGAGCACATCAATTTATGAAGCATTGGAAAGCAGCATAATCACAAATAAAAAAAGTATTGGACCAATGCATTTCAAATCAAACGTTATTTGTCACATGCTTTATAAATGTCATGACCCATTCCCTTTAAGGTGAATCACCATTTTCTTAAACCATTTTAAATATGACATCGTTTATGAAAAGCAAAGGACATCTTTATAATCTGGTTAGATGATGAGATAACAACCAACATAACCAAAAAAGGACATCAGACTGTTAAATAGCCATCACTAGCCAGCTACCATCTGGCCACTTAACCCTGGACCTAAGAGGCTACTTACTGCCCTACAGACTGCGAATCAATAGTCACTTTAATAATGTTTACATGCTTTACTCATCTCATATATATATATACACACTGTATTCTATTCTACTGTATTTTAGTCTTCGCTACACCTGCAATAACATCTGCTAAATATGTGTGTGACCAATACATTTGATTTGATAACAGAGACCAGTTAGTCTTCTCAACCAGAAAAACTGTTTACAACAAGAAAATTACACAATTAAGATGGCATGTGCCAAAATTTGCCTGCTGGAACCTTGGAAAAGAATGGTGGGTTGGTATTGGAGGAGGTGACTGAAGGACGGTTCACTTCCAGGCTCTCTTTGATGCCGCGGACATCAGCAGTGGATAGGTTGGCTTTGAGGGAAAGCAGAGCCGAAATATGTCTCCAACTGAGAAAGGTAAAAGAGCAAAAAAAAAAAGTTCAAAACTGTCATTTTTTGTCCATTATATTAATCAACTGGGCTCCGAAGTGGCGCAGCGGTCTAAGGCACTGGATGTCAGTGCTAGAGACGTCACTACAGACCCTGGTTTGTTTCCAGGCTGTATCATAACTGGCCGTGATTGGGAGTCCCATAGGGCGGTGCACAATTAGCCCAGCATCGTCCGGGTTTGGTCTGGGGTAGGCCTTCATTGTAAATAAAAATGTGTTCTTAACTGATTTGCCTAGTTAAATAAAGGTTAAATATAATAAAAAATTTATAATGTTGCATCAACATGTTTTGACCATGCCAGTTTTACAATCCAAATAAAAATAAACAGTTCCAAATGTCTACATTAAGTCATGCTAAGCTTGAGAGAAAAGCCAGTGTCACGGCTTTCTTCTGTTGAAGGAGAGGCGGACCAAAACGCAGCGTGGTTATTTTTGATACATCTTTAAAAAATATGAAAATAGACCAATATACAAAAACAAGAACCGTGAAAACCCCCCCCCAAAAAACAGCCCTATCTGGTGTAACAAACACAAAGACAGGAACAATCACCCACAAAACCCAACACAAAACAGGCTACCTAAATATGGCTCCCAATCAGAGACAATGACTAACACCTGCCTCTGATTGAGAACCATATCAGGCCCAAACACAGAAACAGACAAACAAGACATCCAACATAGAATGCCCACTCAGATCACACCCTGACCAAACCAAACATAGAACATACAAAGCAAACTATGGTCAGGGTGTATAAACAGAATGTACCAAATTTACAGTATAAACAGAAGGACATTTTCGTTTAAAAAAAAGGAGCAGAATAGTGGTAGAAAAAGTAGCAAGGCTACTGGACTAGCCCACTAGCAGAGGTAATATTACTGTTGACTGTAGTAGGACAGTACTACAGCAGTAGTAGTAACGGTAGCAATAGTAACGGTACCATCAGTGGCAGTAGTTGTGTTAGTTCAGTAATAGTGATAGAGGAAGAAGTAATACAAATAGTAAAGCACTATAGCAGCTGTTGTAGCAACATTTAGTAATAGTACTGCTTTGGTGTGTCTGGCATCTCTGCCTCTATACACTATTACAAAAGAAGGTGCTATCTAGAGCCTAAAAGGGTTCTTCAGCTGTCCCCATAGGATAACCCTTTTTGGTTCCAGGTAGAACCCTTTTTGGTTCCATGTAGAAACATTTTGATTCTACCTAGAACCAAAAAGGGGTAGAATAGTCTCAAACGGCACCCTATTCTCTGCATCATGCACTAATGTTGCACTATAATGGGAATAGGGTACCATTTGGGATGCTCTAGCCCTGGCCTGTATTTTTCCACTGCACAGTGCTGGGGATAGCAGGGATCGCTGGCCGGTTCTAGACATCAGACAGGAGTCATATTACACCCCTTCTCTGTGTATCTCCCTCCCTCCCACCCTCCCTCCCTCCATCTCTGTACTAGTACATGACAGAAGAGATGCCTCATATTGTGTAGTCAGCCAGACACCTGAGATCCGCAGTGAAGGCCCTTGTTACCTAGGTTACCGCCCGGTGATACCTGACTTGCCCAGAGTTACCTCACTGCAACAACCCCCCCCAATAGGGTTTCATTTTAACATACTGTGAGAGGATTAGAGGGAAGATAAAGAGATAATTGGAGTCAAGGGACTCAAAATAACTAAGGATCAGCTATGGCTTGTATTTATAAATCAGCAAGGCATTCATTGTCAAATAGAAATCAAAAAGCCTTTGTTTCAATTTGGCTTATATTCATAAATATAAAAGGTGTGGCTCAGCTACCAGGGAGTCAGTTTTTTATCTGTCTTCTATTTCCATTTTCTGTCTTCTATTTCCATTCTCTGTCTTCTATTTCCATTCTCTGTCTTCTATTTCCCTTCTCTGTCTTCTATTTCCATTCTCTGTCTTCTATTTCCATTCTGTCTTCTATTTCCATTCTGTCTTCTATTTCCATTCTGTCTTCTATTTCCATTCTGTCTTCTATTTCCATTCTGTCTTCTATTTCCATTCTGTCTTCTATTTCCATTCTGTCTTCTATTTCCATTCTGTCTTCTATTTCCATTCTCTGTCTTCTATTTCCATTCTCTGTCTTCTATTTCCATTTTCTGTCTTCTATTTCCATTCTCTGTCTTCTATTTCCATTCTCTGTCTTCTATTTCCCTTCTCTGTCTTCTATTTCCATTCTCTGTCTTCTATTTCCATTCTCTGTCTTCTATTTCCCTTCTCTGCCTTCTATTTCCATTCTGTGTTCTTATTTCATTCTCTGTGTTCTAGTTTCATTCTATGTGTTCTAGTTTCATTCTATGTGTTCTAGTTTCATTCTATGTGTTCTAGTTTCATTCTATGTGTTCTAGTTTCATTCTATGTGTTCTATGTTCATTCTCTGTGTTCTATTTAAATCCTATGTGTTCTTTTGAGTGTGAACAACATCATGCAAGGACGAGTTTAGACAAAGAAAGTGCAAGCAGAGATGTTGAGATCAAATTTGTCCCAAACAGCTGTTCAGCAGGATTAAGGCCAAGTTGATCTTTGACCACACAACTTTTATAATGGCGTTGTTGCTTATGTGAAATATGAAAGATATACAGGCAGACATGCGGGTGTGTGGGTTGGCCCCCACATTTAATCTGAGGGACCCATTTTATGTTAGTCCTGCGTTATGTGACTGAGGTACTGTGAAAGTAGTACCAGGTTATGTCACTGGGATACTGTAAATGTAGTACCAGGTTATGTGATTATGTGAATGTACTGTAGGCAAACTCTCCATCTATGTCGTTAGACTTGTGTGGAGGATCTGTCTGTCTGTCTCACCTAAGGTCTGGGAAGTCCATAGCCAGGGTGACGATCTCCAGCTGGATGCTTCCTGGGTCCTGCAGTCTGACCACCTCCGCCATTTTAGGGAGGACCTCACTCAGCCAGCTTATTTTGGACCCCTGTGGACAGTGGATAGGTCAAATCATGCATACTTTCATGTACAGTATTTAATGTCTTCCATTTACTGTGTTAGGGCTACTTTACTCTATTGAGATGTTTACATTCACTTTAAATAAAGTTGGATTTAATTTGATACTAATATCTATTGAGTGTCTAAATAAATAGAAGTTTAGGGGAATCAGACCACAGCTGCAGTTTATGATACATGGGTGATTTTATTTAGAGACTCAGCCTGGAGTCTGCCAAGTCATAACATGACCCAGGTGGTGGTGGTTTTGAACATCTTTCCATGATTGGCTACAGAAAAGGCTCTCATGCATTCCAGTGAGCTTAGTCTAACTTGGGAGAACAACTTACCAACCAAAAGAACGCTATGTATAAAGTACCAGTCAAAGGTTTGGACACACCTACTCATTCAAAGGTTGACAAACCCTGGAATGAGTAGGTGTATCCAAACTCTTGACTGGTATTGTACATCTCTAGCTTAAATCTAGGGGGTTAATTTGTTGTTTAAATTCTTTATTTCTTTGTTATTCTTTATGCATCATAAACATTTGAAATAAAACAATTCTTAGGATAAATGTTTTGAAGTGTGTGTTTGAGTTGGTTTTGTGTGTATAATGCTATTACTTTCATGTGTTTGTGTACACACACGCTCAAGGTATATTAACTGCAATATGAGGTGTGTGTGTGTGTGTGCGTCTTCAGTGCTTACTGCTTCAGTAAAGTAGGTACTCAGTTTGCTGCTGTCTTCAGCCAGTAACTTGGCTGCTGCCTCCTGCTGCTCCTTGTCCTTCAGCCTCATCTTCCTCTTCATCATCCTCTTCACATACTCCACCATCATCTCCATGTGCAGCCGGCCCAGCAGCTCCTACACACACACAGACACACAAATATCACTGTGTGTTTGTGTGTGTGTTTGTGTGTACACGTGTCTTTGTTTTCACACATCTGTTGGCGTGTGTGTGAGTGCAAACTTACCTCCACACAGATGGGTTTGAGGTCTGTGAATTGCTGCATGTGTCTGTCCAGTGTCCCCAGAACTTCATCCAGTACCATCTGACCCCCAGTTAACCAGGCCTGCGTCCACAGCTTATGGTACTGCACCTGAGGATACAGGAAGTCATGCAGAGGTCAATATCTGACCTTGAAGCAGTGGACACCAGTGGGTCATAACATGATCGGTGACCCGGATGCGAAAACGTTGCAGTTGTACTGCCATAACAACTTCATAGTTCAAGTTAAAATCAATTCCCTCTATTCCACTAATTTATAAATAATTATAATAAAACAAATGTGTTTTATTACTAATATGCATCAACTGTTTCATCACAACTGAAGTGCAAAAGTAAAAACATTATGGAGAATAACATGGACAATCTGTAACCCACAAAGATAACCCACAAAGGCCATGTGATTTGAGTGGTCACTTGAATGACCACATTGTACCATTGTAACCTACAGTCACACTTCAAACATTGTGACCGTGATAATGTTGGTCGGAAACCATTTAAGAGGGAATTCTCCTGAAGGCTTATATGTATTCTACTTCCTTCCTACCATTAGGTTAGATAAAAAGAACAAAGGTTCACAGAAAAACAAACAAATAAACCACCTCCAGCTCAATGCCTCGTCCCCTATGTGACCTACTTGTTGTGTGTATGTACGGACATGTACAGTGCATTCAGAAAGTATTCAGAGCCCATGACTTTTTCCCCATTTTGTTACGTTACAGCCTTATTCTAAAATGGATTCAATCATTTTCCCCTCATCAATCTACACACAATTACCCATAATGACAAAGCAAAAACTGCTTTAGAAAAAAACGGAAATATCACATTTACGTAAGTATTCAGGCCCTTTACTCCCTTTACTTGTTGAAACACATTTGGCAGCGATTACAGGCTCAAGTCTTCTTGGGTATGCTGCTACAAGCTTGGCACACCTGTATTTGGGGAGTTTCTCACATTCTTCTATGCAGATCCTTTCAAGCGTCGCTGCAGAGATATTTTCAGGTCTTTCCAGAGATGTTCGATCGGGTTCAAGTCCGGGCTGTGGCTGGGACACTCAAGGACATTCAGAGAATTGTCCCGAAGCCACTCCTGCATTGTCTTGGCTGTGTGCTTAGGGTCGTTGTCCTGTTGGCTCCTGAACCTTCACCCCAGTCTGAGGTCCTGAGCGCTCTGGAGCAGGTTTTCATCAAGGAGCTCTCTGTACTTTTCTCCGTTCACCTTTCCCTCGATCCTGACTAGTCTCCCAGTCCCTGCCACTGGAAAAACATCCCCACAACATGTTGCTGCCACCACCATGCTTCAGCGTTAGGGATGGTGCCAGGTTTCCTCCAGACGTGACGCTTGGCATTCAGGCCAAAGAGCTCAATCTTGGTTTCATCAGACCAGAGAATCTTGTTTAGTCTTTAGGTGCCTTTTGGCAACTCCAAGAGGGCTGTCATATGCCTTTTACTGAGGAGTGGCTACCGTCTGGCCACTACCATAAAGGCCTGATTGGTAGAGTGCTGCAGAGATGGTTATCCTTCTGGAAGATTGTCCCATATCCACAGAGGAACTCTGGAGGTCTGTCAGAGTGACCATTCTGACTTTGGTCATCTCCCTGACCAAGGCCCTTCTCCCCCGTTTGCTCAGTTTGGCCGGGCGGCCAGCTCTAGGAAGATTCTTTGTGGTTCTAACCTTCTTCCATTTAAGAGGCCAATGTGTTCTTCGGGACCTTCAATGCTGCAGAAATGTATTGGTACCCTTCCCCAGATCTGTGCCTTGACACAATCCTGTCACGGAGCTCTACAGATAATTCCTTTGACCTCGTGGCTTGGTTTTTGGATTGTCAACTCTGGGACCTCATGTAGACATTTGTGTGCCTTTCCAAATCATGTCCAATCAATTTAATTTACCACAGGTGGACTCCAATCAAGTTGTTGAAACATCTCAAGGATGATCAATGAAAACAGGATGCACCTGAGCTCAATCTCGAGTCTCATAGCAAAGGTTCTGAAAACGTATGTCAATAAGGTATTTCTGTTTTTATAAGTTTGCACACATTTCTAAAAACCTCTTTTCACTTTTTCACAAAGGGGAATTGTGTGTAGATTGATGAGGGAAAAATGTAATTTAATCAATTTTAGAATAAGGCTGTAACGTAACAAAATGTAGAAAATGACAAGAGCTCTGGATACTTTCACATTTCACTGTACGTGTAACTGATAGATACATTTAAAAACATGAACATGTAGTGTGTGTATGTAAATTGTAAAGTATTTAGTCTCCAATGTATTTTTCATCATATGTCGGACCCCAGTAAGACTAGCTGTTGCCGTTGGCGTCGGCTAATAGGGACCCTAATGAGTCAAAATCAAACCAATCAAAGGTAGTGGAAACATTCCAGTGATCAGACTCGAAATACCTGTTTTGTTGTTTTCCTCTTCTTAAACAGATAACTAGCTGTTATAAAGGCAAATTCTATTTTCTTCCATTTTGTTTCAATGTTGTTGTATTTTTGGCAAGCTGTTTTGTATTATAATATGTCCTTGAAAAAAATATATATAAAGTAAATCTGTGCTACAATTCTGCACATTCAATAACACCTCATTTAAACGCAACTTTATGTTATGGGCATATGACATACTTCTTCTTATTCTAAAATAAATTCATAAAGAAAAATCCTCATCAATCAACACACAAAACCCCACAATGACAAAATGAAAATAGGTTTTAAACATTTTTGCAAATGTATTAAAAACTGAAATACCTTATTTACATAAGTATTGAGACCTTTTGCTAGGAGATTTGAAATTGAGCTCAGGTGCATCTTGTTCCCATTGATCATGCTTGAGATGTATCTACAATTTGATTGGATGGCGCCGACAGATATGGCAGCTCTGCTTCTAGCTCCTAAGCAACTTTGCAGTATTTCGTTTTTTTGTGTGATATTTATTACATTATTAGCCCTGAATTGTTTTTGTGTTGCAGCCGTACCCTCCAAGGCAATTTAACTTATTCCAGAGGCAGCTCCGAAACACCACCAGAGAAAAGGTATTCAGTCAGACTCAGGAAGTGTGCACACTCGCTAATGTTCAGTTTCTGGCTAATAAAGTAGATGAGCTCAGGGCGAGGATCTCCTTCCAGAGAGACATCAGGGATTGTAACATACTCTGTTTCACGGAGACATGGCTCTCTCACGGTATTCTATCCCCATACAGCCAGCTGGGTTCTCAGTACATTGCGCTGAAAGAAATAAAGAACTCTCAGGGAAGAAGATGTATGTTTCGTGATTAACTACTCATGGTGTAAATGTGATAAAATACAGAAACTCAAGTCCTTTTCTTCACCCGACCTAGAATACCTCACAATCAAATGCCAACCGTATCAACTCCCAAGAGAATTCTCTTCGGTTATAGTCACAGCCGTGTATATTCCCCCCTCAAGCCGATACCATAACAGCCCTCAAAGAACAACACTGGACTTTATGCAAACCGGAAACCACACCCTGAGGCCACATTTATTGTCGCTGGGAATGATAACAAAGCAAATTTGAGGAAAACACTACTGAAGTTCTACCAAAACATTGGACCACTGCTATTCAACTTTTGGAAATTCCTACAAGGCCTACGAATCTGATCACGACTCTATTTGGCTCCTCCCGTCCTATAAGCAGAAACTCAAACAGGAAGTACCTGTGCTAAGGTCAATTCAACGCTGGTTTGACCAATTGAAATCCATGCTTCAAAATTGTTTTGATCACACGGACTGGGATATGTGCCTCTGAGAATAACATTGATGAATACATGGATACAGTGAGTGAGTTCATCAGGAAGTGTTGTACCCACTGTGACTTTTAAAACCTGCCCAAACCAGAAACCGTGGATAGATAGCAGCCTTCGTGCAAAACTGAAAGCGCAAACCACCGCATTTAACCATGGCAGGGTGACTGGGAATATGGCCGAAAACAAACAGTGTAGTTATTCCCTCCGTAAGGCAAACAAACAGGCAGAACACCAGAACAGAGACAAAGTGCAGTCGCAATTCAACGGCTCAGACTACAGACAATCACGGACTACAAAGGGAAAACCAATCACATCGCGGACACTGATGTCTTGCTTCGGGACAAGCAAAACACCTTCCTCGCCTGCTTTGGGGACAACACAGTGCCACCAACACGACCCGCTACCAAGGACTGTGGGCTCTCCTTCTCCGTGGCCGACGTGAATAACACATTTAAGCATGTTAACCCTCGCAAGGCTGCCAGCCCAGATGGCATCCCAAGCCGCATCCTCAGAGCATGCGCAGACCACCTGGCTGGAGTGTTTACAGTGTTTATTCAATCTCTTCCTATCCCAGTCTGCTGTCCCCACGTGTACCCAAGAAAGTCAAGGTAACTGAACTAAATGACTATTGCCCTGTAGCACTCACTTCTGTCATCATGAAGTGCTTTGAGAAGCTAGTTAAAACCTCTCTGGGATAGGTGGGACGCAATCATCCCACCTGGCCAATAGCCAGGGAAAATGCAGAGCGCCAAATTCAAATAAAATACTATAAAAATCAATCTTTCATTAAATCACACGTAAGATACCAAATTAAAGCTACACTCATTGTGAATCCAGCCAACATGTCAGATTTCAAAAAGGTTTTTCGGCGAAAGCATAAGATGCTATTATCTGATGATAGCACAACGGTAAACAAAAAGAGTAGCATATTTCAACCCTGCAGGCACGACACAAAATGCAGAAATAAAAATATAATTCATGCCTTACCTTTGACAAACTTATTTTTTTGGCACTCCAATATGTCCCATAAACATCACAAATGGTCCTTTGTTCGTTTAATTCCGTCAATATATATCCAAAATGTCCAAAATATTTGCCGCGTTTGATACAGAAAAACACAGCTTCCAACTTTTTGCAACGTCACTACAAAATATCTAAAAAATTACCTGTAAACTTTGCCAAAACCTTTCAAACTACTTTTGTAATACAACTTTAGGTATTTTTTAAACGTTAATAATCGATCAAATTGAAGACGCGATGATCTGTGTTCAATACAAAAAGAAAACAAACTGACGCTACTTTTCTGGTCATGCACCTCTCTCATTGTACATTGGAGTATTGCTAGACTATTATGATTGGTGTCTCTGCTTTCACATGTAGCCTACCCTGAGCTCCTCATGTATGGGGCGGGTGAAGTATCCGTAGCCACAGTCTCTCAGGTCTGCCAATGTGGACATACAGCTTGTCCTGATCTCTTCTGGGATTGACTCCTCTCTTCTCACTATGAAGTCTCTGTAAAGGAGGAACCAATGTTATGACATCAATGTTGGATTTATGAAGTCAAATAAGAGGTTGGGAGGATTGGAGGGATAGAATGACAATGGCAGTTCAAAGGTACTTTCAATCATCGAGCTGACAAGGTCAAAATCTGTCGTTCTGCCCCTGAGCAAGGCAGAACTGTTCCCCCGGGTGCCAATGACGTGGATTTTGATTAAGGCAGCCCCTCGCAGCTCTCTGATTCAGAGGGGTTGGGTTAAATGCGGAAGACACATTTTCAGTTGAATGCATTCAGTTACAACTGACCTTTCCCTTTCCTGGAGTGTCTAAAAGTAGCTAGATAAGTAGAACAAATGATACAACTTCAGATTAAGAGACGGCATGCATATAGATCAAGACTGTTTCATGAGATTGGGGATTAGTAGAAACAAAAAGCATTTATAAAATGCTTATTTAGTGCTTATGAATGCTTTATGTAAGGACTATACATGTGCTATGAAGCTCGTGTGTAGCTAGCTACCCTTCAAATACCAAGCAAATTAACACAGAAAATGTGATTTTATGAAACAAATGACTTGGTGAAATGAACAACAGTTTTTGGCCTACCTGAATTGTTCAATGTTAACCAAGTTAGCTTTCACGACTGCCTGAGTGTTCTCCCGTCTTGTCTTCACAAATTCTTCAAGAGATCTCTTATAGCTGCAAATATACATTGTACAAAATGTCATCATGTTTCTCCAGGTTCTTTTTCATTATGTCAGTAAAATGTTGAATTGTAACACTGCAGTTCATATTCCTCATTTATGCAACGGGTGGGTCTAATCCTGAATGCTGATTGGTTAAAACTGCATTCAAGCCGGTGTCTATTCCACAAGTTACCACCGGCGAAATCTATGACGTTAAAATGCCTATTTACTCTGTTCCATCTGACTGCGCAATTCACTGTCTCATCAGCCCAGCTAAGCAACTATAAAAAGCAAACATTGTCACATTTCTTTTAGACTAACATTTAGTTTTCAACAGCAGAGATTTGTATAAACCTTGCTGTCTGTCTCGCCGACATTTGCAATATTGTTTCAATATTCAAATTCGATCTTCAGCTGTCCCATAGTAATGAACGAGTCAGAACGAGACAGACAGGCAGGCAACGTTTCTTAGCCAGTCGAAAATCATGTCAATTGAAAAAGAGGTAAAACGAAACGAAGTGCAGCTAGTTTGCTGTCTTTCCAGCTTCAGGTTGAAGTGATTGTGTTACTGTAGCTGTGTTGTTGGCTAGCTCCTCTGAACAACAGTGATTGTGTTACTGTAGCTGTGTTGTTGGCTAGCTCCTCTGAACAACAGTGATTGTGTTACTGTAGCTGTGTTGTTGGCTAGCTCCTCTGAACAACAGTGATTGTGTTACTGTAGCTGTGTTGTTGGCTAGCTCCTCTGAACAACAGTGATTGTGTTACTGTAGCTGTGTTGTTGGCTAGCTCCTCTGAACAACAGTGATTGTGTTACTGTAGCTGTGTTGTTGGCTAGCTCCTCTGAACAACAGTGATTGTGTTACTGTAGCTGTGTTGTTGGCTAGCTCCTCTGAACAACAGTGTCCTGACAAGTGAACACATTTTCCATACCAGGTGAAATCGCGCCTCATTAGGTCATTGTTATGGATGTATCCAAATAAATGTCACTAGAAAACAGCTTAAACAAATGCAAATATAGATACTTTGCTGTTATTCTGGCTTTTTGATGTGCCTGTAAGTTAGCCGTAGTTGACTAGCTAGCAAGCAAGGGATAAGAACGTTGCCAGCCAGTATGGCAATGGAAAATTTAGAATGAGCAACTGGGTCGCGTCCATAGATACAGAACAAAAAGACTGAGCAACTGGGTCGCGTCCATAGATACAGAACAAAAAGACGGAGCAACTGGGTCGCATCCATAGATACAGAACAAAAAGACTGAACAACTGGGTCTCTGGCAACCAAACCGATAGAATGAACAACCGGCATGTATTCCCCCAAGCAGACACATCGATGGCTCTGAACGAAATTTATTTGACTCTTTGCAAACTGGAATCCATATATCCGGAGGCTGCATTCATTGTAGCTGGGGATTTTAACAAGGCTAATCTGAAAACAAGACTCCCTAAATTTTATCAGCATATCGATTGCGCAACCAGGGCTGGAAAAACCTTTGATCATTGCTATTCCAACTTCCGCGACGCATATAAGGCCCTGCCCCGCCCTCCTTTCGGAAAAGCTGACCACGATTCCATTTTGTTGATCCCTGCCTACAGACAGAAACTAAAACAAGACGCTCCCGCGCTGAGGTCTGTTCAACGCTGGTCCGACCAATCTGATTCCACACTCCAAGACTGCTTCCATCACGTGGACTGGGATATGTTCTGTATTGCGTCAGACGACAACATTGACGAATACGCTGATTCGGTGTGCGAGTTCATTAGAACGTGCGTTGAAGATGTCGTTCCCATAGCAACGATTAAAACATTCCCAAACCAGAAACCATGGATTGATGGCAGCATTCGCGTGAAACTAAAAGCGCGAACCACTGCTTTTAATCAGGGCAAGGTGACTGGAAACATGACCGAATACAAACAGTGTAACTATTCCCTCCGCAAGGCAATCAAACAAGCTAAGCCTCAGTATAGAGACAAAGTAGAATCTCAATTCAACGGCTCAGACACAAGAGGTATGTGGCAGGGTCTACAGTCAATCACGGATTACAAAAAGAAAACCAGCACCGTCACGGACCAGGATGTCTTGCTCCCAGGCAGACTAAATAATTTTTTTGCCTGCTTTGAGGACAATACAGTGCCACTGACACTGCCCGCAACTAAAACAACAAAGACTCTCCTTCACTGCAGCCGACGTGAGGAAAACATTTAAACTTGTCAACCCTCGCAAGGCTGCAGGCCCAGACGGCATCCCCAGCCGCGCCCTCAGAGCAGGCGCAGACCAGCTGGCTGGTGTGTTTACGGACATATTCAATCAATCCCTATCCCAGTCTGTTGTTCCCACATGCTTCAAGAGGGCCACCATTGTTCCTGTTCCCAAGAAAGCTAAGGTAACAGCTAAACGACTACCGCCCCGTAGCACTCACTTCCGTCATCATGAAGTGCTTTGAGAGACTAGTCAAGGACCATATCACCTCCACCCTACCTGACACCCACTCCAATTTGCTTACCGCCCAAATAGGTCCACAGATGATGCAATCTCAACCACACTGCACACTTCCCTAACCCATCTGGACAAGAAGAATACCTATGTGAGAATGCTGTTCATCGACTACAGCTCGGCATTTAACACCATAGTGCCCTCCAAGCTCGTCATCAAGCTCGAGACCCTGGGTCTCGACCCCACCCTGTGCAACTGGACTGGACTGGACTTCCTGACGGGCCCCCCCCAGGTGGTGAGGGTAGGCAACAACAGCAGAGGGAACACCCCCCTATCCACATCGATGGAACAGTAGTGGAGAGGGTAGTAAGTTTTAAGTTCCTTGGCGTACACATCACAGACAAACAGAATTGGTCCACCCACACAGACAGCATCGTGAAGAAGGTGCAGCAGCGCCTCTTCAACCTCAGGAGGCTGAAGAAATTTGTCTTGTCACCAAAAGCACTCACAAACTTCTACAGATGCACAATCGAGAGCATCCTGTCGGGCTGTATCACCGCCTGGTACGGCAACTGCTCCGCCCACAACCGTAAGGCTCTCCAGAGGGTAGTGAGGTCTGCACAACGCATCACCGGGGGCAAACTACCTGCCCTCCAGGACACCTACACCACCCGATGTCACAGGAAGGCCATAAAGATCATCAAGGACAACAACCACCCGAGCCACTGCCTGTTCACCCCGCTATCATCCAGAAGGCGAGGTCAGTACAGGTGCATCAAAGCTGGGACCGAGAGACTGAAAAACAGCTTCTATCTCAAGGCCATCAGACTGTTAAACAGCCACCACTAACATTGAGTGGCTGCTGCCAACACACTGACTCAACTCCAGCCACTTTAATAATGGGAATTGATGGGAAATGATGTCAAATATATCACTAGCCACTTTAAACAATGCTACCTAATATAATGTTTACATACCCTACATTATTCATCTCATATGTATATGTATATACTGTACTCTATATCATCTACTGCATCCTTATGTAATACATGTATCACTAGCCACTTTAACTATGCCACTTTGTTTACATACTCATCTCATATGTATATACTGCACTCAATACCATCTACTGTATCTTGCCTATGCCGTTCTGTACCATCACTCATTCATATATCTTTATGTACATATTCTTTATCCCCTGACACTTGAGTCTATAAGTTAGTAGTTTTGGAATTGTTAGCTAGATTACTTGTTGGTTATTACTGCATTGTCGGAACTAGAAGCACAAGCATTTTGCTACACTCGCACTAACATCTGCTAACCATGTGTATGTGACGAATAAAATTTGATTTGATTTGATTTGATTTAGACAGTTCGTCGGCTAACTATAGCTACTGAAACAGATTATGTAGTTTTGCTATGTTTTTGGGGAAGAACTTTGTTGGCATCCATCAGCTAGCTGCTCTTTTTATGACCAGCACTGTCCAGAGTTTGGGGAAGTGTGTCTGCGCTCGTGCAGCAGTGGCGGGTGTGCGAGACAAAACTATACCAGCATCATAGCATACGGTGAATCGTTATGACATATGAAATACGAGTGATAGTGTAATCAATGTGTAATAACTACGTAAAAAAAATGTATGAACATGTTAAATTATTATGTGATGTGCAGTCATATTCAGGTCCTGATTGGTCAACAAACTTATTTGACACGTCAAATACTGTTATTTGACGTGAATCTTTTTTGACATGCAAAGACCCAAAACGGCGTTCCATATTCTCTGACATTATCACTTAATTGTAGCATACTAAACAAGGTCAAAGACAGTCTGCAACAAGACAGTGTAGATAGAACACCAATGTTGAATTATCAACTTTTCCCAGGAAAAAGGCAGTGTAGAATTATGCAATTTGTCTGTGTGGCTGTGAATATACTATGTATACTACCTCATCAAGAAGCTATCCAGCTGACAAAGGATTCTTTGGGCTTTAGCCTCACTGCCCAGAATAGTCCTGGCCTCTCTCATGGCCCCATCAACAGCCTAGTAAACAGAACAACATACAGTATTAGCACATAAAACCTGACCCTGTACAGTCAAAATAGCTTAGAGCAGGGATGGGATTAATTCCATGTCAACTCAATTCAGTGTCGAAACGTATGAAATTCAGTGCATTTATTAAATATTTCTGATTTATGGCGCTCATTGTTTTGAGGTTTTGAGGGAAACTTTGGTTTTGGAGGGTAATGTCAGTTTAAATATAATTATGTCAAGGTTGACATGTTAATATGAAGCTTATATAAACCCATGCAGGAGAAAAAGCTACATATATGTAGTATGAAAACGAAGAAGAACATGTTCAGGTCAAAGAAAGAGTAGGGCTGAACACAGACAAGTACTAGAAGAAGTAGTAGTAATCCAATAGGTTTCAACCTGTATGATGTCAATGGCCAGAGGACAGAAGCAGTACCCATCAATGAGTTCTGGACTCTTTCCACTGAGCCAACCCTCCTCCTCCTTACTGAGAGCCTTGGAGAACCAGGTCCTGACTCTACTCTGAAAACGTCATAGCACAGGTCATCACAATTCTGTAAGCTTGACACTATGGCTCTGAAAGACATTCCATGCAACATTATAAAATAATACATTATTTCCAATTCTAAAGCACTCTGAAAGTAGCCTGGTCCCAGATATGTTTGTGCTATCTTGCCGAGCCCTATGGTCATTAACACACCATAGTAGTTGGCAAGACAGCACAAACAGATCTGGGACCAGGCTACTCTGAAAGGATGGTCTAGACGTATACACATGGATTTAGCCTGTTCATTAGATTTAGCTGTTTCTGGCATCCTGTTTACCTCTTTTTGTAGTAGATACTGCTCCTCCAATGTTGTGAGATCCTTCTCAGATAAAAGAGTTCCCAAAGACTCCATGTTGATGTGCCCCTCAAGGTCTTTGTGTTTTAAGATGTCACTGAAACAGATATAAACATGTTGTAAATGACATCCTGTCATTGATAGAAACCATACGAGACATCTCAGAAACACTCAAAGACTGTACAAGGCAGGACGATAATGTAGGAAACCTTGAGCAATCAGCTACGCCAAATATGCAGAATTTTAGTTTGCAGACATTTTAAAAAAAAAGGGTGAACTAGCCTTTTTTTCAGGATGTTCAGGATTTTAATTTAAATGTTCCCTCACCCTGAAAATAGTGAGCATCTTAGCATCTGCCACAAACTGTAGTGGCTTCCCACTGGGCACAGACGTTAGTTCAACATCTGGTTTTGATTTACATTTGGTTGAGTTGTCAACTACCGTCAATTCAATGTGAAATCAACCAAAAATGTCACTCTGTCATTGGATTTTGTATACATTTGGGTGAAAACAAAATTCCATTAAGTTGAAGACTTTTTGGAAATCCAAATAGTTTTCCACATTGATTCAACCAGTGTTTGCCCAGTGGGATGGTTCCAGCCACTACACACTTCAGCTAACTTTAGCCACTGCTAGCTAACAATCAATGGAAATGATAGGCGAAAGCGTTCAATTTTCTAAATGTAATGGCCCAATCAACTCAAATCAACTACATATGCAGTTTGACATCACTTAAATGTGATTTGGACATTTTAAAAAGAAAATTGCCCCTATCACTTCCACTGATTGTTAACAAGCCCTTCAAGAATCCAGGGCAACTGCCCTCCCATTTCCCACTTACTTTGGATAGTAATTGTTCACCCAGCAGAGGAGGTAGTTACAGTCATCCACATCGAGCCCAGAGCGGGCCAGTTCTGTTAACTTTGCTGAGAACTTCTGATGGTAAAGTCTCACATACAAGTTGCACACGTCAAAGTCTGGGGGGTAGCAGTCCCTTATGTCCCTGGCCACCCTGAGAACGTCCTCCTTCAGACGCTTGCCCATCCTACATACCTCCCTTTTCATGGACGTTGACAGGTTGTCCACACTGCTAACGCTAATATTGTCCTCCTCCACTGTCGCATTCCTCATTTGAGAATCCACCATTTTTTCAAGCAGGTTGTCGTGGGTGTGCCGGCACTGGTGTGGCCGCCACACGGGGGCCTCGCTGCTGCCCTCGGGCCGCCCTTCCCATTGCTGGTCCTTCTCTTCCAGCAGCCTTATGGTTTCCACCGCACTCCGAAGTATCTCTAGGTGTTCTCCTGAGGGTGTGGAACTAAAGGTGGTGTGAACTGCCATCCATAAGTGGAGCAGCAGGGTTTCATAATCTTTTTGGAGCGTGTCTTTATCGTCCTCGTTGCAAACCTGAACCAACCCCTCTATCGTCATGGTTTCTTGGCCAAAGAGCTGATCCTCTCGCAAAAGCAACTGCTGGCAAGCCTCCACCAAGCGATTTTCCTTCAGGTTCTCCATAAAGTCCAAAACCACCTCTGAAAAGAAACAAGTAGAATTCAGGTGAATGGTTACTACAAATCACAGACCACGAAGTACAGTAATTGAATAGTTATTTTAGTGCAGTCTGTACGTGACAATGAACGGTGACATAAATATATTGTGACAATCATTTCTCATGGTGAAGGAAAATATAATATGACTGATTTCTTTCATTTAGAGTTCCTCTTTAAGGATGATAAATCTGACAAATCAATATATTGAGGTAGTAGGCTAGTACTTCATACAGGCTACATCATAGCGCATGTATCGTATCCGGCTAAAGTTTGAACACACCTACTCATTCAAGGGTTTTTCTTTATTTTTACTATTTTCAACATTGTAGAATAGTGAAGACATCAAAACTATGAAATAACACATATGTAATCATGTAGTTACCAAAAATGTTACAATTGTTCAACAAATCAAAATATATTTTAGATTTTTCAAAGTAGCCACCCATTGCCTTGATGACAGCTTTGCACACTCTTGGCATTCTCTCAACCAGCTTTATAAGGAATGCTTTTCCAACAGTCTTGAAGGAGTTCTCACATATGCTGAGCACGTGTTGACTGCCTTTCCTTCACTCTGCGTTCCAACTCATCCCAAACCATCTCAGTTGGGTTGAGGTCCGGTGATTGTGTAGGCCAGGTCATCTGATGCAGCACTCCATCACTTTCCTTCTTGGTCAAATAGCCCTTACACAGCCTGAAGGTGTGTTAGGTCATTATCCTGTTGAAAAATAAATGATAGTCCCACTAAGCGCAAACCAGATGGGATGGCGTATTGCTGCAGAATGCTTTTGTAGTGTGCCTTGAATTCTAAATAAATCACTGACAGAAAAGCACCCCCACACGTCACACTTCCTCCTCCCTGCTTCACACATACAGAGGTCATCTGTTCACCTACACTGCGTCTCACAAAGACGTGCTGGTTGGAACCAAAAATCTAAAATTTGGACTCATCAAACCAAAGGAAACATTTCCACCAGTCTAATGTCCATTGCTCTTGTTTCTTGGCCCAGTCTCGTCTTATTATTGATGTCCTTTAGTAGTGGTTTCTTTGCAGTAATTTGACCATGAAAGCTTAATTCACGCAGTCTCCTTAGAACAGATGATGTTGAGATGTGTCTGTTACTTGAGCTCCGTGAAGCATTTATTTGGGCTGCAATTTCTGAGGCTGGTAACTCTAATGAGCTTATCCACTGCAGGAGAGTAACTTTGGGTCTTCCATTCCTGTGGAGGTCCTCATGAGAGCCAGTTTCATCATAGCGCTTGATGGTTTTTGTGACTGCATTTGAAGAATCTTTCAGAGTTCTTGACATTTTCCGGATTGACTGACCTTCATGTCTTAAAGTAATGACTGTTGTTTCTCTTTGCTTATTTAATCTGTTCTTTGCATAATATAGACTTGGTCTTTTACCAAATAGGGCTATCTTCTGTATACCACCCATATCTTGTCACAACACAACTGACTGTCTCAAACGCATTAAGATGATTGTGGACTTCAGGAAACAGCAGAGGGAGCACCCCCCTATCCACATCGACATTGACGGGACAGTAGTGGAGAGGGTAGTAAGTTTTAAGTTCCTCGGCGTACACATCACGGACAAACTGAATTGGTCCACCCACACAGACAGCGTTGTGAAGAAGGCGCAGCAGCGCCTCTTCAACCTCAGGAGGCTGAAGAAATTTGGCTTGTCACCAAATGCACTCACAAACTTCTACAGATGCACAATCGAGAGCATCCTGTCGGGCTGTATCACCGCCTGGTATGGCAACTGCTCCGCCCACAACAGTAAAGCTCTCCAGAGGGTAGTGAGGTGGCAAACTACCTGCCCCCCAGGACACCTACACCACCCAATGTCACAGGAAGGCCATAAAGATCATCAAGGACAACAACCACCCGAGCCACTGCCTGTTCACCCCGCTATCATCCAGAAGGCGAGGTCAGTACAGGTGCATCAAAGCAGGGACCGAGAGACTGAACAACAGCTTCTATCTCAAGGTCATCAGACTGTTAAACAGCCACCACTAACATTGAGTGGCTGCTGCCAACATACTGACTCCAGCCACTTTAATAATGGAAATTGATGTAAAAAATGTATCACTAGCCACTTTAAACTATGTCACTTAATATAATGTTTACATACCCTACATTACCCATCTCATATGTATATGTATATACTGTACTCTATATCATCTACTGCATCTTTATGTAATACATGTACCACTAGCCACTTTAAACTATGTCACTTTGTTTACATAACATACATTACTCATCTTATATGTATATACTGTACTCGATACCATCTACTGCATCTTGCCTATGCCGTTCTGTACCATCACTCATTCATATATCTTTATGTACATATTCTTTATCCCTTTACACTTGTGTGTATAAGGTAGTAGTTGTGGAATTGTTAGGTTAGATTACTCGTTGGTTATTACCGCATTGTCGGAACTAGAAGCACAAGCATTTCGCTACACTCGCATTAACATCTGCTAACCATGTGTATGTGACTGTTACGGATACAAGTGTTACGGATACAAGTATCCTGTGTGTGTATCCTGTGTGTGTTTCTTTTCTCTCCTTCTCCCCTCACAGGTGAACATCATCACTCCCCAATCAGTCAACAATGAATCATCAATCAGAAGACACACCTCCTCCTGTTTCCTACCCTATCACAGTTCCTTTCCCTTGGTTTAAAAACCCCATCAGTTGTTTGCTCTAGAGCTCAATCTCTCTGTAAATGCCATGTATGTAGATCTCTGTGTTTCACTCTCTCTTTGTGTCTTAACCTCTCTTTTGTTTGAGCACCTCCAAATCACTTTGTCATCTCCTGTGAGTATTGTTTTTGGTTATGGTGTTTGTGTTTGATTGCTGGTGGGAAAAGGGGAAACCAAGACAAGTCGCCCATGGGCATACACTACCCGTAGGTAGACTTTGTTAAAAACACCAGTTAGAACTGGGCGGACCACCCACTGTATTTTTGGTTAGTTAGTTAGCTGTTGTTAAAATAGGCTAGTCTAGCTTAGGGGTGTTTTGGATGCTTATTGTTTCTTTCCTTGGGTCCAGCTCAGCCCCTTTTCCTGCTCCCCCCATTACCGTGTGTTTTACAATAAACCCTGAGTTTGACGGTATAATTTCAGTTGTCATGGTTATTTCGTTCACACTTTTACTTTGTCACAATTATAATTTGCATGAGTTATGTTACGGGTCTCATTACCATCCCCCCCTAGACTGTCGGGCCAAAAGGGATTCGTAACAGTGACAAATAAATTTTGATTTTATTTATATTTTGATTTGTTTAACACTTTTTTAGTTAATACATGATTCCATATGTGTTATTTCATAGTTTTGATGTCTTCACTATTATTCTACAATGTAGAAAATAGTAAAAATGAAGAAAAACACTTGAATAAGTAGCTGTGTCCAAAACATCCAAAACATTGATTAACCTTAAAGTAGGATATAGCCTATATAAATTATACACACATTCTAACACCAGAGAGAACGCCGAAAACAACTTCTGACCACTTAATACTTTAGCTAAATATACCTGTTTGAGGTGGATTGCTCTCCACTATGGGTTTGGGGCTCCGTGGTCTTGGCACAAAGCCTAGTATTTGGGGCATCTTCAGTTTATGCCTAAACCTCCCATGTACTGTTTTGGCACTGCCCTCCATTACAGGTGATAGAACAGTCGCTTGGTCGTGTCCGACCGCACCCATTTCTTCTGTGGAAAAAAATGTGACGTTATACAGTCGTATTTTCTCTTCATAAAACCTATCATGGCATTGCACAATTTTTTTTATAGCACTTATTATCAAACCACAGCCTACTTTTCATTGTGGCACGTGTAAAAATCAGGCAAACAAACTGGATATGATGTTATAGGCTACAATAGTGGGATCGCGTTATAACATAGGCATAACTGAACACACGGTTTCTATTAAAACTATTTCACCGCAGGCGCATTTCGCGCAAAATATCTTTCCCGTTCTCTCTCTTATAGCCGAAGTTGAGTGAAGCTTGCTTAGCCAAAACAAAACCACACAGGCAGACACATATTTTTTGTTATTTAATAACGTGCCCAAAAAGGTGCACAAAGACCAATAAAAATGTCCCTACCTTTCATGCTCTCAGAACATTCGGTACCTACTCGTAACCTAATAGTGACAGACCTGTAGACTAGGCTTTGGTATAAACAATTGCTGGCCAGAGGGCGGAGACATTGGCGTAGATAGCCTACATTTGACAGACGACTGCTATTCATCATCAATACTTTACAAAACTTAATGTATCATTAGGAAAACATACATTTGAATGTCATTCTTATGTTTACACTTGCAGATAAAATTTAAATCATTATTAAAACTAACATTGTTATTATTGTTCGGACTGTCCCTCCCACATAAATTGCATCAAATATTGAAAAGACCACGTTTAATATTCCCCTCATTTCCCACTCCACTCTTCAATCTCATCTTCCAATGTGATGAAAGTTAACAAAATCACTGGACAAATGTAAAATGATCACATGCTGTATATTGCAACCACTAAAAATGAAATCCTATTATTTAGAATGTGCTGTATATCATAGTAATAGTGGGCATCAACAAAAGGCTATTCATATCAATTAATACATTACAACCTTTGTATATTGTAGGCTATATATGTGTTATGCTATATGTATTTATCTTACCTTTAGTCTTCCTCGGTCTTCTGGGCAGTACGTGGAGAACAGAAAACTTCATTGTGAATAGCCGAATGAACAATGCTTGCAGCAGCTCTTCAATATCACACTCTACTCAAGACTGAAAAACTCCACTGTGTCCGCTGTTTATATTGATTGCCCACAGATCTGAGCGTTTCTCTTTGTGCGCATGGTAGGGGGATACCATGGGTCTTTCTGGAGGAAGTAATTTCCCCCTTCAGTTTCTACTTATCTTAAATTTGCTTCCCTGCTTTCCACTCACTGCAATTGCCTCCCCTTTTGCCAAAAGGAAAATAATATATACCTTAAAGAGGCAATCTGGGATTCAAACAACCAGAAAGCGGCCACCCTGCCACTTTTTGGTAAACAGTTGGTGCTGGAGAAACGTTACCATTCTCAGATTCATTGACATAGCTCAACATAAGATCAAAATGATAGTTTGAGCCATGTTTTAAAAATACACAATGTTTGTTTACAGTTTACAAACATTGGAGTAAAAAACAAGCTTATATTTTGGAACTCTGAGGCACAGATAGGACAAACAGAAGCACTCATGTGCAGAGGGTCCCTGGTTCGAGGAGAGGAGAGGGATGGAAGCTATACTGTTACACTGCCACCGGGTCATGTCCAACCGCACCCACTTCCTCTGTGAATTTGTATTTTATTTTTACAGTCTTCAATATTTTACACATATGATGATGTTCATATGATACCCTAGTGTCTCAACAAAATCAATGGGGGCCCCCTGGGGGTCGAGGCCCCTGGGCACGCAATATAGCCATTATAACTACAAGATGTAGCGAGCTGACTAGCCTAACTTATCTAACTAACATGGGCTAGTAGTAGATCAACTGGACATTTCTGACAGTTTATAAAGAGGAAAATTGCCCATGCACTACCAGCTTGAAAAAACTGCACCTTATGCATTCTACTATCACAAATGTCAACAGCAGTAAGTACGAGGTCCATATTGACTCTGTTCTCGGTCTGGATCCAGACCGTGGTCCACATATTGACTATGGCTGCTCTAGGGACAGTGACACTATTATACAGTGACCTAGTGAAAATCTGCACACACCTTGCACAGTATTCACATTTTGCTGCCTTAATGTGACGCTCCGGAACTTTTGTATAATTTCAGCCAGTAGTTTTGAAAACGGTGCTCACAAACCAAAACGGGTCCCGGTTTTTAGTGTACTACTACTGTATGTCATTCAGTTCTGTACTACATCATTCCTTTCGTATTATGATGTTACTTCCTGACCCTAAAATGTATGGGGGAGCAATTCGTATGATACGAATCCAATTCGTACAATATGTTACGAATGTGTTGTGCTTAAAATCCCCGACTGCATTTTTAAAGTTGAATAAAAAAATGGATTCAAGTAGATCTACAGAACCTACTCATTTTCAAAGTGAAAGAAAATTATAGAAAATGTTACAAATGATAATTATTTTCCAGTATTGTGGTTGCAGCATTATGTTATGGGTATGCTTGTCATCGGCAGGGACTGAAGAGTTTGTCAGGATCAAAATAAATATGGAAGGAGCAAAGCCCAGCTAAAAAGTTAGAACTCTCCTTAGTCTTCTGAAAACCTAGACCTAGGATAGAATTGTATTTTTCAGCGGGACAATCGCACACATTTTTATGACAAAGACACATCAGAATGTCTATCCAAGAGGCGGTGGGTGTTCCTGAATGGTCTAGTCTCAGTCCTGACTTAAATCTGCTTTAAAAATCAAAGACAAGGTTTGAATATTGCTGTCCATCAATGATACCCAACCAAATGTACTGAGCTTGAGCAATTCATTTTGGATATACTGTATGTTTCCCTAAGAGCGGTGCAAGGTTGGAAGAATCGTATTCAACATTTTTCACATCAGTAATAGCTGCCAAAGGTACTTAAATCAAGTATTAAATATGGGGTGTGAAGATATGCACAATCAATACATCTTCAATTTAATCCCTTGTTAGATTTCATTTCAAGACAGAAGAATGTGAACACTGTTCCAGGAGTATGTAGACGTTCCACTAGGCACTGTATGTGGTACAGTCTAAATGTTACCCACATCACAAGGTCAGTTTTTGTTCATCCCTCTTTGTATAGAGAAGAGTAGAGTGGGTGCCAAGAATCCATGACTCACTCGACTAAGGCTTCCAGTGTCATCACAGCCTCACCCAACAGTTTATCATCACACTCAGTGCTATAAAATTACTTTCCCTAAAGAGAATGATACATGGCGAGCTGTAAACCAAGGACCCTAGTTGAGTGGACACTACCGGACAGTATTCAGCAGTATGGATATGAGAGAGTGTGAACAACTGGTGACTGCATGTCCTCATGCAGCGTTTCGCAAAGGTTGGGTTTTCCCAATGGTAGGTCGGGACTCACTGATAACTTTTGGGTCCTACTGTGGTTTGAGATTTGTTTTTGCATATTTTACTTTCGGTTTCGTGCACCAGCTTTAAACAGCTTAAACAACAATAATTTTGGTTATGGAAAAGATATTTCACAGCAGCTAAGGTGGTTAAATGATTCTCTACACTATACTAGCTAATTTGGTCACAAACTGAAATTAGGCTAACTATTAGAGTTTTAGCAACAAGGAAATGCCAGAGCGATTTGTGTACTATAGTGCAACTTTAAAAATGTTGCAAGACTTTTAATAACACTGTTAGCTTGGATGAACTGTTTGGAACTCCAAGCACAGATAGGACAAACAGAAGCACTCATTAAGATCAGGTTGGCCAATTAGACAGGGGGTAACATTCTTAGAATGGTCTTTGAACATTCATGTTTTCTTGTGGTTTTTATGAAACTTTTCTTAATGTTCTGAGAACATAACGTTCAATAGATCAAGGAGGAAACCTGAAGAAAACATTATTCTGAAGTACTGAAATTCTCTCAGAAGAACGTTGTTTCTTAACATTTTCTGTACATTCAGAAAACCTTACTTTAAATAGGAAACATGTAGGAAACGTTATGTTGAAGCATTTAGATTATCACAGAAGAACATTGTTTCTTAACACTTTCTGAACTATTTGAGAACATTCCTAATGTCAAACCAGTTGGAGATCTTTACTAGAGCATTACCAAAAATGTAATTAAATGTAACCATGTTTGAACTTTTGTGAAACATTCTGTTAAAGTAATGAAATACCAAGAAAATAACATTATTTTGTCAAGTTCCTTAAATGTGCTGAGAACGTTCCCAAGCCAAGAAACTATCCTGCACCATTCCCAGAACATTGTGGGAAGGTTGTATGCAAAATAACCATAGGACAACCACACTCTCACCATTCTCTAAGAAACATATGGTTCTCAGAACGTTATGTGCTTGCTGGGTGACTATGCGGATCCTCATTTCTTGAGAACATCTTCTATTGGATCACCAGCCCTGAGGCTGTAAAGCTATGTGTACACATTGTGGTGACAACCCATTACTCAAGATCCTGATAAGCTGAAGGGCTCGGCTAGAACAAGAACCTGCACACCCCGTAACTCTCTAGAACTATGGTTTGGACCTCTGTTGTAGATGCATGAAACATGCATGAGAGCATCAGCTGGTCCAGATGACTGTGATCATGCTCTCCGCAGCCGATGTGAGTAAGACCTTTTAAAACAGGTCAACATTCACAAGGCCGCTGGGCCAGATGGATTACCAGGACGTGTACTCAGAGTATGCACTGACCAACTGGCAAGTGTCTTCACTGAAATGTTCAACATCCAAAACCTAGGAAGAAACCTAGAGAGGAACCAGGCTATGAGGGGTGGCCAGTCCTCTTCTGGCTGTGCCGGGTGGAGATTATAACAGAACATGGCCAAAAATGTTCAAATGTTCATAAATTACCAGCATGGTCAAATAATAGTAATCACAGTGAACAGGTCAGGGTTCCATAGCCGCAGGCAGAACAGTTGAAACTGGAGCAGCAGCACGACCAGGTGGACTGGGGACAACAAGGAGTCATCATGCCAGGTAGTCCTGAGGCATGGTCCTAGGACTCAGGTCCCCCGAGAGAGAGAAAGAAAGATAGTGAGAAGGCAGGATATAACCCCACCCACTTTGCCAAAGCACAGCCCCCACACCACTAGAGGGACATCTTCAACCACCAACTTACCATCCTGAGACAATGCCGAGTATAGCCCACAAAGATCTCCTCCATGGCACAACCCAAGGGGGGGGGGGGCACCAACCCAGACAGGAAGACCATTTTCAGTGATTCAACCCACTCAAGTGACGCACCCCTCCTAGGGACGGCATGGAAGAGCACCAGTAAGCCAGTGACTCAGACCCTGTAATAGGGTTAGAGGCAGAAAATCCCAGTGGAGAGAGGGGAACCGGCCAGGCAGAGTAACAGAGTAGTTGCAGTAGCAGTACCCTTATCTGCATCAATATGAACAATATCATACAGTTATAAGGGAGACTCATGTAAGTGTATTCCACTTGGTTCATTGTACTAGAGAACATGACAAACTTATTTATAGCCAGGGAAATAATTGGGGACTTTTCTATACATTTATATCTGATATTAGTTGTGATTGAATAGGGCCAGTAGTGTTATTATAAAAAGCAAATCAACAACATCCATTTTGTTTGTGAAAAGCAGCCTCAGTGGAAAAGTGCTTATAGTGTGGACACTGTATAAATAATTACATTGAATATGTATTGTACTTACCTGCAGTATAGTATAATTGCTATTCATGTGTGCATGGTTATTATTGGCATTGGCATTGACCGTGACCTTTTCCCCTTTGATGAGGTCATCATCCAGAGTCAGATCTGTACAAGGCCACATGTTGAGTGGGCTGTATCGCTTTGCTGTATTTTGTACGGTTTGTACATGGCTGTACACCTTTTTTTCCCAGGTTGAAAATAAAGGAAAGTATGAAGGAAATGGGTGTGGGCATTCCTTGTCAAGTTACTACACTCTCCAATGCCGTATTCAATGCAGTGGTTTGACTTCTCTTCTCTTCTCTTGGCGTCACACTGCCAAATGAAAGTAAATTATTTTTTTGGTGTTCATGCATTCAATTGGGTGAGTCATTGCAGAACATTTGGAGGCCCTTCGGTTTTCCTTGAAATAAGCCACATTTCAAAACATGTAAAGGCACCAAGCTCCTAGAATTGCACAATATAAATGCTAACAGATTTACCGTTTATGCATTTCACAATTTCTCCTTTCTTGCTCGCATTGCATCCGAGAGTAAATGCTGTTAAAATAATGAGCAGGACACTAGGAATAAATGTCATAGAATATAACCAGCTTTAGTAAGAATACGAAGATAAATAACAATAAAGAAATACTGTATGCACACCAATACAAAAGTATTAATTCACAATTCAAAACAATAAATGGCCTATTGGTTTCAATATAAAAATACCTTGAGCAAAATTCAATATTTGACCCAGGTCAATTAATAACCTACTAATTATAAACAAGTACCATAACATATGTATATTAGAGCATCTTCCTACAAACTCAATATGACTGTACAGTTAGGAGGATCGGTTCACATGGATAGTCTTCACTTCACTAGTGAAAGAATATAATTACATTAAGAAAACAAATTAGGCACATTTGGGCAGTCTTAAGACAATATTTTGAACAGAAATGCAATGGTGCATTGGATCAGGCTAAAACTTTTCACATACACTGTTGCCATCTAGTGGCCAATATCTAGATTGCGCGTAGGCTGGAATAATACATTATTAAAATACTTATTTTCCACCATAATTTGCAAATAAATTCATTAAAAATCCTACAATGTAAGTTTTTGGATTTTTTTTCTTCTCATTTTGTCTGTCATAGTTGAAGTGTACCTATGATGAAAATTACAGGCCTCTCTCATCTTTTTAAGTGGGAGAACTTGCACAATTGGTGGCTGACTAAATACTTTTTTGCCCCACTGTATATATCCAAATGTGCAAGTTGTCCAAACAGATCCCCAAGGTAGATGGATTATTTTAAATATGTTATTGGACAATAAACAGATATGGCTTATTAACCTATACGGTCCAAATAATGATGATCCAAGCTTCTTTGAAAATATGTATAAGAATTTATCAACACTAGACTCTATTATTATGGTGGGATATTTTACTACGGTTTAAAATACCTCTATGGACCGTAAAGTAAATCACACTACAAACTATCACCCTCAGGCACTTAAGGAAATCATGAATGTCATGGATATATTGGAATTAGTGGATATATGGAGACTTAAATACCCTGACCTAGTGAGATATACATGGGGGAGGCTTAATCAAGCTAGTCGCCTTGACTACTTTCTTATGTCATTCTCTCTGGCACCAAAAGTTTAAAAAGTGTTGATAGGGGACAGAATGCGGTCGGATCATCACATAATTGGCATATATTACTCTTACAGAATTTCCACGTGGGCGAGGATATTGGACATTTAATCAAAGCCTACTGAATGATAACTGGTTTATAACTAGGACAGAATCATTTTTAACCTACTTTTTCTGACATAACATAGGAACAGCAAGTTGACTGCGCCTTTGAACAGCTTGAAAAATACCAGAAAATGATGTCATGGCTTTAGAAGCTTCTGAAAGGCTAATTGACATCATTTGAGTCAATTGGAGGTGTACCTGTGGATGTATTTCATTGCCTACCTTCAAACTCAGTGCCTCTTTCCTTGACATCATGAGAAAATCAAAAGAAATCAGCCAACACCTCAGAAAAAGAATTGTATACCTCCACAAGTCTGATTTATACTTGGGAGCAATTTCCAAATGCCTGAAGGTACCACATTCATCTGTACAAACAATAGTACGCAAGTATAAGCACCAAGGCCCAGTCAGATGTTAAAGTACCTTGGTGCATACGGCCTAGTCAGATGGTAAAGTACCTTGGTACATAAGGCCCAGTCAGATGGTAAAGTACCTTGGTACATACGGCCTAGTCAGATGGTAAAGTACCTTGGTACATACGGCCTAGTCAGATGGTAAAGTACCTTGGTACATACGGCCTAGTCAGATGGTAAAGTACCTTGGTGCATACGGCCTAGTCAGATGGTAAAGTACCTTGGTGCATACGGCCTAGTCAAGTGGTAAGAATGGAGCATTGTTTTGTTTCTTTCATTACCTCTTTTGACTAAAAGTGTCCTTCTGCCTTTTGCAGCAGGGGGTCAGCTCTCAGGGCCATGTAGTACTCCAGGCACGTTGACAGATGTTTTTTAATCAGGATTTTTTGCAATTAATTGTTATTTATGTAATATAATGAGAGAAAGTTGAAAAAACTTTTCAAAAAAGTTCAAAAAATTTTGTCCACTAGTTAAATGTGAACGTGAAGTAGTGTATTTTGTCCACTAGTTAAATGTGAATGTGAAGTAGTGTATTTTGTCCACTAGTTAATGTGAACGTGAAGTAGTGTATTTTGTCCACTAGTTAATGTGAATGTGAAGTAGTGTATTTTGTCCACTCTAGTTAGCGGATTCATTGTATTCAATTCGTCTTTGTCAGTTTTTATCTCGACTGAAAGAATATGTTTTTCTGATTCAGGGTCCCCATTGTAAAGTATGAAAACAATGTTCATTGTGCCATGTTCCCATTAGCCACAATGTACTCCAAAGGGAAACACTATTTCCACGCATGTGATGGAAAGCAACACTTATGAGGAAGTGTGGTGCGGTTAAGATTAATAATGTTTCCCCAGTTTGTAGTGAGAAAATACATTTTGACGTTATTCCCCTTCTTCTTACCCCTTGGAGGGTAAAAAGGCAGAAACACTTGAACTAATGTGTTTATTTCAACTCGTCAGTCTACGTCACGGATGGTCTACTGCAGCAGACGAGAAGCGGCTCCAGGGGAGCCGCTGACAATTGAGGAGTGGTAAACACCACCTGGTCCGATGAATTCCGTTTTCTGTTGTGTCATGCTGATGACAGAGTCAGGATTTGGTGGCAACAGCATGAGTCCATGGCCCCATCCTGCCTTGTGTAAAAGGTACAGTCTGGTGGAGGTTGTGTAATGGTGTGGGGAAGGTTTTCCTGGTTAGGTCCTTTGATACCAATTGAGCAATGTTTGAACATCACACCTTGTAGAATCGATGCCCCAAATAATTCAGGCTGTTCTGGAGGCAAAGGGGAGGTCCGACCCGGTACTAGATGGGTGTACCCAACCAACTGGCGACTGAGGGTATATTTATTTAGTGTACAAAATATTAGGAACACATGCTCGTTCCATGATATAGACCGACCAAGTGAATCCAGGTCAAATCTATGATGACTTGTTGATGTCATCTATTAAATCCACTTCAATCAGTGTCAATGAAAGGAAGGAGTCAGGTAAAAACATTATCTTTAAGCCTTGAGATGATTGAGACATGGAATGTGTCTGTGTGCCATTCAAAGGGTGAATGGGCAAGACAAATGGTTTAAGTGGGGGTATGGTAGTAGGTGCCAGGCTCACCGGTTTGAGTGTGTCAAGAACTGCACCGCTGCTGAGTTTTTCATTCTCCGTGTGTATCAAGAATGGTCGACCGCCCACAGGACATCCAGCCAACATGACACAACGATGGGAGGCATTGGAGTCAACAAGAGCCAGCATCCCTTTTGGAAAGCTGTTGTGGAAATTCAACACCAGGGCACCTGAAGTCAATCTTAAAATGAATCACTCTTTATTGTCAGCAAGCTGGATAGGTTACAACAAACTCTGCACACCATATAAGTCTATCAGAAGCTCCCTTCGGGCGGTCCCAGCAGTTGTCTTATATACGGGTATACGCAGATGAGTTATATTTGCATGATTTAGCAAAATTAATTCATCACTACCGGTGGCTCGCACATGTGACTGACTAATACCTCACGAGGCTTTCTCTTTCTCCAAGTTGAGACCTTTAAACTGAGATACCGTGGTTGTTGCCATAGCAATATTCTGGACGGTGATAGTGAGGATTCCTCCATACACAATCAGTCAGTCACCTGCATGAACCTTCCCAATCAGTTATTAGAAAGTAGCATTGATTCGATACTTCTTAGCATTGATTTGATATATAAAACATAACATTTCCCTCACAATGCTTTCGACATATATACATATACAGTATATATATATACTGTATATGTATTTATTATCCAGTCTCTGACATTGCTGGTTCGGGAATTTCTTAATTTGTCTTTTTTTTCTTCTTCTGAGTTGTGTGTATTGTTTTGTTGTTATATTGCTAGGTATTACTGCACTGTTGGAGCTAGAAACACAAGCATTTCGCTGCACCTGCAATAACATCTTCAAATCGGTGTACGTGACCAATACATTTTTATTTGAAGAATAAGTACACAGTTATGAGACACAATAAGGCAACTACCAAGATAAGCATTTATCGCCGTCCAAAAATAAAATAAAAAAACTAGTGGATTCCTTGCCATTGACGTCATGTTTTTCATATGTGTGTATTGAAGCACTGAAGCCGAACTACAAGTAACTAGGACGTTTTTTGTTTGTCAACACCCTCCATTCGTGTTATGCATTGCATATCTTCTACAGGAACCAAACAGTGGCACTGGGTGTCAGTAGTCCCCGCCCCCCCCCAAAAAAGTCAGATGTTTTAGATCTTTCAACGTCCCAGGACATCTGTTTTAAGGAGTCAGCTCTTTGCCACAATCCAAATTGAATGGAAAAGTGAATCGCTGTGTCATTTGTAGTGCTTGTCTTTTCCAATCACTTATGGTTGAGACTTGTATGTACCTTTACAACCGATTGTGTTAGATGTGGACTTATCTTTACAGTAGACTGAAACCATACTAGAGAGCATCTACTAAATGTTAAATGTATTACCTGTCAGGTATTTTAATTGTATGTAATGTCTACTTGTTAAAAGTTTCTTTTGTCTTAACGTAAATTGTAATTGTTTGTAATGTATTTTTAGTTTTGTGTCATGGCGTCAACAAATGGGGATCCTAATAAAAAATATACAAAAATCGGCCAAACATTGATATTGAAGTGTAATGTACCTTTAATTGCATTTCCAATACAACCATTGAAATTAGCTCTATATTTTCAATTCTTCTTTCATTTTTTTTTTGTTCACTTCCTGAATTGAAACGCAATTGACCTCTATCTTGTGATGAAAAGCTGTGTCTGCCTTCTTTAAACACTAGATGGCGACTGAAGCACAGTTACAGTGAGCTGCTTACAAGAGAACATAGTTCCCAAAATGTCAATGATCCCTTTGCGTTTATATATATGCATTATGCTAATACAAAGGAATGTTTATTATTCAGAAATGTTCAAATGATTTCCAAGGAAATACCGACAATCAGGAATAGAAAAGCATTATTCAGAATGCTCTATTTAGAATTCGCTAGGGACGGTGTTCACAAACATTTTGTGATAGCAAATTCATCAGGGACCCCCTCCTCGAGTGAGATAAAAGATAGCATACAAGGAGTTTTACTATGACTTCTGCAGTGCATGAGCCAAGTATCGGGGCCTGGGAAGGAACATTTAAAAGTTCCACATCTTTGCATTGAAGAGAACATTTTGCAAGTTCATTTCCTGCAATTCTACACATTTTGCCATGAGGCAGAGAGAAAAATGTGCAGTTTTAAAGCCAAAAGCTAGAGTCCTTAATTTAAACAATAACAAAGCGTGAACTGTTTTGGTAAAAAGCTCAGGGATGGGCCTGGTGAAATGTAACCACTCTCAAAATCATAGACAGAGCTATGGATACAGGTACTGACCAGCCATGATATCAAAATGACTGTTTTACCAATGTTTTGAAGATATACGGTGTTTGTTTACATATACATTCATTGCAAACATTGGAGTAAAACAAGTTATTTTGGGGCACGACAGTTGAACTAAGCTCATGAGGCATTTAGAAGTTATATTTCTCATGAATCAATAGGTATATATATCATGAAATTCCATACCAAAAATGGATGTAGCAACTAAGGGTTTTTACTTTAAATTACAGTGCGTTTTGCACAATACAAGAACTCTATAGAAGAAGTAGGCTTACTCAGCTGAAAGATTGATAATTGGTGGAACACTGTGGATACCAATATCACTGTGAGTGTCCCATGCCCATGTTGCCCTCGGTTAAGAACATAAACTGTAGATTAATATTATTACATTGTATTGTATTGCACCCTCTAAACTTATTCCATGGATCCCTTGGCCAAAATTAATTTAATTTGTTTGAAATAGTCATTCAAATGTACAATTAGGAAGAAAAAAAGAAATTCTATTTTGAGATCTCACCATGGACCACCAGAAGTACCTCCGCAGACCCCTGGAGACCCCACTTTGAGAACCCCTGCTCTATCTGGCATACCTGTAGACTTCCAGTCATTGTGCTAACACTAGTTAGCATTGGCTTGTTAACTAACCATATTGGTCTCTGGATAGGCTACCAACATTCTCAACTCGGGAGCAATTTAAAATAAAAAAAATAGTGGGATAGTGACTAGACATCCCCGATTTTCAGGGACAGTCCACGATTTTGGTGGCCTGTCCCCGGCTAGATCTATCGCCGGAAATGTCCCTAACTTCCCCTCAGAACGTAAAAAAGGACTTGAGTGAATCGTTTTGAGCTGTTATTACCGGTATTGGCTTGCCATTCATGTTGTGCTTGTTTCGGCCAGCTGAGGGGGCCACTCGCTCTAGTACAGGGCTCTCCAACCCTGTTCCTGAAGAGCTACCCTCCTGTAGATTTTCGCTCTAACCCCAGTTGAAACTAACCTGATTCATCTTATCAACCAGCTAATTATTAGAATCAGGTGGGCTAGATTAGGGTTGGAGTGAAAACCTACTGGATGGTAGCTCTCCAGGAACAGGGATGGATTTGAAAGCTACTGGATGGTAGCTCTCCAGGAACAGGGATGGAGTTGAAACCTACTGGATGGTAGCTCTCCAGGAACAGGGATTGAGTTGAAACCTACTGGATGGTAGCTCTCCAGGAACAGGGATGGAGTTGAAACCTACTGGATGGTAGCTCTCCTGGAACAGGGCTCCAGGAACAGTTTTGCTCTACTGATTGCACTCACACTCTACAGTAGTTCTCAGGCTAGCCTGCCTAGACAGTTGAGTGAGTGTGAGAGAGCCAAAAGGGAATTGAGAAGAAGCAATCCACCATATAAATTCAAGACCTGATGCCCTCTCAAATCAAATTGTATTTGTCACATACACATGGTTAGCAGATGTTAATGCGAGTGTAGCAAAATTATTGTGCTTCTAGTTCCGACACTGCATTAATATCTAACAATAATATCTAAGAGTAATATCTAAGCAATCTAACAGTTCCCCAACAACTACCTAATTCACACAAGTCTAAAGGGGTGAAGGAGAATATGTACATGTAAGTATATGGATGAGCGATGGCAAAGGTGCAATAGATGGTATAAAATACAGTATATACATGTGATATGAGTAATGAAAGATATGTAAACATGATTAAAGTGGCATTATTTAGAGTGCATTGTATAAAGTGGCCAGTGATTGGATCTCAATGTAGGCAGCAGCCTGTGATATCACTGTGATAAAGGGGTTTTACGTGTCTATTGCATGAAGAGGTTTTTCCTCAAAATGCTTTCATGCATAAAACATAAAACCCCTTTTAGCAATGGACTGTAATGTAGCCAGAGAAAGTCATTAAACCACTTCACAGGGAAAGATTAAACTTTGTTTGACAGCACTTGGGTCTCTATAAACCTGGGGTGTGGCTGATAAGGCTCTGTGCTGTGACTTCTGTCTTCTGTCAAATCCTTCGCTGTGAAAGCAGACTATGCATTTATCAGTACTGGCTTCAGAAATTGGAGTCATACCCACTGCCACTCAGTCACTGTGATTGTGCATGAATGTAACCCTGTGGAGGCACAGTTATGAAGTGCTAGGGCAAGACAACTGGAGGAGAATAGCCACTGTCTAGGAAAAATAGTCAGTTCAGTTAAGTATTTAGCAAGATGGGCCTGAGATGTCATGACGAAGAACATTTGTACTTTTATCAGAATTTAAAAGACAATAACAGAAGATGTCTTCGAAAAAGCCTCGCAAATATTACTTAAGCCCTCAAATACAACCAACACTGACTCATACTGATGTCGTGTCTTTGGCTATGCCGGATTAAGTGATATGACATGCTATTCTATAAAATAATTTCTCCGTAATTAATATCACCTGATTGAGCTAATCATGTAAATGTAATTAACTAGAGAGTCGGGCACCACAAAATAATATTTATAGAGCTGTTATCTTCCGAATAAACTCTTAAAGACCTAGTAATATTTTACATCAATAGCAGTCAACATTAATCTTCATCTTACTTCAGTCACATTATCTGAAAGTTGTAAATTCTTGGTTATCTGCAAGAACCCTGGCTAACAATTTGAATCAGCAATACAAAATTGGGTTAAATTATTTATTTACTAAATACCTAACTAATCACACAGAATTCACATACACACAATTAATCATAACTTGATTACAAATTACGTCATAAAGGAAAACGTCCCTAGCGGGCAGAACAGATATGACAGCTTGTTACACAAAGGAAAAGGGCTGGGTTTGAGCGAAAGAGCCGGAAGACTGAGGAACAAAGGGAAGAGGCTGTGCTATCGGAAATACAATATCTTATGCATTCTAAATTACCGCCCATTTGGAAAAGGAAAATGCAATAAATATTTACTCTGAGCTGCGCTTCAGTAGGTTGGTGGTAGATGGAAGACCGTGTTGCCAAACCAAGTCCTCTGTCCTTTGAAGAATGTCTCTGGTGGTCACTTGGATAAGTTGTAGTAACGTTGTTGTGTATTTGTATCCCATTTGTAGATGGGATACTCTGTCTGTTCCTTCCTAACCTGCGTTTGCAGCTGTGGTCGCTAACTCAACGGCTAGGAGGTACAGTGGGGCAAAAAAGTATTTAGTACTTTTTTAGTACTCCCACTTAAGAAGATGAGAGAGGCCTGTAATTTTCATCGTAGGTACCCTTCAACTATGACAGACAAAATGAGAATTGTTTTTCCAGAAAATCACATTGTAGGATTTTTAATTAATTTCTTTGTAAATTATGGTGGAAAATAAGTATTTGGTCAAAAACAAAAGTTTATCTCAATACTTTGTTATATACCCTTTGTTGGCAATGACAGAGTCTTCACAAGGTTTTCACACACTGTTGCTGGTATTTTGGCCCATTCCTCCATGCAGAGCTTCTCTAGAGCAGTGATGTTTTGGGGCTGTTGCTGGGCAACACGGACTTTCAACTCCCTCAAAAGATGTTCTATGGGGTTGAGATCTGGAGACTCGCTAGGCCACTCCAGGAACTTGAAATGTTTCTTACAAAGCCTCTCCTTCATTGCCCGGGCGGTGTGTTTGGGATCATTGTCATGCTGAAAGACCCAGCCACGTTTCATCTTCAATGCCCTTGCTGATGGAAGGAGGTTTTCACTCAAAATCTTACGATACATGGCCCCATTCATTCTTTCCTTTACACGGATCAGTCGTCCTGGTCCCTTTGCAGAAAAACAGCCCCAAAGCATGATGTTTCCACCCCCATGCTTCACAGTAGGTATGGTGTTCTTTGGATGCAACTCAACATTCTTTGTCCTCCAAACACGACGAGTTTAGTTTTTACCAAAAAGTTATATTTGGTTTCATCTGACCATATGACATTCTCCCAATCTTCTTCTGGATCATCCAAATGCTCTCTAGCAAACTTCAGACGGGCCTGGACATGTACTGGTTTAAGCAGGGGGACACGTCTGGCACTGCAGGATTTGAGTCCCTGGCGGAGTAGTGTGTTACTGATGGTAGGCTTTATTACTTTGGTCCCAGCTCTCTGCAGGTCATTCACTAGGTCCCACCGTGTGGTTCTGGGATTTTTGCTCACCGTTCTTGTGATCATTTTGACCCCACGGGGTGAGATCTTGCGTGGATCCCAAGATCGAGGAAGATTATCAGTGGTCTTGTATGTCTTCCATTTCCTAATAATTACTCCCACAGTTGATTTCTTCAAACCAAGCTGCTTACCTATTGCAGATTCAGTCTTCCCAGCCTGGTGCAGGTCTACAATTTTGTTTCTGGTGTCCTTTGACAGCTCTTTGGTCTTGGCCATAGTGGAGTTTGGAGTGTGACTGTTTGAGGTTGTGGACAGGTGTCTTTTATACTGATAACAAGTTCAAACAGGTGCCATTAATACAGGTAACGAGTGGAGGACAGAGGAGCCTCTTAAAGAAGAAGTTACAGGTCTGTGAGAGCCAGAAATTTTGCTTGTTTGTAGGTGACCAAATACAAATACTGTCGTGAATAAGAGTTCAAAGTTCATACAATTCGCAACAAAAGCTCATGCTAATGTTGGCTTCGTTCTGTAGTTATTATCTGAACCATTCTGACATAGGACGTCATCCTACCTCAACGGAACAGGAAGTAATGTTGTCGTCAAAGTTTTATATAGGTAGGGAGAAAAGGGGTGTGTTTCATAGTTTACAACCTCTGACTCTTCACGTGGGCGGGCCACTGAGTAGGCAGCAATATCTTATGAAAACCCACATCTCACATTTTAGAAGCTAAAATCACATTTCATCCCATCACAAATAATTTCATATTCAAACATTTAAATTGAACAACAATTCTATGTGAATCCGATAACTCTAATGTGTAGACTTTCCACTGTAGAGTTTATGTCATCTTATCATTGATGAGAATGTCTCAGATGACAACCGAACTGACATCATATTCATTAAGTACCACCGCATATGTTCAATTGTTCGGATTACCAGAATATAGTTCATTTCCCCCACATTCTGACGTTCCCAGAATCTCTATGTTAACCAAGGGTTTTGCAACTGTAACCTCAGTAGGGTAGAGAGAGAGGAAGAAGGGGGGAAGAGGTATTTATGACTGTCATAAACCTAACCCCCGGGCCAACATCATGGCACTGATTTAGAATGGTTGTGATGGCTTTGTTGTGTACCGTCTACCTGGTTGGACAGTGGTTTTATAATGGTGTAAGGCATGTAAGCCATTGTCCTCTTGGCTGCTGTAGATAATGGCTGCTCTATTAGCTGTACAATTAGCCGCTACACAGTAACTCAGCATTGGGATTAAAAACTATAATTAAATACATTCTGAGGGATCTGATAGCAGAAAAAGTATTTTATTAACATATGGTAAACAGATGTTATTTTTTTCTTTACTTTTACCACAGATTTCCTGCAATTCGACACATTTTTCCATGACTTATGCCATGTTAATATGATTTCTCAGTGAGTGACTAACAAAATCAATTGGGGCCCCCTGGAGGTCAGAGCCCCTGGGCGTGTGCCCTGTGTGCCCGGTCGGTAATTCGGCAATGATTACTACAAGTTTAGATAGCTGGCTAGATTAACAAGACTAATTAACCAATCTACTTTTTTTCATCTGACATGGGCTAATTGAGTGGGCTAATTGAGTGACTGTCAGTGAGTGACAAATAACAAGAGGAAAACTGCTGCAATCAAGTTTAGAAATTGTACCTTGTGTATTCTATTATTCTAACAGTATGTAAAAGTTATTTTTTATTCCCCCCAAAATGACTGTCCTCATATGTAGCTACGGCCCTGAGTTGAACAGTTTCTCTCAGTACAGCTTCTTATGTTTTTAATTAACTACTCATTTGGTAATAGTTAAGAGGCTGCAGAGATCATTAAGGTTTGTCTGTAGAGGTTTGTGGTTTTATTTGGTCAAGTGGAAACCCTGGTACCGTTGCTTATGATAGCCCCCGTTTCCTCCTCTGAGGCAGAGAGAAGCTTTATAGCGCCCTCCGCAGGCTCAAGACATGGCTCTGATCAACAATGAAGCAGAACAGACTAAACCATTATCGTTGTCTGTCTGCCACATCCACCAGAATAAACTTGACCATTTAGACAGGAAAAGTAGGTGCATTGACTTTATGATCCTGCAGGTGGCAGTAGTAAGTCATGTTTCAGTACCAGTAGGGGGTTAGTGATGTTACGGGCAGTTGAAGTACGGCTCCAAGCGAGGAGGCCACGCTCCCATGCATAAAGGACTAAACAACCACAACGGATAATCTGGGTCTGTCTACTTGGTTATACAGTGCCTTCAGAACGTGTTTGTACCCCTTCACTTGGACTAGTAACCGAAAGGTTGCAAGATCGAATCCCCGAGTTGACAAGGTAAATATCTGTCGTTCTGCCCCTGAACAAGGCAGTTAACCCACTGTTCCTAGGCCGTCATTGAAAATAAGAATTTGTTCTTTAACTGATTTGCCTAGTTAAATAAAGGTAAAAAAATAAATGAAAAAATAATCCACATTTTGTTGTGTTATACTGAAACTAAGATAAAAGTGAGATTTCTTTTGCAACTGTCCTACACACAATACCTCATAATGTCAAAGTGGAATGATGTTTTTCTAAATCTTTACATATTAATTAAAAATGAAAAGCTGAAATGTCTTGAGTCAATAAGTATTCAAATCCTTTATTGTGGCAAGCGTAAATCATTTCAGGTGTAAAAATGTACTTAAAACTTTGTATGGCTGCGGGGGAAGTATTGAGTAGCTTGGATGAAAAGGTGCCCAGAGTAAACTGCCTGTGTCTCAGTTCCAGTTGCAAATATATGCATATTATTATTAGTATTGGATAGAAAACACTCTGAAGTTTCTAAAACTGTTTGAATGATGTCTGTGAGTATAACAGAACTCATATGGCAGGCAAAAACATGAGAAGAAATCCGAACAGGAAGTGGGAAATCTGAGGTTGGTCGATTTTCAACCCAGCCCTTATTGAATACACAGTGGGATATTGGTTATGTTGCACTTCCTAAGGCTTCCACTAGATGTCAATCGTCTTTAGAAACTTGTTTGAGGATTCTACTGTGAGGTGGGACTGAATGAGAATGAGTCAGAGGTCTGCCAGCAGTCACCAGCTGGTCACGCACATTTCACATGAGAGGTATCTCCCGTTCCTTTGCTTTTCTGAAGACAAAGGAATTCTCCGGTTGGAATATTTTTGAAGTTTTATGTTAAAAACATACTAAAGATTGATTCCAAACATCATTTGACATGTTTCTACAGACAGTAATGGAACTTTTTGACATTTCGTCTGCAACCAGGGACCGCGCTTCATGACTTTGGATCTGTTAACCACACGTGCTAACAAAAGTAGCTCTTTGGACATAAATGATGGACATTATCGAACAAATCAAACATTTAATGTGGAACTGGGATTCCTGCGATCTTCTGATGAAGATCATCAAAGGTAAGTGATTATTTATAATGTTATTTCTGATTTCTGTTGACTCCAACATGGCGGATATGTCTTTGTTTTCTGAGCGCCGTACTCAGATTATTGTATGGTTTTCTTTTTCGGTAAAGCTTTTTTGAAATCTGACACAGCGGTTGCATTAAGGAGAAGTGTATCTATATTTCCATGTCTAACAATTGTATTTTCATCGACATTTATAATGAGTATTTCTGTAAAATGATGAGGCTCTCTGCAATATCACCGGATGTTTTTGGAACTAGTGAACATAACACGCCAATGTATACTGAGATTCTTTTATATAAATATGCACTTTATCGAACAAAACATATATGTTTGATGAATTTGATGAAGATCATCAAAGGTTAGTGATTCATTTTATCTCTATTTGTGCTTTTTGTGACTCCTCTCTTTGGCTGGAAAAATGGCTGAATTTTTCTGTGACTTGGCGGTGACCTAACATAATCGTTTGTGGTGTTTTTGCTGTAAAGCCTATTTGAAATCGGAGACTTTGGTGGGATTAACAACAATATTACCTTTAAAATGGTATAAGATACATGTATGTTTGAGGAATTTTAATTGAGATTTCTGTTGTTTGAATTTGGCACTCTGCACTTTCACTGGCTGTTGTCATATCAATCCCGTTAATTGGATTGCAGCACTAAGAAGTTTTAACGAGACACATAAGTTGCATGGACTTTTTCCAAGGTCAAGAAATGTTCCAATATCTACTAATTACAGGTCCAAATCACCACTATGTTTGAAGTCAATTTAGGCACTGCAGCCCAAGGCTTTGACCGACACTCTTCTCCTTTGCAGTGTATTATCACTCTATGCAGTACAGAGTGCATGCAAAAGTATTTAGCTGTGGATTAATGTATCCCAGAAATACAGTCCTTTAAAGTGTTCCATTTCCTGCAATAAATACTCTTGACTGCATGAAGCAGACAAGGCCGCAAAAAAAATACAAGTTTGCTTACTTACTTATTGTGTTCTTCGTATTTCTTCTTGTTTCTTGTGTTTTTCCTAGTATTACATTGTTATAGATTTTTGCATTGTGGGGCTTTGAGTTTGCAAGAAAGGCATTTTACTTTATTTTTGCATGTGACCTTAAAACTTGAAACTATACTGTAAGGGCATCAGCCATAATTTCATTGTGGAAAGTTTAAGGTTATTGATATGGCAAATGGCTCTTCAAAATGTTCCATTCATCTGTATGGAACGACCAACTACCCTCTGACAGTTTTTCATTAGTTTCACGCCCTGACCATAGAGAGCAGTTTGTGTGATTTGGGGTGGGCATTCTATGTTGTCTATTTCTTTGTTTTGGCCGAGTATGGTTCCCAATCAGAGGCAGCTGTCTATCGTTGTCTCTGATTGGGGATCATACTTAGGCAGCCCTTTTTCCCACTTTCTGTTGTGGGATCTTGTATTTTTGTGTTCCATGTGTTTGCACTACTAGCTTTACGTTCGTTGAGTTGTTTATTGTTTTTTGGTGGAACGTTTATTATAAAAGGAAAATGTACGCCTACAACGCTGCACCTTGGTCTCATTCCGACGAGGAACATAACAGAAGATCCCACCACCAACGGACCAAGCAGCATGGTCAGGAGGACTGGACCTGGGAGGAAATCCTGGAGGGAGCAGGACCCTGGACAAGGGCCGGGGAGTATCGCCGTCCGAAGGAGGAGATGGAGGCAGCAAAAGCGGAACGGAACACGGGGAGATTGGCGGTGTCAGGGTTTAGACCTGAGCCAACTCCCTGTGCTTACCGTGGGGAGCGTGTGACTGGTCAGGCACTGTGTCATGCGGTGATGCGCTCGGTGTCTCCAATGAGCATTCACAGGCCGGTGCGCTCTGTGCCAGCGCCCCGCATTTGCTGGGCGGAAGTGGGCATCCAGCCAGGATGGGTTGTGCCAGCTCTACGCTCAAGACCTCCAGGGCGCCTCCATGGCCCAGTGTATCCGGTGCCTGTTCCATGCACCAGGTTTCCAGTGCATCTCCCCAGTCCGGTGAGACCTGTTCCGGTTCCACGTACCAGGCCTCCAGTATGTCTCCCCAGCCTGGTAAGCCCTGTGGCAGCTCCATTCACCAGGCCTCCAGTACGTCTCCTCAGTCTGGTGAGACCTGTTCCCGCTCCACGTACAAAGCCTCCATTGATGGATGATCCATGGCCCAGAGCCTCCAGTGATAATCCATGGCACGAAGCCTCCAGTGATAATCCATGGCCCGGAGCCTCCAGTGATAATCCATGGCACAAAGCCTCCAGTGATTATCCATGGCCCGGAGCCTGAAGTGAAAATCCAGGGCACGGAGCCTCCAGCGACAGTCCCCTGTCTGGAGCCTCCAGCGACAGTCCCCAGTCTGGAGCCTCCAGCGACGGTCCCCAGTCCGGAGTCTCCAGCGACGGTCTGCAGTCCGGAGTCTCCAGCGACGGTCTGCAGTCCGGAGCCTCCAGCGGTGGTTCCCAGTTCAGAGCATCCGGCGATGATCCACGGTCCGGTTCCTCCGGCAAAGATTCACGGTTCGGAGTCTCCGGCGACGATCCACGGTCCGGTTCCACAGAAGCGGAGGGATCACCGTAGGGAGCGGGGGCTATGTCCCGAACCGGAGCAGCCACAGAGGGTAGATGCCCACCCGGACCCTCCCCTATAGGTTCAGGTTTGCTGCCGGGAGTCCGCACCTTTGGGTGGGGGGGTACTGTCCTTAGAGAGCAGTTTTATTTCTCTGTTTGGTTAGGTCAGGGTGTGATTTGGGGTGGGCATTCTATGTTGTCTATTTCTTTGTTTTGGCCGAGTATGGTTCCCAATCAGAGGCAGCTGTCTATCGTTGTCTCTGATTGGGGATCATACTTAGGCAGCCCTTTTTCCCACTTTCTGTTGTGGGATCTTGTCTTTTAGCGTTGCATGTGTTTGCATTACTAGCTTTACGTTCGTTGAGTTGTTTATTGTTTTTTGGTGGAACGTTTATTATAAAAGGAAAATGTACGCCTACAACGCTGCACCTTGGTCTCATTCCGACGACGAACATAACAATTAGATTGTTGTTGCTGTCATTTCAAATCAGTTTTCAAATCAGTTAATCACTTTTCAATGTTTATCCACCTGAGAGTTTCAATTTAATTTGTAAAATAAATTATAAATTAATAAATTAATAATAATATGATTCTTAAAGACAAATGATTACTTATGAATCCTTGTTATACAATCCTTACTTATACATACAGTGGATACGGAGGGTTTTCAGAGGCCTTGACTTTTTTAACATTTTGTTACATTACATTAATTTATTACATTATTACATTTATTTACTCACAATACCCTATAATCACAAAGTTAATTTATGACTGATAAAAAAACAAAAATACCTTATTTACATAGGTATTCAGACCATTTGCTATGAGACTCGAAATTGAGCTCAGCTGCATCCTGTTTCCATTGATCATCCTTGAGATGCTTCAACAACGGGATTGGAGTCCACCTGTGGTAAATTCAATTGATTGGACATGATTTCGAAAGGCACAGAAGTGGCCCAGCCAGAGCCCGAACTTGAACACGATCGAACATCTCTGAAGAGACCTGAAAATAGCTGTGCAGCAATGCTCCCCGTAAAACCTGACAGAGCTTAAGAGGATCTGCAGAGAATAATCTGAGAAACTCCCCAAATACAGGTGTGCCAAGCTTGTTGCATTTTACCCAAGAAGACTCAAGGCTGTAATGGCTGCCAAAGGTGCTTCAACAAAGTATTGAGTAGGGTCTGAATACTTATGTAAATGTGATAATTCCGTTTTTTGTCGTTATGGGGTATTGTGTGTAGATTGAAAGGGGGAAAAAACAATTTGATCCATTTTAGAATAAGGCTGGAAGGTAACAACATGTAGAAAAGGTCAAGGGGTTTGAATGCTTTCCAAAGGCACTGTTATTGACTTCCAGACAGAGATTGGTGTTCCCCTATCCTTCCAACTTTCTCCTGTTTTGCCTCAATAGCTGACTTGCCTGGTTAAATAAAAAGGTAAAAATAACACCTTGAAAATATGTGAGAGTGGAATTACCCTCTATTTATTTTTTAATGCAAAATTACTAAATGAAATTGTGGCTATAATTGGGCTACTCATTTTGAATCCACAGGTGGCACATTTTGTCACCATAAATGTCTTTGTGACTGAACACAGCTATAATCATTAGGTTGCAAAAGTTACGGGCCTGCCCTAAACAATGTGTGATTTACGAAAACAATACACAGTGCCTTCAGAAAGTAGTCACGCTCCTCTGCATTTTACACATTTTGTTATGTTTACATCCTGCATTTATCACTGGCCTATCCCATAACGTTTTTACAAATTAATAAAAAATTAAAAGCTGAAATGTCTTGAGTGAATAACAATTCAACCCATTTGTCATGGCTAGCCTACATTAGTTCAGGAGGAGTAAAAATGTGCTTAAGTTGCATGGACTCACTCTGTGTGCAATAATAGTGTTTAACATGATATTTGAAGGACTACCTCCTCTCTGTAACCCACACATACAATTATCTGTAAGTCGAGCAGTGAATTTCAAACACAGATTCAACCACACAGACCAGGGATGTTTTCCAATGCCTCGCACAGAAGGGCACCTATTGGTAGATGGGTAAAACATAAAAATAAAATTGACATTGAATATCCTTTTGAGCATGGTGAAGTTATTAATTCCACTTTGGATGTTGTATCAATACACCCAGTCACAAGAAAGATACAGGCGTCCTTCCTAACTCAGTTGCCGGAGAGGAAGGAAACCGCTCAGGGATTTCACCATGAGGCCAATGGTGACTTTAAAACAGTTACAGTTTAATGGCTGTGATGGGAGAACTGTGGATGGATCAACAACAATGTAGTTACTCCACAATACTAACCTAATTGACAGAGTGAAAAGAAGGAAGCCTGCACAGAATACAAACATTCCAAAACATGCATACTGTTTGCAACAAGGCACTAAGGAAATATTGCAAAAAATGTGGCAATACAAAGTGTTATGTTTGGGGAAAATACAATACAACCCATTACTGAGTACCACTCTCCAGATTTTCAAGTATAATGGTGGCTGTATCATATAGACATAATTTATAAACGAAGCATGTGTGTTTAATGAGTCAGCCAGATCAGAGGCAGTAGATGATCAGGGATATTCTGTTGATAAGTGTGTGAATTGGACCATTGTCCTGTCCTGCTAAGCAGTCACAATGTAACAAGTCATTTGGGGTGTCAGGGGAAATGTATGGAGTAACAAGTAGAATAATTTATTTAGGAATGTAGTGAAGTAACAGTTGTTAAAAATATAAATAGTAAAGTAAAGTACAGATACCCCAAAAAACAACTTAAGTAGTACTTTCAAGTATTTTTACTTAAGCACTTTACACCACTGGTTTTCAGGATAAAAATAAATGAATAATGTATGCACGGGCTAAATTCTAGAGAAAAACCTAGTTCACTCTGCTTTCCACCAGACACTGGGAGATGAATTCACCTTTCAGCAGGACCGTAACCTAAAACACCAAATCTACACTGGAATTGCTTACCAAGAAGACAGTGAATGTTCTGAGTGGCTGAGTTACAGTTTTGACTTAAACCTACTTGAATATCTATGGCAAGACCTGAAAATGGTTGTCTAGCAATGATCAACAACCAATGAAAGCGCAGAACATACTGCTCTACATACTTATTTTTAGCATAAAATTAAGAAAATCGGTGCACAATTGTAGTAAACCCTCCCTGTGCTGCTGTGAGGAGGAGGTTGAGAGCAAGCGGCAGCCCAGGTAGGTTCGGTGGGTGGACAGGCCTGAACATCAGGCTGGACATCTGGCACTTCATGCAGCATATGGCAGCAGGGTGCACCACAGACTCCCATCCCCTGTACCTTCTACCCTACTGTCACCCTTCCTCTACCCTACTGTCACCCTACCTTCATACCTACTGTCACCCTACCTTCATACTCTACTGTCACCTGACAGTACCTTCTACCCTACTGTCACCCTACCTTCACGCCCAACTGTCATCCTACCTTCATAACCAACTGTCACCCTTCCTTCATACCCCACTGTCACCCGTCCTTGTACCCTACAGTTACCCTACCTTCATACCCTACCATCATTCTACAGTACCTTCTACCCTACAGTCACCCTACCTTCATATGCTACTGTCACCGTACCTACATACCCTACGGTCACCCTACCTACATACCCTACTGTCATCCTACCTTCATACCCTACTGTCACCCTACCTACATACTCTACTATCACCCTACCTACATACCCTACTGTCACCCTACCTTCATACCCTACTGTCACCCTACCTACATACCCTACTGTCACCCTACCTTCATACGCTACTGTCACCCTACCTACATACCCTACTGTCACCCTACCTTCAAACCCTACTGTCACCCTACCTTCATACCCTACTGTCACCCTACCTTCTACCCTACTGTCACCCTACCTTCATACCCTACTGTCACCCTACCTTCATACCCTACTGTCACCCTACCTTGTACCCTACTGTCACCCTGCAGTCACCCTGCTGTCTCCCTACTGTCACCCTACCTTCCACCCTACTGACACCCTAATGTCACCCTTCCTTCTACCCTATTGTTACCCTACCTTCTACCCTACTGTCACCCTACCTTCATACGTACTGTCACCCTTCCTTCTACCCTACTGTCACCCTGCTGTCACCCTGCTATCACCCTACCTTGTACCCTACTGTAACCCTTCCTTCTACCCTACTGTCACCCTACCTTGTACCCTACTGTAACCCTTCCTTCTACCCTACTGTCACCCTACCTTGTACCCTACTGTCACCCTACCTTCATACCTACCTTCATACCTACTGTCACCCTACCTTGTACCCTACTGTCACCCTACATTGTACCCTACTGTCACCCTGCTGTCACCCTGCGGTCACCCTACCTTCACCCTACCTCCATACCCTACTGTCCCCCTTCCTTCTACCCTACCTTCACACCTACTGTCACCCTACCTTCATACCTACTGTCACCCTTCCTTCTACCCTACTGTCATCCTGCTGTCACCCTGCTATCACCCTACCTTGTACCCTACTGTCACCCTTCCTTCTACCCTACTGTCACCCTGCCGTCACCCTGCTATCACCCTTCCTTCTACCCTACTGTCACCCTTCTACCCTACTTTTACCCTACCTTCTACCCTACTGTCACCCCACCTTCATACCCTACTGTCACCCTATAGTAACTTCTACCCCACTGTCACCCTACCTTCATACCCCACTGTCACCCTACAGTACCTTCTACCCTACTGTCACCCTACCTTCATACCCTACTGTCACCCTACATTCTACCCTACTGTCACCCTACCTTCTACCCTACTGTCACCCTACCTTCATACCCCACGGTCACCCTACAGTACCTTCTACCCTACTGTCACCCTACCTTCATACCCTACTGTCACCCTACATTCTACCCTACTGTCACCCTACCTCTACCCTACTGTCACCCTACCTTCATACCCTACTGTCACCCTACCTTCATACCCTACTGTCACCCTACCTTCTACCCTACCTTTACACCCTACTGTCACCCTTCCTTCGTACCCTACTGTCACCCTTCCTTCTACCCTACTGCCACCCTACCTTCTATCCTACCTTCTTACCCTACTGTCACCCTACCTTCATACCCTACTGTCATCCTACCTTCATGGGCAGTCTGTCAGGGTGCATCTTCAAGCAGTAGATGTCAAATCAAATCAATCAAATTATTTGGAAATATACACATGGTTAACAGATGTTAATGTGAGTGTAGCGAAATGCTTGTGCTTCTAGTTCCGGCCATGCAGTAATATCTAACAAGTAATCTAACAATTTCACAACAACTACCTTTTACACACAAGTGTAAAGGAATGAATAAGAATATGTACATATAAATATATGGATGAGCGATGGCCATGCGGCATAGGCAAAGTGCAGTAGATGGTATAGAATACAGTATAGAGTATGTTGCCCTGCTGCACCGAGCAAAGAGGGAGCAATCCCTTTATACTAGACAGAGGAATCCACCATCCGGTGCATCGAACACCTGTTGAAGGAGGTGATGTTGGAGAAGGGTAAAGACTTTCTCGCCGTTCCCCTGCTGGACAGGGTTAGGCTGGAGAACATCTGTCCAGAGGCGGCATGTGAAGTGCATCCAGCAGGCTTGGGCTGTATACTCTATACCGGGGTATTTGGAAATAGCCACGGGATGGTTTTTCAACCGTCAATACTTTGTAATAATTTGTAGCTATTCTTTAAGTAAATACCAGCAGTAACTTGTGCAATGCGTTAGGAGATAAAGCAGATTGCGCTCTTAATTTCACTGGTCACATTATTTTACATTATAAAGCTCACCGTAGTTCCCCAGAACAGTTGAGCCAGTCACGTGTTTGTTTGAAAACATCACAACAGGAGAAAGCGGGAACAGGTGAGTCCAGCTGTGTATTGACAGAGGTCGTTTTTATATTGATTATTCTAATGTTTATCATCGTATAAATAACGTAGCTAGCTAGATTTCCTAATATTTATCTTAAAGTTAATCTTGCAATTTACTGGAGAAAAATAGGCTGGCTACACTGAGGAACGTACCAGAGAAAAGTAGCTACACATCAGTCAAAGTGCTGTCTTCTCATCCAAGTTTACATGTGCAACTGAAGCACAAAATTGCTCTGATCCCAAGCAGAACTGACAACAAGAAGCATTTTAGATCTGCGTTCACAAACCGCAGTAAGATATTTCGTGTGTGTTTTATATTTTTTTTCCTGCTTTAACATGACCCCTAAGTTTAACTTGCTATCTAAGTAAGTGGCTGAATTAATAAGGTGATGGGGAATCATATTGTGTAAGCTTTCTGATGTATTTGAGAAGTCAAAGCCCTTTGGATGAGTTATTTGTACATCTGACTATCTTGACTTTTCTCTCGGTTCTCTGCCCAGAGAACAGCAGAGCAGGCAGGCCCTGTAGCCTAGCGACTCCAAACTCCACACAGACACTGCCTCAGAGCCAGTACTGTCTTCCTTCAGACAAAGAATGAGTCAAAACTTTGTTCATTTGCACGTCTCTCGTTCACATTTGCTTGTAAATGTCCAAACTCACCAAAAATGAGATTTGGTAGTTCCTTCCTATATACATACACTACATGACCAAATATATGTGAACACCTGCTAGTCGAACATCTCATTTCAAAATTAGCTACTTAATGTAATGCATTAATATGGAGTTGGTCCCCCCTATGCTGCTATAACATCCTCCCCTCTTCTGGGAAGACTTTCCAGTAGATGTTGGAACATTGCTGCGGGGACTTGCTTCCATTCAGCCACAAGTGCATCAGTGAGGTCAGCACTGATGTTGGGCGATTATGTCTGGCTCACAGTCAGCGTTCCAATTCATCCCACAGGTGTTAGATGAAGTTGAGGTCAGGGCTCTGTTCAGGCCAGTCGAGTTCTTACACAATGATCTCGAAAACCATTTCTGTATGGACCTTGCTTTGTGCATGGGGCTTTGTCATGCTGAAACAGGAAAGTGCCTTCCCCAAACTGTTCGTCCGTCGGACTGCCAGATGGCGAAGCGTGATTCATCGTTCCAGAGAACACGTTTTCACTGCTCTAGAGTCCAATGGTGGTGAGCTTTACACCTCTCCAGCCGACGCTTGGCATTGCGCATGGTGATCTTAGGCTTGTGTGCGCCTTCTTGGCCATGGAAACCCATTTCATGGAAACCCATTCCACAAACAGTTATTGTGCTGACGTTGCTTCCAGAGGCAGTATGGAACTCGGTAGTGAGTGTTGGAACGCTTCAGCACTCATGGTCTCGTTCTGTGAGCTTGTGTAACCTACCACTTCGCGGCTGAGCAGTTGTTGCTCCTAGATGTTTCCACTTTGCAGTAACAGCACTTACAGTTGACTGGGGCAGCTCTAGCAGCATCCTATGACAGTGCCGCGTTGAAAGTCACTGAGCTCTTCAGTAAGGCCATTCTACTGCCAATGTTTGTCTATGGAGATTGCATGGCTGTTTTCTCGATTTTATACACTTGTCAGCAATAGCTGAAATAGCCGAATCCACTATTTTGAAGGGGTGTCCACAAACTCCATTTCCTAAATACGTATATACAAAAATAAGTGTCTGTTTCACCTGCCTTCTGCTTGTCTCTACCTCCTCCAGGTGACACCCATTTCACCCCGTTATCCCCTGTGCATTTATACCTGTGTTTCTGTTTGTCTGTTGCCAGTTCATCTTGTTAAGCCTACCAGCATTTTTCCCTCTAGTCCCTGTTTTCTAGTTTTGCCGGTTTTGACCATTCTGCCTGCCGTTCTGTACCCTGTGACACTGCCCTGGATTACTGAACTCTGCCTGCCCTGACCCTGAGCCTGCCTGCCGTTCTGTAACTTTCAGACTCTGCCCTGGATTACTGACCTCTGCCTGCCCTGACCCTGAGCCTGCCTGCCTGCCGTTCTGTAACTTTCAGACTCTGCCCTGGATTACTGACCTCTGCCTGCCCTGACCCTGAGCCTGCCTGCCGTTCTGTAACTTTCAGACTCTGCCCTGGATTACTGACCTCTGCCTGCCCTTGACCCTGACCCTGCCTGCCGTTCTGTAACTTTCAGACTCTGCCCTGGATTACTGACCTCTGCCTGCCCTTGACCCTGAGCCTGCCTGCCGTTCTGTAACTTTCAGACTCTGCCCTGGATTACTGACCTCTGCCTGCCCTGACCCTGAGCCTGCCTGCCTGCCGTTCTGTAACTTTCAGACTCTGCCCTGGATTACTGACCTCTGCCTGCCCTTGACCCTGAGCCTGCCTGCCGTTCTGTAACTTTCAGACTCTGCCCTGGATTACTGACCTCTGCCTGCCCTTGACCCTGAGCCTGCCGTTCTGTAACTTTCAGACTCTGCCCTGGATTACTGACCTCTGCCTGCCCTTGACCCTGAGCCTGCCTGCCGTTCTGTAACTTTCAGACTCTGCCCTGGATTACTGACCTCTGCCTGCCCTGACCCTGAGCCTGCCTGCCCGTTTTGTAACTTTCAGACTCTGCCCTGGATTACTGACCTCTGCCTGCCCTTGACCCTGAGCCTGCCTGCCGTTTTGTAACTTTCAGACTCTGCCCTGGATTACTGACCTCTGCCTGCCCTGACCCTGAGCCTGCCTGCCGTTCTGTAACTTTCAGACTCTGCCCTGGATTACTGACCTCTGCCTGCCCTGACCTGTCGTTTACCTGCCCCGTTTTTGTAATACACTTTCGTAACTTCGAACTGATAGTAAGAGAGGAAAACAATAGTTCAGGTGCAAACTCTAGGGAATGGTGGATAATTAGAACGGTCTGTTATAGCAACCCACAATCTGAAAATATTATAGAGAACCTGACTGAATATCTACATATATTCATTGTAACAGAAGTAGATAACGTTAGTGTTTACAACCGGACAGGGAGGGCTAGCTAGCTAGTTAGCTGACAGCTACTAGGAGAGCTAAACAACTTTCTGAAGCATTATTAAACCTGGTCAGAGATATTTCACGTTGTGATGATTATTAGCCAGAGATAGCTAGCTACTCCTACAGAGAACACATTCACGTTACCTGTAATGAAGTACTGCAAATGTTCAAAGTGTTTTAATGTGCCTAAATACCTCCCTGCACGTTCTCATTCTCACGTTCTCATTCTCACGTTCTCATTCTCACGTTCTCATTCTCACGTTCTCATTCTCACGTTCTCATTCTCACGTTCTCATTCTCACGTTCTCATTCTCACGTTCTCATTCTCACGTTCTCATTCTCACGTTCTCATTCTCACGTTCTCATTCTCACTGCAAAAAAGCTGCAGATTAGGAGCAGCGTTCAAAGGGGTGGGTGTGTATGTGTCCTCCACATGCAGCAGGCAGCCAAGTTTACTGTCACTCAGTCAGAATGTACATTAGCGTTTCACCTTTTTTTCCCTACCCTTGCCACACGTGTTAGATATTATGCACATTGATAGCATTTCTTAAACCTATTGGATGAGAAGGACCGTGAAAAAAACAGGGATAAAAAGGTTGAGAAAGAGCCCTGAGTTGTGTTTAGTGTGGGCACAATGCTGCATCATGTAGAACAGATGAGTGTCTCATGTAGAATTATGGAAGGTGTCAGTTCAATTTATTCTAGTTCTTGCGCTCAAAAAACAGCACCCCAGAATCTTCACACAGACAAGTGCAGCCCATCACCTGTAATGTAAGAGTAAGAACAGAGCGAACAACAGCTGTATCTCGATCGAATTTCCTTGATTACTCGCTTCCTCTCTCCTCCTTCTCACAAAACGCATTGGAGGAAGCTCAGATAGTCTGCTCCAATGTGCTTTGAGAAGGAGATAAGGAGGGGAGATATCAAGGATATTACAATTGAGATTCATTACCACACACAAGAGAGGGTCAGCTGGGAGCACATTAAAGAGGCCCACTGATTATGTAGTGATTTTACATTTGAGTCATTTACGAGACGCTCAAATCCAGAGCAACTAACAGTCGTGAGTGCATACCCCCCTCCCGTGTCCCTGCTGGGTTAGAAGTACATGTGATGTAAAACACGTAAACAACAATTCTCTGAATTTACCATGTTCCTGTTTTGCCCTTGTAACATCAAATATAGTTCAGCATCAAAATTCACCATAATAAGTCAATTCACTTGAATTGCTACATGGTTGTTATGGTGTTATCAATATCTAACTATATAGAGACACAGGGAACAGTGGATCATGTTAACCCTTGCGTAATTACAATTGAACCATTTAAACTTTAAAATTTAACTTTAAAACCCTAACTCACATCTCTCTCAAAACTCTCACACCTTATCTACACATTTCCCAAAAAGAGAGAGGAACTTGTGACCTCTCTTGGCAGCCTCTTCCTCCCTCTTCTCCTCTTTCTCCCGAGCCTCATTGTCCCTCTTCTCCTGTCTCTCTGAGGAAATGCAGAAGGTCATTGTTCCTCTTCTTTGGCACAGGGCTAGTTTTCTCCCTAGCCTCCTGAGTCCAAGGGGAGACCACCACACCACCTCTGAATTAATGGTTGAGGCGACCAGAACGGGAGGTGCAATAGAGGGCCTCTCCCAATAGTCTCATCCATTTATATATAAAGCTCCCCCTTAGAAGCTCCTGTCCCAGTCGGTGGGATTCTCAATGTCTAAAAACACAGTAGTGTTAAGATACACTACACTTTTATCCCTGTCCATATTTCATGAAATTTGATATCCTTTCAACACGTAGTATGTAGAGCTCAGACATCATATAAGCAATAGCTAAATCCATACCTTGTACTTTTTATTTACATTTTCCCATTGTTTTCCTTTGCCCAGGCAGCAGTCAGCTTCCCTCCCAGATGGAATTTGCTCAAACTGAAACAGATAGAGCACATGATACACAAGAGCAACTTATTAATGTGATAATCAGTATTAACACAATTTAACAGTATTGTATATTTGGAATTGACTGAGTCATTGATCACATGTCAGAAACAATTTCCTCAGATCGTTCATTTGAATGTGTTAGCTAGCTATAAAACTTGGTTAGCTATTTGTTAAGCACATGTAAAAACATAGTTACTTACATTTGAAATACACTGTCAAGTTAGAGTCTGCACTTGTTGTCATCACTTCTCTCTGTCAGGTCATCTTTTTGAAGTGAGAGGACGGGAGTCGGTAGACGAGAATCACCTCAGCTCAACTATGCCCTCCTAGCTATGGTAGTCACTCATCACTAATACGCTGCCAGGAGGCTAATGGCGATACAGAAGACACAAAATAATTACATAATGCAAACTTCATAATTATAACTTAGCTATATGTGAATCGTAATCTAGCTAGACCAGCTAGTTGAACATGCAAACTACCTAAAACTAATGTTATGCAAAGGCAACTACCTAAAACTAATGTCAGCTCCTTATGTAATAATGCCTTATGACAAAAACTACACAATCTGTCCAACTAAAATGATGAATCACATTCGCATACATTTTGTATCATTTTGTATCTCTAAGACAAGGTTTCTAAAAAAATAGGATAAATTCACTTAGTCCACTATAACAACAGGTTCAAGTGTAGCTAGAGAAACTAGCTTGGAAGATAAAACTGCTTTGAACATGCATCAACCCCCTGACCCTGTTTCTAGAGTTCTGACTTCATCTAGCTAAGGCTGCCATCTATTGGAAAGCAATGGTAACTACACCAAGCAGCAAGTTGGAGATCTTAGACCAGTCTCTAACCTTTTCCAGCATGAGAGCTACGTTTAACACTTCCACTTTTTATATTTGTGGGTCATTAAGATGCATAACCCATTTATTTCGAAGCAGACAAGCATTGCACTTATCTTCACGCCATATTGTCAACTATCTGTGTCTATATGTGTTGTTTTTGTCGCACTGCTTTGCTTTGTCTTGGCCAGGTTGCAGTTGTAAATAAGAAGTTATTCTCAACTGGCCTACCTGGTTAGATAAAGGTGAAATATATATATATATATATATTTGAAATAACACCTATGTACCATTGATTGGCAAAGTGGTCAACGTTGCCATGTAGGAGCTTAGATCAGAAACACCACAGCGATGTTCAAATATTCATACTAACAGTACTATTTGTGACATGAGTATATAGTATGCTTATTGGTCATAGTATGGATATAGTTAGTATGCCAAAAGTTCCCAGATGTCGTACTAAATTAGCCAAAATACGAAGTATTACAAGCAGTGGACACTATTTCCGTGCTTTTAGGGCCCATAATGAAATTATACAGAAAATGGGTGTGGCTTCACACCGTTTTCAGTTTTGAAGAAAATGGCGGAAAATATGCAGCCGAAGTCTGACGAGAGCGGATGCAAATTCATTGCTTTAACTAATTATGACAAATGTTAAGAAAATGTTGAGCGTAAGAAAGTAATGACTTTTCAAATCAGTTACGTTACACGTTATGTTGACTGACAATTTTTTAGCTACGCTATCCTTACGAACCGCATAGCAATAGAGCAGTATGTACTGGTATGTTAGCTAGTTACCTAAAGTTAGTTGGCTACTAATACATCGAACTTGCCAGGCAGTATATTAACTATCTGCTACCTAACTAACTACCCAACGTTAATTGACTTGATTATTCACATCATTCTTAGCTAAGTGGTATAGTCATTGTGCTTTTAAATGGACATTGTTAATTCTGGCTATCTACTCCCATTTCAGAGCACTCTCGTCTGTGTGCCAGAGCTCGGCCAAAAAAAGTGTAATTAAATTGTTGCCAGCAGCACAATTACAGTCTCCAATGCTCTGGATAACATGAAAACAGCCTAACATGCTCTGCTTGGGTGAATAAAATGGTCAGAGTGGGGTGTTCTGTCATTTGTGTCTGGAAGTAGCTAGTCAACTTTAGCCAGTTAGCTTGGGTGCTTGACTGCCATTGAACGCTCGGATCAAATCATATTTTATTGGTCACATACACATATTTAGCAGATGTTGTTGCGGTTGTAGCGAAATGCTTGTGTTCCTAGCTCCAACAGTGCAGTAATAAACAATACACACAAATCTAAAAGTAAAATAATGGAATTAATATCTAAATTATAGGACTAGCAATGTCGGAGTGGCATTGACTAAAATACAGTAGAATATAATACCGTATATACATATGAAATGATTGAAACAGTATGTAAACATTATTAAAATTGACTAGTGTTCCATTATTAAAGTGACCAGTGATTCCATGTCTATGTATATAGGGCAGCAGCCTCAAAGGTGCAGGGTTGGGTAACCAGGTGGTAGCCAGCTAGTAATGGCCATTTAACAGTCTGATGGCCTTGAGATAGAAGCTCCACACTGTCTGAATGGGTGGACCATTTCAGATCGTCAGAAACAACTCCAGATTGTATTTACACACTCAAAATTGTTAAATGTCTAGCTAGTCATTTGGTATGGTAACAAGCTAGCAAGAGGTTGCATAGCGACAGCATTAACTTCCGGTAGACAGGCAAAGCGCTAGTATGCTGAACTGAAATGATACCGTTCGTTTATAGTATACTAAAATAAAGGAAATGTTTATAGTATGTACAGTGGGGCAAAAAAGTATTTAGTCAGCCACCAATTGTGCAAGTTCTCCCACTTAAAAAGATGAGAGAGGCCTGTAATTTTCATCACAGGTACACTTCAACTATGACAGACAAAATTATTTTTAAAAATCCAGAAAACACATTGTAGGATTTTTTATGAATTTATTTGCAAGTTATGGTGGAAAAATAAGTATTTGGTCACCTACAAACAAGCAAGATTTCTGGCTCTCACAGACCTGTAACTTCTTCTTTAAGAGGCTCCTCTGTCCTGCACTCGTTACCTGTATTAATGGCACCTGTTTGAACTTGTTATCAGTATAAAAGACACCTGTCCACAACCTCAAACAGTCACACTCCAAACTCCACTATGGCCAAGACCAAAGAGCTGTCAAAGGACACCAGAAACAAAATTGTAGACCTGCACCAGGCTGGGAAGACTGAATCTGCAATAGGTAAGCAGCTTGGTTTGAAGAAATCAACTGTGGGAGCAATTATTAGGAAATGGAAGACATACAAGACCACTGATAATCTCCCTTGATCTGGGGCTCCACGCAAGATCTCACCCCGTGGGGTCAAAGAACGGTGAGCTAGTGAACCTAGTGAATGACCTGCAGAGAGCTGGGACCAAAGTAACAAAGCCTACCATCAGTAACACACTATGCCGCCAGGGACTCAAATCCTGCAGTGCCAGACGTGTCCCCCTGCTTTAGCCAGTACATGTCCAGGCCCATCTGAAGTTTGCTAAAGAGCATTTGGATGATCCAGAAGAAGATTGTGAGAATGTCATATGGTCAGATGAAACCAAAATATAACTTTTTGGTAAAAACTCAACTCGTCGTGTTTGGAGGACAAAGATTGCTGAGTTGCATCCAAAGAACACCATACCTACTGTGAAGCATGGGGGTGGAAACATCATGCGTTGGGGCTGTTTTTCTGCAAAGGGACCAGGACGACTGATCCGTGTAAAGGAAAGAATGAGTGGGGCCATGTATCGTGAGATTTTGAGTGAAAACCTCCTTCCATCAGCAAGGGCATTGAAGATGAAACGTGGCTGGGTCTTTCAGCATGACAATGATCCCAAACACACCGCCTGGGCAACGAAGGAGTGGCTTCGTAAGAAGCATTTCAAGGTACTGGAGTGGCCTAGCCAGTCTCCAGATCTCAACCCCATAGAAAATCTTTGGAGGGAGTTGAAAGTCCGTGTTGCCCAGTAACAGCCCCAAAACATCACTGCTCTAGAGGAGATCTGCATGGAGGAATGGGCCAAAATACCAACAGTGTGTGAAAACCTTGTGAAGACTTACAGAAAACGTTTGACCTCTGTCATTGCCAACAAAGGGTATATAACAAAGTATTGAGCTAAACTTTTGTTATTAAAATACTTATTTTCCACCATAATTTGCTAATAAATTAATTAATAATCCTACAATGTGAATTTCTGGATTTTTTTTCTCATTTTGTCTGTCATAGTTGAAGTGTACCTATGATAAATTACAGGCCTCTCTCATCTTTTTAAGTGGGAGAACTTGCACAATTGGTGGCTGACTAAATACTTTTTTGCCCCACTGAGTTACATTTTGCCTAGTTAATAAATAAAGGTTAATTAAATGTAGTATATACTCATTAAGTATGTGGTATACAGTATGTTAGTATGGGTATTTGAAAACAACTCACATCTTTTCCTCCTTGATGGATTTCACCACGAATGCCTTTGCAGCCTTGAAGAATTATTGGTTGAATCTGAGCACTCCCTCCTTTGTTGTAGCCTGATGTCTTTTCCCGGAATGATTGTGGTCCAAGGCAGCCCCTTAGTCTTACAACCATCCCCTTGCTGGTTGAACTTGTTCCTCTTGGGCACTTATTTAGTGTACAGGGCATGAACACTCATGTTCACCTATGAATGAAAATATATATTAAATATAACTAGAGATTAATAAATAGCCTATTATGATTATACCGTTACTTAGATGAGAAATAAACAAAAAACATTTTTTAAAGTTTGTGCTTATTAATTCATTCAAAATGTTGTGATATATACTTTACATGGGGCGGCAGGTAGCCTAGTGACCGAAAGGTTGCTAGATCGAATCCCCGAGCTGATAAGGTAAAAATCTGTAGTTCTGCCACTGAACAAGGCAGTTAACCCACTGTTCCTAGGCCGTCATTGTAAATAAGAATTTGTTATTAAACTGACTTGCCTAGTTAAATAAAGGTTAAATACAAATATACAAAAGTATGTGGACACCGCTTCAGATGAGTGGATTCAGCCATTTCAGCCACACCTGTTGCTGACAGGTGTATAAAAATGAGCACACAGCCATGCAATCTCCATAGACAAACAATTGGCAGTAGAACGGTCTTACTGAACAGCTCAGTGACCTTCAATGTGGCATCGTCATAGGTTTGTCAAATTTCTGCCCTGTTAGAGCTGCCCCGGTCAACTGTAGGTGCTATAGGATGGTGTAAGAGCTGAATGAGGCACAGTGGCCTCGCGCATCTCAGCGTGCGTCTCCGGATACAATCAGTGGACTGTCACCAATTGAAGCCAGAATAGCCTCCGTCTGCAGGGTCCACATGTGGTTAACCTCTGGCAAAAAGTAGAGGTGATGTATGTTGGTGAACTGTCACCACGACATGGACACCAGGCTGAGGAGGTGACAAGTTTCTACAAATGTGGCGTGGGAGCAGCCAGTAAGGAAAACTGCTGATGGCACCAAAATATTCCCTGCGAACAACTTTCCCACTCTGGTCTGGGACTCCCACTTCCCCCATTGGCTCACAACACACTGTTTCCATGGTGATGGCTTCTAAACAGCTTCTACCCCCAAGCCATAAGACTAATCAAATGGCTACACAGACTATTTGTATCCCCCCCCCCACACACACACACACACACACGACAGACTTCTACGCTGTTGCTACTCTGTTATTATCTATGCATAGTCACTTTAATAACTCTACCTACATGTACATATTGCCTCAATTACCTCGACACCGGTGTCCCCGCACATTGACTCTGTACCGGTACCCCCTGTATATAGCCTCCACATTGACTCTGTACCGGTACCCCCTGTATATAGCCTCCACATTGACTCTGTACCGGTACCCCCTGTATATAGCCTCCACATTGACTCTGTACCGGTACCCCTGTATATAGCCTCCACATTGACTCTGTACCGGTACCCCTGTATATAGCCTCCACATTGACTCTGTACCGGTACCCCCTGTATATAGCCTCCACATTGACTCTGTACCGGTACTCCTGTATATAGCCTCCACATTGACTCTGTACCGGTACCCCCTGTATATAGCCTCCACATTGACTCTGTACTGGTACCCCTGTATATAGCCTCCACATTGACTCTGTACTGGTACCCCTGTATATAGCCTCCACATTGACTCTGTACCGGTAGCCCCTGTATATAGCCTCCACATTGACTCTGTACTGGTACCCCTGTATATAGCCTCCACATTGACTCTGTACCGGTACCTCCTGTATATAGCCTCCACATTGACTCTGTACCGGTACCCCTGTATATAGCCTCCACATTGACTCTGTACCGGTACCCCCTGTATATAGCCTCCACATTGACTCTGTACCGGTACCCCTGTATATAGCCTCCACATTGACTCTGTACTGGTACCCCTGTATATAGCCTCCACATTGACTCTGTACCGGTACCCCTGTATATAGCCTCCACATTGACTCTGTACCGGTACCCCCTGTATATAGCCTCCACATTGACTCTGTACTGTAATACCCTGTATATAGCCTCCACATTGACTCTGTACCAGTACCCCCTGTATATAGCCTCTGTATATAGCCTCCACATTGACTCTGTACCGGTACCCCCTGTATATAGCCTCCACATTGACTCTGTACCGGTACCCCCTGTATATAGCCTCCACATTGACTCTGTACCGGTACCCCCTGTATATAGCCTCCACATTGACTCTGTACTGTAATACCCTGTATATAGCCTCCACATTGACTCTGTACCGGTACCCCCTGTATATAGCTGTCACATTGACTCTGTACCGGTACCCCCTGTATATAGCCTTCACATTGACTCTGTACCCCCTGTATATAGCCTCCACATTGACTCTATACCGGTACCCCCTGTATACAGCCTCCACATTGACTCTGTACCGGTAGCCCCTGTATATAGCCTCCACATTGACTCTGTACCAGTACCCCCTGTATATAGCCTCCACATTGACTCTGTACCGGTACCCCTGTATATAGTCTACACATTGACTCTGTACCAGTACCCCCTGTATATAGCCTCCACATTGACTCTGTACCGGTACCCCCTGTATATAGTCTCCACATTGACTCTGTACCAGTACCCCCTGTATATAGCCTCCACATTGACTCTGTACCGGTACCCCTGTATATAGCCTCCACATTGACTCTGTACCGGTACCCCCTGTATATAGCCTCCACATTGACTCTGTACCGGTACCCCCTGTATATAGCCTCCACATTGACTCTGTACCGGTACCCCCTGTATATAGCCTCCACATTGACTCTGTACCGGTACCCCCTGTATATAGTCTCCACATTGACTCTGTACCGGTACCCCCTGTATATAGCCTCCACATTGACTCTGTACCGGTACCCCTGTATATAGCCTCCACATTGACTCTGTACCGGTACCCCCTGTATATAGCCTCCACATTGACTCTGTACCGGTACCCCCTGTATATAGCCTCCACATTGACTCTGTACAGGTACCCCTGTATATAGCCTCCACATTGACTCTGTACCGGTACCCCCTGTATATAGTCTCCACATTGACTCTGTACCGGTACCCCTGTATATAGCCTCCACATTGACTCTGTACAGGTACCCCCTGTATATAGCCTCCACATTGACTCTGTACCGGTACCCCCTGTATATAGCCCCGCTATTGTTATTTACTGCTGCTCTTTAATTATTAGTTATTCTTATCTCTCACTTTTTTTTTTTGTATTTTCTTAGAACTGCATTGTTGTGTTAAGGGATTGTAAGTAAGCATTTCACTGTATTGTATTTGGCGCATGTGACAAACACAGTTTGATTTGATGGAGAGACAAAAAATCACTTCCGTTTTGGGATGAACTGATGACACCTACTCCACATCCTGGCTCATGGCACAGCTCCTTCATGGTCTCGGTGGTGTAACGTTCGTCTGTGCGAGAAAGAGAGGAGGACCAAGGTGCAGCGTGGTAAGTATTCATTATGCCTTTTAATGAAAACGAATACTCGAGCAAAACAACATAACGATAAACGAGAATGAAACAGTCCTGTCTGGTGACATACACAAACACAGAAAATAATCACCCACGAAACACAATAGAAAACAGGCTCCCTAAATATGGTTCTCAATCAGGGACAACAATTGACAGCTGCCTCTGATTGAGAACCATACCAGGCCAAACACAGAAATAGCAAATCATAGAAAAACTAACATAGACAACCCACCCAACTCACGCCCTGACCATACTAAAACAAAGACATAATAAAAGAACTAAGGTCAGAACGTGACAGAAGGACCTTTTATCCACCGCAGCACAAGGACACTGAGACCCAAGGGTCAGTTTGGAAAACAGTACCTACCATTATTTCCTGTTGGTAGAAAGAATAGGAAGGCACTTGTACTAAAGCTATTAAGCTATATTTACAGTATATTCTTCAATAATCACTATATTCTCAATTTTATATCCAAAATGGCTTCAGGAATGATTATTGTGGCTTGAAATTAAAAATAGCTTAGAAATAGCATGTGTTTACATGTACTTCTTCTGACTCCTGTCTCCATGGTGAAAAACGTTTTCAGAGATAATGATGTCATCTTGAAAAAACAAACATCTACATAACCCAAATATATCAGTTGGTTGTAAATGTGTTACGCATGCACACAAATGCACACATAATATGCCAAACTATCTAATCTACACACACACACACACACACACACACACACACACACACACACACACACACACACACACACACACACACACACACACACACACACACACACACACACACACACACACACACACACACACACACACACACACACACACACACACAGCAGAGAAAATACAGGGAGTGACATTTCTCTTTCAGCAAACATGACTATGTCAACTTCAGTCTAGCTATTTAAGGTGGCGTGAACAAAGCCAGATTGCTAGCTAGGTAGCAAAACTTCTTCACAGCTAACATTCCTACGTAATATTAGCTGCTGCAGGCCTGTCAGCATAATTGTAAACTCACCCCATTCTGTACAAATGTGCGTAACCGCAACACCGCAATTTGTCAAACGTTTGAAAAGCGCGTCAGCATGAGTAAGCCTGCTATTGGCCTCTTTTGCCTCCTGTCACTGGGCTCATTTGAGAGCGTTCATTTTGAGTGCTGATCAGTACTTTTCAATACCTATTGCATGATGGGAATAACATTTTGTCTTACTTGCTCCAAAAAGTGAGATGAGATGTCGGTGATCAGAATACTGTAGGTTTTAAAACTCTATGTCATAAGGTTGGGAAGCAATTGAATCTAATTCAAAGATAACACATGAAAATATTAATGAAAATTAATATGGATTGTCTTAAATGCTCCCCTGATTCAGAATATACAATTTTCATAGTTCAATAGCTATAGAAAACCGAATATCCAATATCAAAACTGAATATCCAACATAAAACTAATTTACCTAGGTTTTAACGTTTACTTGAATTAGAACAATATATATTTTTGTTATCTTTATAGTTATCAGCCTTGGTGTTGACGGCCCTTTTGTAGTTGAAGTTTTAGGCCCAGAGACTAGTTTTAATAATTTGGATGCTGTAGAAAGTAAATATGAATTTAGATCAAATTCCTGATGTCTGCTGGGGGCACTGTCATTGTCCAGACGTGGCAGTCAGCTGGGGGGAGAGGGATGTGAATGCTAGGGGGTGGATTCAGATGCCCCACTCTGTCCCCCGTTGCTCGCTCAGTGAGCAGGGACACAGGATGATAATCACCCTGGTAACCAGAGGGCAGTCCCCTAATCAGCCCCCCCCCTCCTGTGTGTGTGTGTGTGTGTGTGTGTGTGTGTGTGTGTGTGTATGTGTGTGTACCCTCATTTGAAAGCCTGCCTTGTCCAAATGTAAATGCTCTCATTATTATCTCTCCCATCTGAAGGGCCTCATCCACTCTTCCCCATTGGTTAAAATGGCATTGCAGCTTATAGCAGCTTTAGCTGATGTGTGACTGCGAGTTCTCTCTCTTTCTGCGTGTGTTGTGTATAAATTAGTGTCTGTGAGTTTTGGGCTATAGGACAGAATGTTGGGGTTTTAGCAGGTAAATCCCTTTCCTAGTAAACAATTCACTGTTCAGTTTTGTATTTACTTCGATGGGGAGAAAGATCAAAGGTCCATAGTGTCAAATGTTCAGAGATAAGCATATGTAAGTCTGGCTTTGGGAGGAGCCTCGAGAGGAATAGTGGATATTCCTGTTGCTCCATAAGCAAGACTTCCTGTGGCAGGAAGTGCCCTTTATGATAAAGGCCAGGATGTTCAAGATTTGCATTTGCATGTAAACTACATGGTTACTATCTTCATATTTTTGTGCCCTGATTTAATGGCAAAGGACACACATCTGCATAATCCAATTTGTGAAAATGCACTCAGATTATGATCAAAGGTTTTGCCCTGTCATCGTCTCATACGCTTCATTTCACACCAAAGACTAACCTTTCTAGTTTACAAGATTTCATTTCGTAACACCTTTCCTTTCTGTGAAGCTCTGGAAACCAACAGAGAGATAAATCAGCAAGATATGAAATCCCTGTGGAACATAAAGTACAATGATAATGTTCGACAAGAGCATTAGAGCAGGTTTTCCACTAAGCTTTTGTTTGTTTGTACCAGTCTCAATGAAAACCATATGGCTGTTTTGGTAAATGGAACCAAAAATATGGTACCTGCTTCCAAACGAGTTGCAAACAAATCATCATAAATCATCTGATTACTTCTGGTCCAAACAAGATATTGAGTTTTATGAAGTTCGCAGCAGATCTTGAAGCCTTTGGTACAGCTTGCTTACTTCAAGTTTTAATATCACGTGCACAAGTACAATGAAATGCCTTTCTTTTGCAAGCTCTTAAACCCAACAATGCAGTAATCAATATCAGTTTAATACTCAAAAATAACAGAAGGTAGAATAAATAACAACAAGAATAACAAATAAGTTAAAAAAGGTTCATAGAGTTTACAGGGTAAGTCAGCTCCAATACCATATTTACAATGTGCAGGGATACTGGAGTGATAGAGGTAGATATGTATAGAGGTACTGTAAGGTGACTATATACAGGGTCAGCTCCAATACCATATTTACAATGTGCAGGGATACTGGAGTGATAGAGGTAGATATGTATAGAGGTACTGTAAGGTGACTATATACAGGGTCAGCTCCAATACCATATTTACAATGTGCAGGGATACTGGAGTGATAGAGGTAGATATGTATAGAGGTACTGTAAGGTGACTATATACAGGGTCAGCTCCAATACCATATTTACAATGTGCAGGGATACTGGAGTGATAGAGGTAGATATGTATAGAGGTACTGTAAGGTGACTATATACAGGGTCAGCTCCAATACCATATTTACAATGTGCAGGGATACTGGAGTGATAGAGGTAGATATGTATAGAGGTACTGTAAGGTGACTAGGCATCAGGATATCTGATAAATAGAGTAGCAGCAGTGAATATGATGATTGTATGTGAGTGTGTGTGCGTGTGTGTGTGTGTGTAGAGTCAGTATAAATGTGTGTGCATCACAGGCAGCTGGTGGCACCTCGATTGGGGAGGACGGGCTCATAGTAATGTCTGGAACAGAATCAAAAGAATGGTATCCAACACATCAAACACATGGTTAAAATACAAAGGTCAACTTAGTCTGTGTAGCCATTTTGTTAGCTATTTAGCAGTCTTATGGCTTGTGGATAGAAGCTGTTTAGAAGCCTGTTGGTGTCAGACTGAAGATTGTCCGGGCCTTCCTTTCACACCACCTGATATAGAGGTTCTGGATGGCAGGGAACTCAGCACCACATGACCGAGGGCATAGCTGTTGCCATACCAAGCATTGATGCAGCCAGTCAAGAACTTTTTGAGGATCTGAGGGCCCTTGCCAAACCTTTTCAGCCTCTTGAGGGGGAAGAGGCACTGTCGAGCCTTCTTCACGACTGTGCTCGTGTGTGGACCAATTTAAGCCTCCCTGTAGGCTGTCTCATCGTCGCCGGTGATCAGGCCTACCACCGTCGTGTCGTCAGCAAACTTGATTTGGTTGGAGTCTTCCGTTGCCATGACGTCGTGGGTGAACAGGAAGTACAGGAGGGGACTAACCATACCTACCCTCACTACCTGGGGCAGGCAGGTAGTGAGGGTAGAAAGTCCAAGATCCAGTTGCAGAGGAAGGTGTTCAGTCCCAGGGTCCTAAGCTTGGTGATGAGCTTGGAAGACACTATGGTGTTGAGCGTTGAGCTGTAGGCAATGAACAGCAATCTCACATAGGTCTTCCTCTTATCTAGGTGGGTAATGGCAGAGGGGGGTGTAATTGAGATTGCACCGTTTATGGATCTATTGGGGCGGTATGCAGATTGGGGTGGGTCTAGGGTGTCTGGGATAATGGAGTTGATGTGTGCCATAACCAGCCTCTCAAAGCACTTCATGATTACAGATGTGAGTGCTACAGGGGGGTAGCCATTGTGACATGAAGCCATAGAGTTCTTGGGAACAGGAATGATGGTGGTCAACTTCGGGAATTACAGACTGGGACAAGGAGAGGTTGAAAATGACTGTGACTCGGCATCCCGAGTGGCGCAGCGATCTGTGGCACTGCATCGCAGCACTAAAGATGTCACTACTGACCTGGATTTGATCCCAGGCTGTGTCGCAGCCGGCCATGACCCGTAGACCCATGAGGCGGCACACAATTGGCCCAGCGTCGTCCGGGTTAGGGGAGGGTTTGTCCTTGTCCCATCGCGCTCTAGCAACTCCTTGTGGCGGGCCAGGCGCATGCACCCTGACTTCAGTCGCCAGCTGTTCGGTGTATCCTCTGACACATTGGTGCGGCTGGCTTCTGGGTTAAGCGGGCAGTGTGTCAAGAAGCAGTGCAGCTTGGCAGGGTCGTGTTTCAGAGGACGCATAGCAGCGATGGGACAAAACTTTGACTACCAATTGGGGAGAAAAAAATAAGAAAATGACAGTGAATATGCAAACTGTTCTGCGCATGCTCTGAGAACGCGCCCTGGAATACTGTCTGGCATTGCGATTGTTGACCTGATTAAAGACCTTACTCAGGTCGGCCTCAGAGAGCAAGATCACTCAGTCCTCTGAGTCGATGGGAGCCCTCATGCCCGGCACGTTGTTGTTATTGTTGAAGCGTGAATAAAATGCATTGAGTTCATCTGGTAAAACGCCTTGAGTTCAACCCTCACTGTGGGGACAACATCACTGATTTAGCTCGCCGACGTTATGGGCGGAGTCTCGGAACATATTCCAATCAGCGCAAAGCAGTCCTGTAGCATCATCTCTAATTCTGATGACCATTTCTCAGTGGAGCGAGTCACTGTTACCTCCTGTTTGAGTTTCTGCTTGTAAACAGCAAGCAGGAGCACAGTCATGATCTGATTGGCCAAATGGGAGACGAAGGAGGGCCTTGTATGCTTGCTTGTGGGTAGAATAGCTGTGGTCTAGGACTTTATCGCCCCTAGTGGCGTTGGAGGCGTGTTGATGGAAGTTGGGCGTCACGTGTCTTTGTGACGCCGAATTAAAATAACCGGAAAGAAAATTACTGTTGCCTTATGCATGAGATATCAGATTACAAATGGTGTCATTACAAGAGATGTTATGTAAAATTAGTGTTGAAATGTTGTGTTAAAATATAATTACTGAATATGATGTTACCACAAATTATCTGTCTGTCATTTGTCACGCTTTCTCCCCAAATCTAAATCTTTCTGCCTTTATTTAATAGAGGTCAGAGGTCCAGGGCCGCAGATAATGAGAGGAGTCTCCAACCCATTTGTTCTGTATGAGGACAGATATTGTATGTTTTTCTTTAACTCGGCAAGTTAGTTAAGAACACATTCATATAAACAACAACCACCTACCCATGCCAAACCAAGACAACACTGAGCCAACACTGCACACCACCCTACAGGACTCCCAATAACATCCAGATGTGATACAGCCTGGATTTGAACCAGAGACTGTAGTGACACCTCTTGCACTGATATGCAGTGCCTTAGATCTAAAGGGATAAAGAGTGGGATTTTTATTTTTTTGATTGTATTAAAGATGCTCAATTCATTCCTGTTAGTGCACTTTTATGCTGTCTCCCATCTCTTATTCATAACTACGCTGTTAGTTCAACTTGTATTACTACAGACTACCTGAAGACACTTGAGCTCCCTCTCCACCCTGACCTTGTCCTGCACTCTCCACCTCAGTGACTTCTGTCCACTCCAAATTTATTCACCAGAGTTGACAGGTTTGTGACATTTAGACAGCACAAAAAATAAGTATGTTTTATTTTAATCCAAAAAACGGGAGTGGGCTTAATAGGTACATTTACCCTATCCCACCCCATTTGTCCATTGTTCATAGGCAGATGAGTGTGTGTGTGGGCTGGTGTCCAGCAGGTTAAATATAGGCTAGCGGCTGATTAGAATGTATTAATTTTAATCTGGCTCTTCGGATGAAACCTCACCATCTCCTTATGCCTTCTCTCTTTCTATTTCTCTCCTCCTCTTTGTCTTTCTCACACGTTCCATATCTTTCTCCACTGTGCTTCTCTCAACCTCTTTCTCCCCACTCTTTTGCTCCATCTCTTCCTTACTCTCTCTTTCTCTGCTTATCTGTATATTAAAAGTGCTTGAGGATAATAATGATAAGAACGGTCGAGAGAGAGAGAGCGAGAGCTTATTTTAGCGTCATTGGGTGGACTCGTCTATCTCTTGGGCCTGCTCTCGATCCCTCTATTTCTCTGTTCCCTGATGAGGTTGTAATGGAGATGATTGGTCATGCATATTCATCGACTGACGAATGCCGCTCTCATGTCTCACCCTGGGGTGAGGTTGACCCGGTTGACGTTTCCTCAGTAACAGGTGGAGCAGACAGGCATCTTTAAACACTCTGGACTATATCACCATACTTATACTATACTAAACAATAAGGCTATCTTATAATAAAGGGGAACATTTGTTTTCTGCATTTGTTAGGCTGCCTTGCCCAGTAGTTTAGTACTTTTGACTTTTACCTGTTCTGTTCATACGTTGAACTCAACCTAAAGTAGAATGCCTAATACATGTTTGATTGGTCCACTTACCTTACAAGTAAGTCACTTAAAATCCATCTCTTTTTAATTCCATTCCATTTTTACTCCAGTGTTTTTCAGTGTGACAGACAGACAATAAAGCAGTCGTTCGTGTACAGAACTTGCTATCATGCCAACATCTAACCTAAGGATTGACATGGCCGTGATTGTTTGTGGGATCTTGTTGTGCAACATGTAAAGTGTTGGTCCCATGTTTCATGACCTGAAATTAAAGATTGCAGAAATGTATTTCTCTAAAATGAGCTTTTCTGCTTTGCCAAGATACTCCATCCCCCTGACAGGTGTGGCATAACAAGAAGCTGATTAAACAGCATGATCATTACACAGGTGCACCTTGTGCTGGGGACAATAAAGGTGACTCTAAAACATGAGTTTTGTCACACAACACAATGCCACAGATGGCTCAAGGAGCATGCATTTGACAGGCTGACTGCAGGAATGTCCACCAGAGCTGTTGCCAGATAATTTAATGTTAATTTCTCTACCATAAGCCACCTTTCTCTACCATAACCCACCAACGTCAATTTGTGAGTACGTCCAACTGGCCTGACAACCGCAGACCATGTGTAACCACACCAGCCTAGGACATCCATAGCCGTCTTCTTCACCTGCGGAATCGTTTGAGACCATGAAGCTATAGTGGCAGCTGTCATAGACTTATTCTTCCAAGTCATCTTCAAGGATGGAAGTTTCTTGGTCCTTAACTCTGCATTATTTAACTTTGACCGAGTCCTGGTGACTTCTAAGGCTGCCGACTCTGAAGCATTGAGAGAAATCCTTTGCTTTCAGATTCCGATTGATCCAATTGACACCCTAAGACGCACAATTGTAATGTGTAGTTTCAATACAATAATGTATACAATTATATTTATAGGGTGCCTATATCAATGAAAGTGCCCGTTGTCTCCTTAAGTCACATTCTACATGTGAAGCCAGGTCCCTGATTTTCTCTTGGGTTTGCCAGTGCTGCATCACTCCTTTCGGAATAAGACTAGGGCTGTTGGGGAGGCCTTGTTACCACCCAACCAGTTGAGTCACGGTAGTCTCCTCCTATGCACTCTGTACATAAATGGTGTTGATGCGTTGGTAGTATAAGGGCCCTATAAAATCTGTGATGCAGAGAACACGAACGGAATCACGGAATCCACACATTAAAACAGAATTCAAAAACATAACGAAATGAATTGAACTTAGTATGGAATCAACTAAATGTATTGAAAAATAATACATTTTCCGAAGTTTACCAAAAGACATAAACGGAATGCCTCAGTGATTTATATTTCCTGCAACTTTCTGAAGAGGCAAGGAGAATTCCACCTGTCTGTATGTGTGCAGTGCGCGTGTCTACCACTTTTTGTTGCCCTTAGCGATGACGCTAATGAACGTTTTCTGTTACACTGTTACACTGTAACACTTTTCTGTCATTTCAACAGTGATTTCAAACACTGTAGAATGCTCAGTAAAATACCATATATCTGTTTTATAGCATTAATGCTGTAGATTATACTGCATTATGGGCAAAAAGTACCCTAACACTGTATTTCTTTACAGAAATATCTCATGCTTACTAAATTCAAATGATCAGTTTCAGGCGCGAACCTCATGCTGTCAGGTGAGAATATTTTAGTAAATATCTTCTTGAAAGTGTTGTGAAGTGGAATAATATTTTCAGCAGCTGCTTGGTAGATACCTTGACTTGCTTATAAGTAACTTTATTGTTAGCCAATGTTGAATTACTGTATGTTTTCTTAGCTAATGTAGCTAGTTAGCTAGCTCAAGTTGACACAAGCCATTTCGGTCTGCTCTAAATTGCTTGTAAATATCTTACTGTGTGGCCGAGAAAAAAAATCCCAGAGATAATAATTGTTGCGATAATAGACCTCGCTGTACCGCAGCCTCCGAGTGCCATAGAGAATAAACTGAGCGCAGATTCATGACCATTATGTTTTCACCATTACTACAGAGAAAATGGCTTGTTTCTAGCAGTTCAAAAGACATGACACATATTACTGGTGCAATATATACAGTACGAGTCAAAAGTTTGGACACACCTACTCATTCCAGGCAAAGGAACATTAGACCAGTGGAAATCTGTCCAAATTTGAGATTTTTGGTTCCATCCGTCCGCATATGTGGGAACTCCTTCAAGACTGTTGGAAAAGCATTCCAGGTGAAGCTGGTTGAGAGAATGCCAAGCGTGTTCAAGCTACTTTGAAGAATCTAAAATCTGAAATATATTTTGATTCGTTTAACACTTTTTTGGTTACTACATGATTCCATATGGGTTATTTCATAGGTTTGATGTCTTCACTATTATTGTACAATGTAGAAAATCGTAAAAAATAAAGAAAACCCCTTGAATGAGTAGGTGTGTCCAAGATTTTGACTGGTACTATATATATAAAAAATGAAATACCCTAAAATATTCTGTATTGTCACCACGTATGAAACATTTAATCTCAAATCCAAAATGCTGGAGTATAAAACCATTTTTTTTTAAATTGTAGCATCACTGTCCAAATACATACAGTGCCTTGCGAAAGTATTCGGCCCCCTTGAACTTTGCGACCTTTTGCCACATTTCAGGCTTCAAACATAAAGATATAAAACTGTATTTTTTTGTGAAGAATCAACAACAAGTGGGACACAATCATGAAGTGGAACGACATTTATTGGATATTTCAAACTTTTTTAACAAATCAAAAACTGAAAAATTGGGTGTGCAAAATTATTCAGCCCCCTTAAGTTAATACTTTGTAGCGCCACCTTTTGCTGCGATTACAGCTGTAAGTCGCTTAGGGTATGTCTCTATCAGTTTTGCACATCGAGAGACTGAAATTTTTTCCCATTCCTCCTTGCAAAACAGCTCGAGCTCAGTGAGGTTGGATGGAGAGCATTTGTGAACAGCAGTTTTCAGTTCTTTCCACAGATTCTCGATTGGATTCAGGTCTGGACTTTGACTTGGCCATTCTAACACCTGGATATGTTTATTTTTGAACCATTCCATTGTAGATTTTGCTTTATGTTTTGGATCATTGTCTTGTTGGAAGACAAATCTCTGTCCCAGTCTCACGTCTTTTGCAGACTACATCAGGTTTTCTTCCAGAATGGTCCTGTATTTGGCTCCATCCATCTTCCCATCAATTTTAACCATCTTCCCTGTCCCTGCTGAAGAAAAGCAGGCCCAAACCATGATGCTGCCACCACCATGTTTGACAGTGGGGATGGTGTGTTCAGGGTGATGAGCTGTGTTGCTTTTACGCCAAACATAACATTTTGCATTGTTGCCAAAAAGTTCAATTTTGGTTTCATCTGACCAGAGCACCTTCTTCCACATGTTTGGTGTGTCTCCCAGGTGGCTTGTGGCAAACTTTAAACAACACTTTTTATGGATATCTTTAAGAAATGGCTTTCTTCTTGCCACTCTTCCATAAAAGGCCAGATTTGTGCAATACACAACTGATTGTTGTCCTATGGACAGAGTCTCCCACCTCAGCTGTAGATCTCTGCAGTTCATCCAGAGTGATCATGGGCCTCTTGGCTGATACTTACCTGGCAAGGGAGAAACTGTGATCAAGAAGGCAGTTCACCCAGGGTGAGGCTCAGCCATTGCACTCCGGCTGTGCTGACCCCTGCGAATTTCCCAAATGTGGAAATCTCTTTTAGCTCGGCATTCAACACCATAGTACCCTCCAAGCTCGTCATCAAGCTCGAGACCCTGGGTCTCGACCCCGCCCTGTGCAACTGGGTACTGGACTTCCTGACGGGCCGCCCCCAGGTGGTGAGGGTAGGCAACAACATCTGCTCCCCGCTGATCCTCAACACTGGGGCCCCACAAGGGTGCGTTCTGAGCCCTCTCCTGTACTCCCTGTTCACCCACGACTGCGTGGCCACGCACACCTCCAACTCAATCATCAAGTTTGCGGACGACACAACAGTGGTAGGCTTGATTACCAACAACGACGAGACGGCCTACAGGGAGGAGGTAAGGGCCCTCGGAGTGTGGTGTCAGGAAAATAACCTCACACTCAACGTCAACAAAACTAAGGAGATGATTGTGGACTTCAGGAAACAGCAGAGGGAACACCCCCATCCACATCGATGGAACAGTAGTGGAGAGGGTAGCAAGTTTTAAGTTCCTCGGCATACACATCACAGACAAACTGAATTGGTCCACTCACACAGACAGCATCGTGAGGAAGGCGCAGCAGCGCCTCTTCAACCTCAGGAGGCTGAAGAAATTCGGCTTGTCACCAAAAGCACTCACAAACTTCTACAGATGCACAATCGAGAGCATCCTGGCGGGCTGTATCACCGCCTGGTATGGCAACTGCACCGCCCTCAACCGTAAGGCTCTCCAGAGGGTAGTGAGGTCTGCACAACGCATCACCGGGGGCAAACTACCTGCCCTCCAGGACACCTACACCACCCGATGCTACAGGAAGGCCATAAAGATCATCAAGGACATCAACCACCCGAGCCACTGCCTGTTCACCCCGCTGTCATCCAGAAGGCGAGGTCAGTACAGGTGCATCAAAGCTGGGACCGAGAGACTGAAAAACAGCTTCTATCTCAAGGCCATCAGACTGTTAAACAGCCACCACTAACATTGAGTGGCTACTGCCAACACACTGTCAATGACACTGACTCTACTCCAGCCACTTTAATCATGGGAATTGATGGGAAATGATGTAAATATATCACTAGCCACTTTAAACAATGCTACCTTATATAATGTTACTTACCCTACATTATTCATCTCATATGCATACGTAGATACTGTACTCTATATCATCGACTGCATCCTTATGTAATACATGTATCACTAGCCACTTTAACTATGCCACTTGGTTTACATACTCATCTCATATGTACATACTGTACTCGATATCATCTACTGTATCTTGCCTATGCTGCTCTGTACCATCACTCATTCATATATCCTTATGTACATATTCTTTATCCCCTTACACTGTGTATAAGACAGTAGTTTTTTTTTGGAATTGTTAGTTAGATTAGTTGTTCGTTATTACTGCATTGTCGGAACTAGAAGCACAAGCATTTCGCTACACTCGCATTAACATCTGCTAACCATGTGTATGTGACAAATAAAACTTGATTTGATTTGATTTGCATCTCTGATCAGTCTTTTCCTTGTATGAGCTGAAAGTTTAGAGGGACGGCCAGGTCTTGGTAGATTTGCAGTGGTCTGATACTCCTTCCATTTCAATATTATCGCTTGCACAGTGCTCCTTGGGATGTTTAAAGCTTGGGAAATCTTTTTGTATCCAAATCCGGCTTTAAACTTCTTCACAACAGTATCTCGGACCTGCCTGGTGTGTTCCTTGTTCTTCATGATGCTCTCTACGCTTTTAACGGACCTCTGAGACTATCACAGTGCAGGTGCATTTATACGGAGACTTGATTACACACAGGTGGATTGTATTTATCATCATTAGTCATTTAGGTCAACATTGGATCATTCAGAGATCCTCACTGAACTTCTGGAGAGAGTTTGCTGCACTGAAAGTAAAGGGGCTGAATAATTTTGCACGCCCAATTTTTCAGTTTTTGAATTGTTAAAAAAGTTTGAAATATCCAATAAATGTCGTTCCACTTCATGATTGTGTCCCACTTGTTGTTGATTCTTCACAAAAAAAATACAGTTTTATATCTTTATGTTTGAAGCCTGAAATGTGGCAAAAGGTTGCAAAGTTCAAGGGGGCCGAATACTTTCGCAAGGCTCTGTATGTAGGGTGTACCTAGGGTGTTTCACCCAGACAGTTTGAAGTTTGTTAGCTGGTTATTTAGCAACGTTCAACATCTGCTGGCATTTTTGTAGGAGCATGAAGCTAATGTAAATGGACTCTACATCAGCCAGCGGTGGATTCAGCATTCAGCTCTACATTAATATAAAGTGAACCATCTTTTCCAAACACTACACTATCTGTAGAGTGTGTGGGTTTGCCCACTTAGGAAATAAGACACCTTGAACACACACACAAACACTATGATCCAGAATCCAATTACATTTGGATGTAACAAGTCTCTACTGCCAACACAAACTGGAGAATAGAGTCAGTCTGAAAGGAGAAGCCAACCATATAAATATCTCTGCCTGAACCTGCCTGTCACGTACGATTAAACTGACTGCCTCTAAAACATCCTGAAGTGTGATTGGCTAAAAGTGGCTAATTTACATCAGTAGTATGTACCCTACATTACACCATGGGCACCTACATGAGCACACACCCATTTGTGCACAGGTGCGTGTGCACCACCACCGTTGGTGCGGTTGAGACGTACTCACAGCCTACTCGTACATGCTTGTGTGTGTCTGCAGGCACAGCTGGACCCCCCCCTGTCCCCGTCCCCCATCGTGTCTTTCTCTCTCTCCCCTGGCATCAGGATGGGTGAGGCGTTTTTTTTTTTAGGAGGGCGCTTCCTGCTGTTTGCCACGCAGCAGCGCCCGCCACCAACCCCAATTAGCCCCTGGGGTGGTGGGGAGCTGAGGCTTATGGGATTATGGGAAGGGAAAAGTGCAGACACTTTACCTCGCCTGTCACTCACGCAGACAGTGTGCGGCCTAAATGGCACCCAATGGTAGTGCACTATATAGGGGTTAGGGTACTATACGGGACACGCAGCCACACAATAAAGTCTGGCTGGCATCTATGGCAACAGGGGCCTTTGATGGGCCGTTAGTGGGTCATAAATAGCTCCCCGGCTCATCTTCCTTCCTGCACCTGGGGATCAAGAGAAAGATGACGATAGCGTGAATAAGACACATGGGTGTTGAAATATTCATGGTGCCGAGGGGACGAGACGGAGCTCCGGTTTTGTATTATTAAGGGATGAGCTATCTGGACAGCGTGTGGCGAATGGTCGAAAAGACTGAAGACGAGAGAATGAGAAGGTTACGTTCAAGTTTCATGCCAATATGGGGTCTTGTTGTTACGTTAATCAGACATTTTAACTGTGACATCAGGAAAGGCGATCACACTTTTATTTGGACACAAGGGCATACTATGTGTTGATGAGCAACTGCTTGCTAAGGTTAGGGTTAAATTTGAAGTTTTAATGTCACATGCACAAGTAAAGTGAAATGCGTTTTTTTGCAAGCTCTAAACCCAATAATACAGTAATCAATAATATTGTAAAACAACAAAAAAATAACATAAGGTAGAAGAAAAACACACGAGATATAAAAATAAGAAATCAGAAGAACACGAGAAAGTAAGTAAACATACTATATGTGCGGTCAGTCAGTTCAAGCACCATATTTACAATGGGCAGGGATACTGGAGTTACAGAGGTAGATACAGTAGGGGTAAGGTGACTAGTCATCAGGATATATGATCAACAGAGTAGCAGCAGCGTATATGATAGTATGTGAGTAGGTGTGTGTGTAGAGTCAGTATAGTTTGTGTTTTTTCTATTTTTTTTTTTAGCTGATCCTAACTTTTTTTATACTTAATGTTTCGGCCATCGTTTCTATGACCGAATTGAGCTTCTGGGCATCAAAACAGCGAATACTAACCTCGATTTGGATGAGGACTTCTATTTCAACTAATCTGATATGAAGGACATAATCTTCATCCCAGACCAGGCCAATCCCCGTCACTCGGAGGAAGCGGAAGGCGGCGCTATAGGGATCGACGTGTGGAATATCTAACTTGACTGCGACAGCGAATGGATAAGTTGCCGTTACCCTCCAGTCTATTGGCAAATGTGCAATCACTGGAAAATAAAATGAATGAGCTCTGTTCTAGACGATCCTATCAAAGTGATCTGAAGAACTGTAACATCTTATGTTTCACCGAGTCGTGGCTGAACAAGGACATGGAAAATAAAAATCGAGCTGTTTTTTTTTCTGTACATCTGCAGGGAAGTGGATCTGCGTCTGGCAAGCTGAAGAGACCGGAGTGTGTCTCTTTGTCAACAAGACTCGAGATTATGCTCGTCTGAGTTAGAATACCTCGTGATAAACTGCAGACCATACTGTTTATCAAGAGAGTTTTCATCTATATTTTTCATAGATGTCTGCTTACCACCACAAACCGATGCTGGCACTAAGACCGCACTCGATGAGCTGTATAAGGCCGTAAGCAAACAGTAAAACGCTCATCCAGAGCCGGCACTCCTAGTGGCCGGGGATTTTAATGCAGGGAAACTTAAATCTGTTTTATGTAATTTCTACCAGCATGTCACCTGTGCATCTACAGGCAAAGAAACTCTAGGTCACCTTTACTCCACACGCAGAGATATTCATACATTCAGACCTTCATATGGCAAATCTGACCATAACTCCATCCTCTTAATTCCTGATTACAAGTGAAAACTCAAACAGGAAGTACCAGTGATGCACTCAATATAGTTGTGGTCCGATGAAGCAAACTCTAAGCTACAGGACTGTTTCGCTAGCACAGATTGTAATATGTTCCTGGATTCATTCGATGGTATTGAAGAGTTTACCACATCAGGCACTAGCTTTATTAATAAGTGCATCAATGACGTAGTCCCAAAAGTGACCATACATACAGGCAAAGCTGCAATACTACACCAGCTCTGACACTCGTCGGATGTGGCAGGGCTTGCAAACTATCACAGATTACAAAGAGAAACCCAGCCACGAGCTGCCCAATGATGCAAGACTTCCAGAGGAGCTAAATGCCTTCTATTACGCTTTGAGGCTAGCAACACTGAACCATGCATGAGAGCACCAGCTGTTCCGGACGAATGTGTGATCCCGCTCTCCGTAGCCGATGTAAGACCTTTAAATAGGTTCATATTCACAAGGTCACAGTGCCAGACGGGATTACCAGGACTCATACTGACATTTTCAACCTCTCCCCGACCCAGTCTGTAGTAGTCACATGTTTCAAACAGACCACCATAGTCTAGAAGTGACTGTTTGTGTGTGTGTTGAAGTGTCAGTGTGCATTAGTGTGTAAGGCCCTGTGAGTGTGCATAAAGTAATACACGAGGGTCAACTCAGATAGTCCGTGTAGCCTATTTGTTAGCTATTTAGTTAGCTATTTAGCAGTCATATGGTTTGGGGATAGAAGCTTTTCAGGAGCCTGTTGGTGTCAGACTTGATGCACAGGTACCGCTTGGTCTTACTGACGTTGAGGGGGAGGTTGTAGTTCCGGCACCACACTGCCAGGTCACTGACCTCCTCCCTGTAGGGTGTGTCATCATCGCCGGTAACCAGGCCTACCACTGTTGTGTCATCAGCAAACTTGATGACGGTGTTGGAGTCATGCGTGGCCACGCAGTCGTGGGTGAACAGGGAGTACCAGAGGGGACTAAGCACACACCCCTGTGTTGAGGGTCAGCGTCGTGGAGGTGATGTTGCCTGCCCTCACCACCTGTCGTCAGCCCGTCAGAAAGTCCAGTATCCAGTTGCAAAGGGAGGTGTTTAGTCCCAGGGTCCTAAGCTTAGTGACGAGCTTGGATGGGACAATGGTGTTGAACACTGAGCTGTAGTCAATGAACAGCATTCTCACATAGGTATTCCTCTTGTACCGTGGGTGAGGGTTGTGTGAAGTGGATTTGAGATTGTGTCATCTATTGATCTGTTGGGGCGGTATGCAAATTGGAGTGGGTTTAGGGTGTCTGGGATGATGGAGTTGATGTGTGCCGTAACCAGCCTCTCAAAGCACTTCGTAATTATAGATGTGAGTGCTACAGGGCGGTAGACATTGCGTCATGAAGCCATAGAGTTCTTGGGAACAGGAATGTTGATGGTCATCTTAAAACAGGGGGATTACAGACTGGGACAAGGAGAGATTGAAAATTACCGTGAATATACCTGCTAGCTGTTATGCTCATGCTTTGTGAACGGGCCCTGAAATACTGTCAGGCCACGCGGCCTTCCGGGTGTTGACCTGATTAAAGACCTAACTCAAGTTGGCTTTGGAGAGAGATATAACCCAGGTCATCTGGGTCGGTGAAGGCCGTCACACCCCGGCCGTCACACCCCGGCACGATGTTGTTATTGTATAAAATGTATCCTGTTCATCTGGCAGAGAGGCATCGTTGGGCAGATCACTGCTCTGTTTTTCATCTGTGATCCGTAATGGACTGTAGTCCCCTGCCACATGCGACGTCGGAGCCTGTGTAATATTTTTTAGTTAAATTTTTTTTTTAAGTTTTATTTAACTAGGCAAGTCAGTTAAGAGCAAATTCTTATTTACAATGACAACCTACCAAAAGGCCTCCTGTGTGGATGGGGGCTGGGATGTATTTTTTATCTTTTATAAAAAATATAGGACAAAACACACATCACAACCAGAGAGACAACACAACATTACATAAATAGAGACCTAAGACAACAACATAGCAAGGCAGCAGCACATGACAACACAGCATGGTAACAACACAACATGACAACAACATGCTAGCAACACAACATGGCAGCAGCCCAACATGGTGGCAGCAACACAACATGGTAGCAGCACAAAACATGGTACAAACATTATTGGACACAGACAACAGCACAACGGGCAAGAAGGTAGAGACAACAATACATCATGCAAAGCAGCCACACCTGACAGTTAGAGTTTCCATGATTGAGTCTTTGAATGAATTAATTTGTTGCAGCTCGTTCCAGTCGCTAGCTGCAGCGAACTGAAAAGACGAGCGACCCAGGGATGTGTGTGCTTTGGGGACCTTTAACAGTATGTGACTGGCAGAACGAGTGTTGTATGTGGAGGATGAGGGCTGCAGTAGTTATCTCAGATAAGTGGGAGTTAGGCCTAAGAGGGTTTTATAAATAAACATCAACCAATGGATCTTGCGACGGGTATTCAGAGATGACCAGTTTACAGAGGAGAATAGAGTGCATTGGCATCTGGGGTGAAAGAGGAGCGATTACGATAGAGGAAACCAAGTCTAGATTTAACTTTAGCCTGCAGCTTTGATATGTGCTGAGAGAAAGACAGTGTACTGTCTAGCCATCCTCCCAAGTACTTGTATAAGGTGACTACCTCAAGCTCGAAACCCTCAGAGTTAGTAATCACACCTGTGGGTAGAGGGGCATTCTTCTTACCAAACCACATGCACTAAGAAAGATTTGTTGTAGAGCTTTTTAACACAAAATTCAGGGAGGGGCCAGCTGAGTGTAAGACTGTATCATCTGCATATAAATGGATGAGAGTGCTCCCTACTGCCTGAGCTATGTTGTTGATGTAAATTGAGAAGAGTGTGGGGCCTAGGACTGAGCCTTGGTATATTCCCTTGGTGACAGGCAGTGGCTGAGACAGCAGATTGTCTGACTTTATACACTGCACTCTTTGAGAGAGAGGTAGTTTGCGAACCAGGCCAAAGACCCCTCAGAGACACCAATATTCCTTAGCCAGCCCACAAGAATGGAATGGTCTACTGTATCAAAAGCTTTTGCCAAGTCAATAAAAATAGCAACACAACATTGCTTAGAATCAAGGGAAATATTGACATCATTGAGGACCTGCTTGTTTATAGCTTCGTATAGTTAATTAAGTGATAGTTTTCCTTGTCCTGAGGTGGAATGTTTACAACAGTGACAATAACAGCTGAGAACTCCCTCGGGAGGAAGAAGGGTCCGCATTTGACCATCAGGTATTCCATAACAGGTTAGCAATGGGTCGACACATCCACCGCTAGAATCAGCACACCAGTTGTTGTTGATGAAGCGGCAAACCCCTCCCCCTCTCAATTTCCCTGACTCCACTGTCCTGTTTGTACGGTGAATGGAGAATCCATCAAGTTGGAAAGCCATGGAGGGTATCTTGTCTGAGAGCAATGTTTCAGAAAGCAGAGAATATTGCAATTTCGAGTGTCCCGTTGGTTGCAAATCCACGATAAGAGGTCATCCATCTTATTTTTAAGTGATTGGTGAGTAAAATGGAGGGAAGAGGTGGCCAGTTTTCCCTTCACCTTAATCTCGCCAGGATCCCCCTTCTCTTGCCTCTGTAACGCTGTCGTTTCCTCTTGGATGGCCCAAAAATTGGTTGGAATCATAGAAAGAGCCGGGGAGTATCGACGCCAGAATTGAGATACTGTAAGTAACTGATGTTCAGAAGTCCTTGTTGGTTGTAAGAAATTATAATGGATACATTTTGTGAAAATTAAGTAAACATAAACGACAAAAGAATCACAAAATGGCAAAATTGGTTCAGAGCTTGTAAAACAGTGGCCATCCAGTACGGTGCCATCTTTAGGTTTGGTTTAGAATAAAGGTTAGGGTCAAGTTTAGGCTAAGTTTAGGTTAAGTCTAGGTTAAGTCTATGGTTCGGATTAAGGTTAAGGTTAGGGTTAGAGCTAGGGTTAGTTAAAATGTTACTGTAGATAATCTGTAGAGAATCCAAATAAAGTGTTACCAGAAAGATTCCAATTAATCCATGATATGACGTGTCATTCTCTTCTGGAATGATTGATTGATTCCAACAATTTCTTTGAAATGGATCTAAATGGAATTACTGCAACATTGACTTATAGTTCAAAACACCTCACGCACACAGGGGCACCTTACTAGTCAGGGTTGAGTAAACTGTAAACTCATTTATGATTTTGTGTGGTGGCTCAGGTTAAATATTGTCTTATGACTGGGAAGGGATATACTTTCAGTGTTTCCCCTGTTTTCATTCAGCTGTGGCACACCACCATTTCGAAATTGTTTCTGCCACACCCCAAAAAATATGCAACAGGAAAAAATATTTCTACTGAGGCGCACTTTTAAGATGCTAGAACTGTCCACATTTACTTTTCCTCTGCCAACAAGAAGAGTGACGAAGAGCAAAATCCGACAACCCCATGGTTTACCCTTTTAGCTTGCCGTTGTACGTTCTATGTGAGAAATAAATATCCCTGTCGAGACTCATTTATGTTGTGAGTGCCACAGGGAGACATGTCGACTGGATGATCGGGGGGACGGAACTAATTATAACCATTTGTACACTGCAACTAAGCCCATAAAGAGATTGTGATTTAAAATAACATGTAATACCTTGATCACATACAGTATATATTTTCTTTAGTGAAATACTTGGGAACAGATTTTCAAAAGAAACATTTGGGAGAACTGAATTCCTGGTGATTTTACAGTCAAAAACTACAATCATAGAAATAGAAAAAAAAACGTTTAGGGGCCCCAAAAAAATCACTTGCGGGCCAGTTTTGGACCGTGGGATGCCTGCTGCTTTAAAAGGTCACCAGTACTGACCTATATTTGGCCCAATCTCCTGCTATACATGATGGAGAAGTCACACACACAAAACACAAATACTCACATATACCAGAGCTCACACACACACACACACACACACGCACACAGTTCCAATGGAAGAACACCTGAACACGCTTGCTGCAGAAGCTATACATAGGCCCCAGCTCCCTCCATAAGCTACAGACAGTGACCCATCTTCGTCTGTGCTCAGCTGGCAGAAACCACTGAGTCTGACATTTCCACTGCAAATATCAGCCGCTACCCCCGTGTGACAGCTGCCAGCCTGGCAGGGGAGCCTGGTGAACTTTGACTCAGTGTGTGTGTTCTCATCCCATGGGTCAGACACACACACATCACGCCAGAGGAGCTTCCGGCACTGGTGCAAAATAATGTACACCCAAAGGAGAGAAAGGAGTGAGGAGGGATGAAATGGAGCACCTGTGGGGGTAAGGTTGTTTCTGTATCTGTGTCTGTATAATTATTTCTGCACTACACTTTGAATGTATTTTAGGAAGGAATGTAAGAATAAAAAGAGTGCCTTGGTTAATCTATGACACATTATGAATGAATGACTGCAACATGGAAGTCATTTAGCAGTTGCTCTTACCCAGAGCAACTAGGGTTAAGTGCCTTGCTCAACGGGAAATCAATAGATTTTTCACCGAGTCGGCTGGGGCATTTAAACCAGCAACCTTCCAGTTGCTAGCACAATGCTCTAAACCGCTAGACTACCTATCATGCTCAGTGCCAACAACATGGCATCCAACTCTGTTGTCCAAACTCTATGACTCTGCCACAACGCTCTCGCCCCCCACATTCTCACCAAAATGGTCCCTCGGCCCTGGCCTTCGCACAGCCTTTGATTTTATATCTAGACGTTCTATGACAAACCCACACATTGGTCTTTGCTGGAAGGTCTCTTTGATTGTGAAAGGCACCGGCACGCTGTTCCCTTGGACTGATGTGGAGCCCGGAGACCCATGTTGTGCTGGAAATAGATCTAGCCTGCTGGCCTTATTGTTTGGTTTGTTTGATCTTTGTGTTGAATCAACCAGGCAGAATTAAGAAGTTATAATGCAAATGAGAGTGGTAGTAGTGTCATATTCTCTATCCCACATGGAAAAATAGTCCAGTTTACAATAGAATACTACAATACTTACCATAGAATTCTATTGGAAAATGTAGTACACTGTAGAATACTACCCTACACACTGTAGTATCCCTGGATCATGTGTAGTACTTACTATAGAATGTCATAGTATACCGTAGAATACTACAGTATTATTCAGAAAAAAAATCACTGTAGTAAATTCTACAGCAATGTCTGCAAAAACTCTTTTTTAACTACAGTAAATACTACAGTATTTAATTTGCATATACCCTGCCCATTCCACTCCCCCATAATTACATTTTTGCCACCCATATGAGAAACCTACATGCCAAGTATAGACCATATATTGTGTTCTCTACAGGTTATAGAAAATAGCAAAAGACCTACTGACTGAGCAACCCACCTACCCACACAATTATGGAAAAGTAGAAAGGCCTCCACTACCATGTCAAAGATAATAAAACAAAACATCAAAGTAAATACTACAGTAATGTCTGCAAAAACACTACAGTATATATAACAGTATACTACAATACACAAAAACACTACATTAATGAATATAGTATATACTTTAGTTTTTTTCCTACAGTATTTATACTATAGTTAACTGTAAATACTACAGAAAACTACAGTACATACTAAAGTATTACAACAGTATAGTCTGCAAAAACACTACAGTGAATACTATAGCATTCACAGTGCCTTCATGGCTGTAAGAGGGTTGTAGCACTACCTTGGACAGCTCCTTATCCCGAGCCATAGACTACAGCCATGTTAGCACCAACATCCCACATTAAAAAATACTATAGTATACTGTGGTATACAGTGCCTTCAGAAAGTATTCACACCCCTTGACTTTTTCTACATGCTGTTGTGTTACAGATTAAATTTAAAATGGATTAAATTGAGATGTTTTGGTCTCTGGCCTACACACAATACCCCATAATGTCAAAGTGGAATTATGTTTCTCAACTTTTTTTACAAATTAATTCAAATGAAAAGCTGAAATCAAATCAAATCAAATGTATTTATATAGCCCTTCGTACATCAGCTGATATCTCAAAGTGCTGTACAAAAACCCAGCCTAAAACCCCAAACAGCAAGCAATGCAGGGTGTAAATGACATGAGTCAATAACTATTCAACCGCTTTGCTATGGCAAGCCTATAAGTTCAGGAGTAAGAATTTTGAAAAGAAGAATGGGCAAATGTTGCACAATCCAGGTGAATAAATGTCTTAGAGACTTACCCAGAAAGCTGTAATCACTGCCAAAGGTGCTTCTACAAAGTATTGACCCAGGGGTGTGAATACTTATGTAAATTAGATATTTCTGTATTTCATTTTCAATAAATGTGCAAACATTTCTAAAAACATATTTTCCACTTTGTCATTATGAGTACTGTGTGTATATGGATGATTTTTTTTAAACTATTTAATACATTTTGATTTCAGATTGTAATGCAACAAAATGTGAAGTAAGTCAATGGGTGTGAATACTTTCTGAAGGCACTGTATACCACAGTATACTATAGTTATTTTTCATGTTGGATGTTGGTGCTAACATGGCTGTAGTCTATGGCTCGGGATGAGGAGCTGTCCAAGGGTGTTGCCTTCTTGGGACTTTTTTCTGACATAGACTGACCAGGTGAATCCAGATGAAGTCTATGATCCCTTATTGATGTCACCTGTTGAATTCAATCAGTGTAGATGAAGGGTAGGAGACAGGTTAAAGGAGGATTTTTAAGCCTTGAGACATGGATTGTGTATGTGTGCCATTCAGAAGGGTGAATGGGCAAGACAAAAGATTTAAGTGCCTTTGAACGGGTATGATAGTAGGTGTCAAGCACTCTGGTTTGAGTGTGTCAAGCACTGCAATGCTGCTGGGTTTTTCACACTCAACAGTTTCCCGTGTGTATCAAGAATTGTACGCCACCCAAAGGACATCCAGCCAACAGTGGGAAGCATTGGGCCGGTGTTACTGATACAAGTATCCTGCGTGTGTATTTGTTTTCTTTCCTTCTGCCCTAGTCACAGGTGTCACTCATCAGTCGCCAATCAGAAGACACACCTGCTCCTTTTCCCTTACCCAATCACAGCCCCTTTCCCTTGGTTTAAAAGAATCCCCATCAGTTGTCTCTACAGATCTCTCTTTAGTTTTTTTTTTTTTTGTAGTTCATGTCACATTTTTTTGTTAGTGTGTGAGTATGTATTGTTGTGGTGTATTAATGTTTGTTTGTTGGTGGGAAAAGGGGGTACAAAGCCAAGTCGCCCATGGGCATACACTACCCGTAGGAAAACATTGTCTAAGAACCCTAGTTAGAACTGGGCGAACCACCCATTGCATTTTATTGGTTAGTTAGCTAGCGGTTATTGAAGCAAGTAAGGCTAGCTTAGGGTTTTTTGGATATTTATTACTTCTTTCCTTGGGTCCAGCTCAGCTCAGCCCCCCTCCCCCCTTTACCGTGTGCCCCCCTCCCTCAGCCCCCTCCCCCTTTACCGTTTACAAATTAACCATTAGTGTTTGACGGTAGAGTTAAGTTGTCTGTTATTGGTTCTCACTGCTCCTTTTCACTGTTATGATTTGCATGAGATATGTTACGGGTCTCGTTTCCATCCCCCCTAGACTGCAGGGCCAAAGGGGTTCGTAACGTCCGGCATCTCTGTGGAACGCTTTTGACACCTTGTGAAGTCCATGCCCCGACAAATTGAGGCTATTCTGAGGTCGAACAGGGGTGCAACTCAATATTAGGTAAAGGTGTTCCTAATGTTTTGTACACTCACTACATCTATGGTAGTAATATTGTAAATCTCAAACTGAGATGTGAATATTCGGGCTCTACGCATGTCCAACTTGGCATAGAAGTTGGACAGAAATGTACATAAAAAGCTGATTTCTGTGTGAACATGACCTATTTTCTACCTGTGGTGCTTCTTTTTTGTCTATTTACTTCCTTAAATCCTCCAACGTTAGTTCTGCTTAGCTCCCGGCACTCCCCAACTCATGTTTCACATTGGAAAGGAAATGGGTAGTTGGTTTGTGGCTGTCCCTGCAGTCTTAACAATTCAGAAATATTTTTGCTTTGCTGTTTATTAGAACCAATGTCCTCACAAATACTCATCATTAAACATTTATAAATAATAATACATGTATTTTATATAGCGCTTTTTAATTACAAACCATCTCAATAGCTTTAAAAACAAACACAAAAAAAACTATTTTAAGTATCTGGCAGATTGTTGGGCGATTTGTTTCTGCAGCTTAAGATGAGAGGGCGTATAGACCGTTTGGATCTAGGCAGTCGCTTGAGCGGGGGGGCATAGATAGTACAGCCGGGGATAAATGTCAATAGGGCCACGAGCTCTTCATCAGGCACTTTGACGTCTGTACTATTCAGCTCCTCTCTGTAGGTAGGCTGGATCGTCAACTCCCGAACGTGTAGCACCCACCTGGGTGATGCTCTGGCGTCTGTAAAAGCTCCAGAAAAGGCTACCACACCTTGGTAGTATCCGGAACAGTCCCCTACGAGGCGAACGTGTAGTTTCCCACTGTTTTCAATCTCCGGGGCAGGTGGAATAAAACGCTGGTACTGTGTTAATGTTTCATTCAAACGAGCCTAAATAGACGTGCCATCACCAGTCTTGTGACTCCGTGGGTTACCACCAGATATTTTAGGTAACCCTCAACAAGTTATCAAAAACAAAAAAAGGTTTATGCAATAGGTAATCTAAAAGTAAACAAATCTCCAGGAACTGACGTCTTCCTTTCAGAAATGGTCAACACCTTCAGAGAACAACTAACTCCTGTACCCCAGGAACTGATGTCTTCCTTTCAGAAATGGTCAATGCCTTCAGAGAACAGGCCTTTTTTTAACTGGACTCTGCAGGAGGGGAGGGGAGGGGAGGGGGGGGGATCTAGCACCATCATGGAGAGAAGCCATAATATCTGTAATTCCAAAAGAGGGTAAAGATAAGAATGAAAGCAGTTCCTATAGACCAATTCTTACCATGGATGATTAACTGTGTGCATTAATAATGGCCAAAAGAATGGAGGACATATTCCCATAATTGATTGACGGGGATCAAACTGGTTTCATAGGAAATAGACAGACACGGGACAACAAGGAGAACACTACATGGACCATATCATTCTGGAGAAGACAGGCTCTATATTAATCAGTCTAGATGCAGAAAAACATTTGATTCAGTGGGATGGGATTATGCATTCCAAGTTATGGATGGATTTGGTTTCAACAAAGGAGTGATACAGTGCATCACAATACTGTATTCACGTCCGACTGCCAGAATAAAGATGGATGGTCATTTGTCGCAAACAATAAGTTTATAACGAGGGGCAAGACAAGGATGTTTTGATGAATGTTTTACCAACATTTGAAAGATAATCAGGGTAGGTGCTTAACGTACCCAAGACCCAAGCCCTAGTATAGAATCATATCCAACAGCAAGAGATGAAGAGTAGTTATAGCTTCCAATGGACCTCTTCATCCATTAAATATCTTGTCGTAAATCTATCCAAAGATACGCCCAAACTTTATGACATGAATTACATCAACAAGGAAATATATGATGACCTGAACAGGTGGAATTCACTTCCTTTTGATCTTAGTAGTAGAATTGATATAATCCAGATGAATAAACTTACTGTATTTGTTCCAATCACTGCCCATAGAAATCCCACCTAAACAGTTTAGGGACAAACAGACATCAAGGTTTATCTGGAAGAGTAAGAGACCAAGATATACAAGAACCAAAGGACAAGAGGGGGTGGTATGGATTTTTGTAACCTTTATTTAACTAGGCAAGTCAGTTAAGAACAAATTCTTATTGTCAATGACGGCCTAGGAACAGTGGGTTAACTGCCTGTTCAGGGGCAGAACGACAGATTTGTACCTTGTCAGCTCGGGGATTTGAACTTGCAACCTTGCGGTTACTAGTCCAACACTCTAACACTCTAACCACTAGGCTACCCTGCCTAACATATAATTTTTTTGTCAGCCCAATTGAGACCTCTGCTGTGTTGACGCAATTCAGAATCCAAATCTAAATGGAAAGACATTGAGACTACTTTGACAGAGAGACCCCATACAACCCGTTTTGGGTAATAAGGACATGCTAATAGAAATATACAATATAATAAAACAGTGGATTTTTAGGATAGTTAAGCAATTTCATTTAGACAGAGTGGTCAAACTGCTGAGTTGGCCCGCATTTGTCAGCTTCATCTCTGCAACTCAGTATAACAGATGTAAACAGTGGACGCACAGAGGCATCACATCATTTTGTACAATTATAAAGAATGGGGATCTAGAGAGCTTCCAGGACCTAAGTTTTAAAAAAAAACATGGCTTGGATGAACAAGATTTTTACAGGTACCTGCAAGTTTGACACTACTTTTTAAAATAAATAAAAGTGACTGACCCTTGAGGACCTCAGAAATTGATCCAAGAATGAACTAACGCATACAGCTTGAGGAGTATCAAAATAATAAAAATAAACTTCAAATCTTTACCTGGGTATCCTATCCTCCAAGAAACACTATACAAACTATATTAAACAGAAATGGGAGGAGGAACTTAACGTTGAAATAACTGATGAAACATGGTTGAACATATGACTCAAGCACTACTAACTCAAGAATTTTACACCTTTCTTCATAACATCTAAACTGAAATGAAGACAGACTGGCTCCCAACACCCTTGTTGGGGAGAATGTGGAATATCAATGGCGGATCACTCTTTTGGTACTGCCCTGCAATTGAATCCTACTGGGGATAAATAATATATTACTTTGGAAAGATGTGTTTTGACATAGAACAAACATAAAAGTATCTGTATTTAGGTGAAATACCTGATAACTTACTGTCACGACGTGGCCCTTTTGGGACTACGATTCTACCAAAGGACAAGTCAGAGAACATCGGGACGGAGTCCCCACGTTGAAATGGTTACAACTCTATAAACTAAAGAACAATTATTCAGACTGCAGCTGTTTAAATATTTTAGTCTGGTAAACGCAGCCGATCTAAGAAGATTTTCGAATGGTACTCTGAAGTACCCAATATAACAACTACGACAGACTGTGACTTCCGGAGAACACAACCAGAGACTTTTCTGTCGACTCTCTTCAGCAGATGGACCGGCGACCACAGAAAGGGACAACAAGACATACATCCGTAAATTGCAATTTCTTTTCGAATGACAGGTTGTTCATGTTCACCTAGTGGTTAGAGTGTTGGACTAGTAACCGGGAGGTTGCAAGTTCAAACCCCTGAGCTGACAAGGTACAAATCTGTCGTTCTGCCCCTGAACAGGCAGTTAACCCACTGTTCCTAGGCTGTCATTGAAAATAAGAATTTGTTCTTAACTGACTTGCCTAGTTAAATAAAGGTAAAATGAAAAATAAAAATAAAGGATTAGCCATTTCTATGAGTGTAGTAATCCTCTATGAGTTTCCTGCTCTTGAGCGGTCTCCACCCCTTTCCTTTGTCTACCAAGCCAGCATATCGGTTTGGTCCGCTAGGGACTTTTCCTTGTGTCATGTTAGTACCCAATGTTTAACTAATTGTGTGTGTGTTTATGTAATTCTGTGATTTGATTAGTTAGTTAGTAAATAAATAATTAAACCAATTTGTATATCGCTGATTTATGATCTAAGCTAGGGTTCGTGCAGATATCCAAGGGTTTGCGTTCAGTAATGAGACGTAATAAAAGGAATTAATAAGCGACTGTTTTGATAGTTATATTTGGGAAATTGACACACTATAAACAATATGTTTCCATGGTGCCCTGACTTCCTAGTTAATTAAAGTTACATGATTAGTTTAGTCACATAATTAAACTACACATAGAGAATTTATTTGATAATATACAGTCTTCACATTTAATGATAGTCAACGACACGACATTCCACAATAGAGACAAGTACCCATTGGAGGCCAATCTATAGACATTGTTAAGGAAATATACTATATGGAGCGTATGACCTTTACTTTAACACATCTCTAAAGATAGAGGCCAGGAATACTGGGAAAAATAGGTTTCATATTTAAAAATCATTCAAAGATGATGTTACTGTAACCAATCGGATGTACGTATGATGTGTGCTGTACCTGCCAGACCGTCTTTTTTTGTGTGTTCTTTAATAAAAATAAAGTGCAAAAAATTATAATGAAAGATTAATTGATTAAAATGCAATTTAAAAACATTGAAAACTATAAAATATTTACAAATGTACAGGAGTTCTCTGCCTAGACATCGCACCGCTATGGGAACCACAGAATACATTTTTTTATTTTTTTATTTTTTACCTATCTATTTTTTACTTAACACTTATTTTTCTTAAAACTGCATTGTTGGTTAAGGGCTTGTAAGTAAGCATTTCACAGTATTTCTCTGTTGTATTCGGCGCAATTTTTTTCATTTGACCTTTATTTAACTAGGTAAGTCAGTTAAGAACATATTCTTATTTTCATTGACGGCCTAGGAACAGTGAGTTAACTGCCTTGTTCAGGGGCAGAACGACAACCTAGGAACAGTGAGTTAACTGCCTTGTTCAGGGGCAGAACGACAGATTTTTTAAATTACATCGTTTTTTATTTATTTTTTTAAATCATGTTTTAACCTTGTCAGCTCAGGGAGTCCAACGCTCTAACCTCGAGGCTACCTGCAGCACCACATAAACAAAACATTACACAATACATTTCCGCAAATGTTTGATTCTGACACAACGTGTGTTCATTTGTTTACTTCAATTGTGTATAAGTGCATGGTGCGTTTCTGATGTACCTTATGGGAGGGCGTGCATAATGGTGAAACACATGACACTGTGATGCTTGTCATTTATTAAACACTGCATGTTATCTGGTGGTCGACTTCAGTTACAATGCAACTTATTGTAAAGATCTTCTAGGGACTATGGAAAGAGAATAGGTTGAAATGTCTCTCTCAATTTCTCAAACCAGTAATGGTGACACCTGTTGGTGGATGTGGCGAGAGTCCTCAACCGGGAGGTGATTGCACAGCTGAGCTGATCAAAAAACCCAACAGGTGATCAAGCTGTCGGACAATGTAGGGCAGGTTGTGTACAGGTGATCATCAAGTGGGTATTTAGTTTCCTTTAGAGGAGTCAGTTTAGTCTGAGAGGAGAGATAGAGGAGACAAGAGAGTTGATTGGAATTAAATGAGGCGTATTGTGATTTCACACCTCAACACCTCCTTTCGAGTGCCGAGACGCAATTTATTTTCAATCTTTTCTCCTAAAAAGCGTGTGAATGCAGGACTCTATTTCTCTCTCTCTCTCTCTCTCCCCCTGTCTCTCTCCTTATAGCTGTCATTATTTCCTCTACATTATCTTCCTCTCTCTCCCTCTCTCATCCTCACTTCTCCCCTCTGTGATTTTCAGGTCTTCAAAAAAGACTTTTTCATCACCCAGCCTGTAAATTTATCTGTGAAATTGCCTCAAAGCGGCACATAGGGGAGTCCCAGACGAATATGGAGGAAGGGATTTCATTATGGCAATCCGGCAGAACTCAAACAAGTGGAAGGAAGATGTTCCACTCGGTGCACTTGAGACCAATCACAAGGGCCATGTGTTGATATATTCTACCCACTTCACAGTGGGGTTCAGTCTCTCGTCTCTTTTGCCAGTGTATCACGTTGCCAGTGAATCACGAGTCCCAAATGGCGGCATAATCCCTTTATAGTGCACTACTTTTGGTCAGGCTCTGGTGAAAGGTCCTGCGCTGTATAGGGAATAGAATGCCATTTGGGAAGCTTCCCTCGTCCGGATAAAGCAGGGTCACCAGGTTGGGAAGTGATCTACCACGTAGTAGCCTACTTATCATGTCAGAGTAGCCACTGAAGGGATGATTTCTTTAATTTATGCATTCATTTCACCTTTATTCATACAGGTTAATCTCATTGAGATAAAGCACTTTTACAAGGGAGACCTGTACAAGATGGCAGACTTTATGAATGATTCCCAACATGTAATTACAGTATTTTTGGGCACCTTCTAACCCTATAGCTGTTGGATGTATCTTCTGGCCAATGCCTATTTCTCCAAGCACCAATTCACCCCTGACCCTGCTGTTATTAACATTTCCCATGTAGAACCAGCCTGAACATATTCTAATGGACCTGTTGTCATCACATTGTCAGATTCCAGCCACTCATCTACTTCTTAAAAGGGGGTTAATTGAAGCCAAGTATCATCAGACCCATGCCATTGATGTGATGACAACTGACCACTGATATGGTAGGTAGTGTGCTCAATAATCCTTGTATTATGGTCTGAATAGTAATCTCTATCTGATTTCTCTGAGTGAGGTCATCGTGTTCCATTGAGGGCGGAATTGGCCTGTAGCGACCCACTGTGAACTAGCATGGTAAGCCTTGTTGGATTTGTGTAGGTGAAGGAAGAGGAGGAGAGGAAAGTGCTTTTTCTCTCTGGCTCTAAGGCACTCAGCCAAGCTGTAATGGGCCACCACCGAGAGCCACTCTTACGTAACCAACTTGGTAAATACACCACCAAGAGCTACCATCAACATCCTTTGTTTTTGTGGAAAAAGGTGGAATGGGTAGATTTAAGAATCGAAAAATCATGGTTGGTTCTTTTCAGGCTTTATAATGCTTACAGCACAGATGTGATGTGTTAATTTTGCTAAACGGGTGTAATGATGGAAGCACTGCAGCGTTAAGTGCTCCGTGGCGAGAGCAGGAGACGAGACTCGGCTGTGATGCCTGTGTTGCAAGTTAATGTTACCTTGGTGACGTGGGCGATTGACGTCACGGCAAGAGACGAGAGAACGAGAAGGGCTCTTCAGTGGACAAAAGAGAGGAAGCAAGAAATAGAACAAGAGAGAGAGTACTGACATAGCAGCAACAACCAATCCTGAAGAGAGAGAGAGTACTGACAGAGCAGCAACAACCAATCCTGAAGAGAGAGAGAAAGAACTGACATAGCAGCAACAACCAATCCTGAAGAGAGAGAGAAAGAACTGACATAGCAGCAACAACCAATCCTGAAGAGAGAGAGAAAGAACTGACATAGCAGCAACAACCAATCCTGAAGAGAGAGAGAAAGAACTGACATAGCAGCAACAACCAATTCTGAAGAGAGTGACAGAGAACTGACATAGCAGCAACAACCAATCCTGATGAGAAAAAGAGAGAGAGAGAGAGAGCAACAACCAACTGACATAGCAGCAACAACCAATCATAGCAGAGAGAGAGAGAGAGAGAGAGAGAGAGAGAGAGAGAGTACTGACATAGCAGCAACAACCAATCCTGACATGACAAAGCAACAACCAATCAGAGAGAGAGAGAGAGAGAGAGAGTACTGACATAGCAGCAACAACCAATCCTGACATGAAAGAGAGAGAGAGAGAGTACTGACATAGCAGCAACAACCAATCAGAGAGAGAGAGAGAGAGAGAGAGAGCAGCAACAACCACCAATCCTCAAAGCTCAAGGGTAAGTTTGATAGGCCCAAGTTGCGGGGGAAGTTTGGCCTTAACTATCAGGGGTCCTTGCCAGATGGTCAGCGGGGTCTCTAGGTATATATTATAGGGCACACTCTCAACACTGGTGTCATCATTCACTTCTAAGAGGAGGAAGGAAGATTCCTCAGAGGGAAATTAGCTGGATTTAGGCCACTGGTGCATGGCTATCATTCTTCGAACAATGTTCCTTTAGGTATAGTACTCAACAGAGTCTTTGGCAGGGCATACAAGATAAAGCTGGGCACTTCGTGTGCGTTGCTTATCTGACTCCCTCTACGCTGCTCTCTCCTGAACAGATCAGGACATGACAGGAGGGCCATATGAAGGATTCGTCTTGCTTACTTCTTGTTGCTTCTTCTCCACAATCTTTGGACAAGAAAGTGTATCCCTTTTCTTGATTTTCATTATCATGCTTAGTTTTAGCCCGGAGCAAATCTCCTTACAGGCCTGGTCTACAACACACTTCCTTTTTTATCTCAGACAGGCTTTCTTAGATACAGAACTTCAGCTTCATCATCATGTCTGTCTTTCTCCAGGACTCTATTCTCATCCACTGAGACGCTCTTGTTTTCCAAGAGACCGGCTCAATCAGTGTGTGCCACAAGTGGGGTAACATTGGTCTAAGGAGAGTCTCTGTCAGCGTGAGTTACATCACCCAGACAGGAGTTCTCCCTACAGGCGCACTGAAAGTACTTTCCAGGATGAAGAAGGCCACCCTGAGAACCCAGAAGACAGCTGTGAACAAGCTTGACCCAGGACATTAGAGCTGATGCTGGGGGAAAACCATAAAGATGGATAGAGAGCTCTTGTGCCACATAGGCACCCCACATGCCGTTACAGAAGAGTCCATTGTATAGATTGGAGATTGGCTCTCTACTATCTCTATGGAAAAACTCACAACTGATTTCCTCTCACATCCCCAGCAGCAGGTGTACAGGAAAGGTGGGCTGCAAAGTGCCCATTTGTCACAACACGGGCAGAACTGGCAATCACGGGATGAAGAAATTAGTATAGTGCCAGCTGCTCTATGGTAAGACCAAACTTGATCGAACACGCACACAGTGGCCACTTTCCTCAGCTAAATAACACTCAGCCAACACTCACTCTACACTCCAACAAAGAGAACTAAGTTCAGTTTGAACCACTACGATCAACATCTCAGTGCAATTCTGCCATTTAAAATTTCACATGAACTGGCAAGCTTCAATTCCATTCTCAGAAACACTCAACCAACCAAAATGCAGAATAAAAAAAAGCTATCTTCTTCACAAGCATTTATCACAAATAGCCAGGTACAGTATCTTACGACATTAACCACATGGAAGAATGTGGCCATACCCAACGGTCCACCACAATATGTTAAAATAAATATTTGAATCAATAAAGATCCAAAATAATGTAGAACAAATAACAAAACATGTATTTTAATAAACAGAAGTATAGCAGTGAATTGTTGTTTGTTTTTTCGACAATAAGAAACCAGTCATTACTGTTACCGTAAACCATACAAATAGCACGTAGATGATTGTATTGTACACTTAATCATATATATTGTACAATGTATTTATTATTACAACTTGTATAATTTATGGAAAGTGTAATTGGTGTTGTCAATGTGTTGTCAGTTGAGATGTTTGAGATAAGCTCTCTATGCAGAGGGAAAGATTTTGTCGACAGCCACGACTCCCTTCAATGTGCCATAGCTACACGTAAACATGGAATATAAATCTCCTGATCCTGCAGTTATAGGTGGCAGGTAGCCTAGTAGTTAGAGTGTTGGGCCAGTACCCAAAATGTTGCTGGATCAAATCCCTGAGCTGACAAGGTAAAAATCTGTTGCACTGCCCCTGAACAAGGCAGTTAACCCACTGCTACCTGGTAAGCTGTCATTGTAAATAAGAATTTGTTCTTTACTTACATGCCTAGTTAAATGAATAATAGTAGTTGTCTTATTTGTGCCGAAATGAATAACACAACATAAAATGTTGAAAAAAACTCATGTAATAACAGGCTGGGGCATTCTGGAAGGTTCACATGTCAGTTGTCATAAGTGGGGCATTCTGGAAGGTTCACATGTCAGTTGTCATAAGTGGGGCATTCTGGAAGGTTCACATGTCAGTTGTCATAAGTGGGGCATTCTGGAAGGTTCACATGTCAGTTGTCATAAGTGGGGCATTCTGGAAGGTTCACATGTCAGTTGTCATAAGTGGGGCATTCTGGAAGGTTCACATGTCAGTTGTTATAAGTGGGGCATTCTGGAAGGTTCACATGTCAGTTGTTATAAGTGGGGCATTCTGGAAGGTTCACATGTCAGTTGTCATAAGTGGGGCATTCTGGAGGGTTCACATGTCAGTTGTCATAAGTGGAATCTTGGTTAAAAACCAGCTATGACAAGTCAAAAGACTAAGTAGACATGAAAAGACTAAGTAGACATGAAAAGACTAAGTAGACATGAAAAGACTAAGTAGACATGAATGTCCAATTCTGGTTTAGTGTACAGTAGCTACAGTATATACCCAGGCTAATGTGTTTTAGCTAATGTGCTGTAATAGGTTAATATCCCACACATTTACATGTGATACAGTGAATAAGTGGGATAATAAACTGTTGCAAAATGTTTGAAAATATCCAATTGTAATTAGAGAGGGAAATGAATTCAATATTTAAAAACAATACTAAATAAATGTGCACTCCCATAGAACATTAATACAGTTATTATGCGTTGAGAAAAATAAAAACACCACTTCGGTATCTAAAGTGCTTTGGCATCTACATTTGTGCATGTGTTGCAATGCATTTTAAAGGGTGTGAGCGAGATGTTTTTGTTCTTGAAATGTAACCATAATATCAGATTCCAAACTATACTGAACAAATATATAAACGCAACATGCAACTATTTCAATGATTTTACTGAGTTACAGTTCATATAAGGAAATCTGTCAATTGAAATATTGAAATATGCACCCCATTATTTTTAATTCTACTTTGCACATTCTTCCACTGCAAATCTACCATTCCAGTGTATTACTTGATATATTGTATTTACTTTGCCACCATGGCCTTTTTTTTGCCTTTACCTCCCTTATCTCACCTCATTTGCCCACATCGTATATAGACTTGTTTATATTGTATAATTGACTGTATGTTTGTTTTACTCCATGTGTAACTCTGTGTCGTTGTATCTGTCGAACTGCTTTGCTTTATCTTGGCCAGGTCGCAATTGTAAATGAGAACTTGTTCTCAACTTGCCTACCTGGTTAAATAAAGGTGAAATAAAATTAAAATTAAAATAAAAATGAATTCATTAGGCCGTAATCTATGGATATCACATGACTGGGCAGGGGTGCAGCCATGGGTGGACCTGGGAGGGCATAGGCCCACCGAGGCCAAGGAGCCAGGCCCACCCACTAGGGAGCGAACACTCCTCAGTTTCATCAGCTGTCTGGGTGGCTGGTCTCAGATGATCCCGCAGGAGAAGAAGCCGGTTGTGGAGGTCCTGGGCTGGCGTGGTTACACGTGGTCTGCGGTCGTCAGGCTTGTTGGACGTACTGCCAAATTTTTTAAAACAACGTTGTGCATGTGTAGTTTATGGTATAGAAATTAAGATTAAATTCTCTGGCAACAGCTCTGGTGGACATTCCTGCATCTAGCATGCCAATTGCACGCTCCCTCAAAACTTAAGACGTCTGGGGCATTGTGTCGTGTGACAAAACTGAACATTCTAGAGCGGCCTTTTATTTTCCCCAGCACTAAGTGCACCTGTGTAAAGATCATTCTGTTTAATGAACTTCTTGATATGCCACACCTGTCAGGTGGATGGATTATCTTGGCAAAGCAGAAATGTTCACTAACAGAGATGTAAACAAAATATGAGAGAAATAAACTTTTTGAGCGTATGGAAAATTTCTGGGATCTTTTATTTCAGCTCATGAAACATGGGACCAACACTTTCCATGTTGCGTTTATAAGTTTAATGAACAAAAACAATCCCAGACACGCTATGAAATTGGGCAAAATATTAAATAATAAAACCAGTTATGTGAAAATTATGTTTTTTCAAGTACATGTGCTTTGTAATACAATGATGCTTGAAGGGAAAACAAAACTGTAATAAGGACTAATAGATAATAACATGCATTTGAGCAGAAGCTGACAGCTATACAATGATGAATTCTCCTCTTCCAAGCTCACTGTGTAAATCTGTATATCTACAGTATACATACAGTTTTCATAAGAGTACAGTGTTCTAGACTTTGGTCTAAGATAGCCAGATACATTAACATTTTATATACCGAGGCGTTCCTGTCTTTAATTCCAATATCTTCAGATCACAGATAAACTCTGAAAGGGGTGTACTTAATAAAAATGGCATTGTGAAACATAAAAGTAAAACAAGCAACAATTGATTTACAGTAGCAAGCTACCCACTAAGGTTTGGCACGTAAGAGTTATTTAAGACAATCGTGCCGGACTCGGCCCCACCAAGTGGTGTGGAGGTCTACCAATGTGTTGGCGGTTCTATTAATTAAGGGTTTAGCCTGAAGACCCTCCCTCCTCCTTGCTGCTGTCCATCATAGAGAAACTCACTGTGAACGGCTGGAATGGTGCCAGCACTGCGAGAGTCCGTTTTAAACTCCTGCCATCATTCTGTCAACTTGCTCTTTGTCTTCGGGATGTTCTCCACCTGCCACCAACACACATATTTAAATACATTCCATTTGGATAGCTACATTTCGCTTACAGGCTCCCCCTGACTACAACCTACAAGCTCCTAGTCTTTTCCAGTATTCCAAATCACAAACCTCAAAACTATTGAATAGTTTTAAAATGTTCTAAACTTCATTAGGCACAGCAAGTAAGAGTTCCTCAGGTCCTCTCTTTTGTCTGAAGTTTTCTTCAGAAAAATAAACTGATTCTATTCTATTGTCTCCTGGAGAGCCCTCCTGGTTTTCACATCTCTTGGCTGTAAATGGATTTTTAGTGGTTCTCACCTACTGCCTGGGCCTCAACCTCTCCGGAGTCGTCGTCAGGGGAACTGGGGTCGTCAGGGGGCCAGCGGAGCTCGCCACTCTCCACCTCCCCACTCTCGGAGGGCTCCACCACGATGGACGGAAGCCGCTTCGACAGCTTGGGGAACCGCTCGTGGGAGTCCGGAAAGATCTGGAAACACAATCACGTCGGGGTAACCAAAGAATAAGGGGAAGATCTGGGAAACAGGGTAAGGGTTGGGATGTACTGAACAGAACTGAATTCAACACTGAATTGCTAGCAAAGCCAATCCTGTTGGTAACATCTGAGACATTGATGGAGTAGGATCAGGTTAACCCTAGATTATATGCTCAGTTTAGTGTTTTGTGGCATCCAACAAATATGTAATTTACCAAGTAGTCTCCAAGGGCTCAAAACACATTCCAGAGAAAAGACAGCATGACTAATCATGCCACAAGACGACGCTCAGTGAGAGAGGTAAGGAGATTTGGCTAGTGACTTGAATGGGAAACTATGTTTTCCACTTCCTCCCCCCCTGATTGACATTTCCCGCTAGTCTAAAACGGTATTTAAAGCTTTGAAATGGATGCCGGGGTAACGAGGCGCTTTGCATTAGCTGCAAGCCGCAAGTGTCACTTCTATCTCAAAATCTCGGGCCTCTGAAGAGCTCGAGCCGACGAGATGTATTACACAATTTGTGCAGGGCGCGATTACTTTCATAACACCACTGTGTGGGGGGATTATTTCCATAACACCACTGTGTGGGGGGATTACTTCCATAACACCACTGTGTGGGGGGATTACTTCCATAACACCACTGTGTGGGGGGATTACTTCCATAACACCACTGTGTGGGGGGATTACTTCCATAACACCACTGTGTGGGGGGATTACTTCCATAACACCACTGTGTGGGGGGATTACTTCCATAACACCACTGTGTGGGGGGATTACTTCCATAACACCACTGTGTGGGGGGATTACTTCCATAACACCACTGTGTGGGGGGGATTACTTCCATAACACCACTGTGTGGGGGGATTACTTCCATAACACCACTGTGTGGGGGGATTACTTCCATAACACCACTGCACTGAAGGAGGAAGAGGGGGGTGAGCGAGGGACACCTGCATCTGCATGGGGGCAAGCTGGTTGGCTGAGAAAGTTACAGTTTGCCCCTGGATTAGCTGCCATCTCTTACTTGAGAGATTTCACTGGCTTTAGACAATGAATTGAGCCAAATCCATAAAGACCCTACATGCACATGGCCTTCTAAAAGAAATTACACACATTTACTTTACTTTGGAGTCACAAGAGAGAAGCCAGTTCTTTGGAGGTACCTTTGAAGTCACTGGGTCTTTGAAGTCAATGGGTCTTTGAAGTCACTGGGTCTTTGAAGTCAATGGGTCTTTGAAGTCACTGGGTCATACAAGTCATTGGGTCTTTGAAGTCAATGGGTCTTTGAAGTCAATGGGTCTTTGAAGTCACTGGGTCTTTGAAGTCAATGGGTCTTTGAAGTCAATGGGTCTTTGAAGACACTGGGTCATACAAGTCATTGGGTCTTTGAAGTCACTGGGTTGTACAAGTCACTGGGTCTTTGAAGTCACTGGGTCATACAAGTCACTGGGTCTTTGAAGTCACTGGGTCGTACAAGTCACTGGGTCTTTGAAGTCACTGGGTCAAACAAGTCACTGGGTCTTTGAAGTCACTTGGTCTTTGAAGTCACTGGGTCTTTGAAGTCACTGAGTTTGAAGTCACTGGGTCTTTGAAGTCACTGGGTCTTTGAAGTCACTGGGTCTTCACTGTAAAAAGTTAGCAGAAATCAGATGGGATTTTTTCCAGAGGATGAGAGGGGGATGAAAGGGGAGGCTGTGATGAAGGTGCAGTCAGAAATAGCCTTGCTGTCAGTTTAGAGCAATGGAGGGACATTTGCACTTGTCATGGGTCTACAGGGAAGGAGAGAGGAGAAGAGAGAGATCTGAGAGAGTGACATGTGTGTGTGTGTGTGTGTGTCTAGTTTCTGTGTGTGTTTGTGTGTGTGTGTGTGTGTGTGTGTGTGTGTGTGTGTGTGTGTGTGTGTGTGTGTGTGTGTGTGTGTGTGTGTGTGTGCACGTGTGTGTGTGTGTGTGCGCGTGTGTGTGCGCGTGTGCACGTGTTGCTCATCATTTGTTTGTGCATGTACACGATTCTTATGTTGTGCTGTAGTGTGTGTTGTTGGTTTTAGTTTTTTTGTGTCTGTTTGAATTAGTCCCACCTGAAAGGATATGCCCTCGTCTGCTGGGGCACCTCCGACGGTGAAGTCTCCCACCGTCGAATCACAGGTGTTCATCACTTCTGTCATCCCGTCAGTAAGCCTCGCCTTCACCCAAACCAAAACAAAAAGAAAGGCGGACATTTTCTCAGTACAGTAACAAAGCCATAAAGTACGGCCCCGTTACAAACCAAACATCCCTACAACTAGTCACAAGGGCTTAACAGGTGTGAACAATATTGGCAGAGATTTTTCTATTTTTTATTTTTTTTCGGGTTGCATACATTTATTTTAGAGATGGAAAAATACTTTCAGTGTAAACTTAAACCACTAACTAGATACAAATAATGTAGAAAATATAATGCTGCTATATATGATCCTTGAGAACTAACAATCACCTAAATAAAAGCTAGAGAGTTTGAGCAAAAGAACACAGCATTAGCCATGGCAAAATGCATGAAATTGCAGGAAATTAGCTTTGAAACTGTAACATTTTATTTCAGCTTCATGGCAAAATGTGTAGAATTACAAGAAATTAGCATTGAAGCTGAAGAAAAAAAATCTCAGCTCCATGGAGAAATGTGTAGAATTGTATGAAAATGGCTTTAAAAAATGCTAAAAAATACAGTGCCAAGATGGAGCTTAATGAAAGCCAATCATGCTCATGGGGGGGGTCCTATCCACAGTCATTTAGGCTTCTGATCTTTTGACTAACTGTTGGAAGAATATCTGATCTGATTGGTCAAAAGGCCAATTGGCGGAGATCAGAATTGGGCTACCTGTGTAAACACAGCCAATGTACACTTGCGTATTTTCATTTCTCATTTGCCAATGAATGCTACAGGGCCCGATTCTGCTCATGCACCAACAAAATACCCTCAGCAAATTGGCAATGTGTTGCAAGAATGTTTACAAAAGGTTATGGGAAAGCTTTAGTTCAGGTAATGTCTGCTGCATGATATCACAGTATCATTAGATTGTGCTCTTGGTAAGCCGTCATTATAAATAAGAATTTATTCTTAACTGACTTGAATAGTTAAATAAAGGTTAAATAATTTAATGAGAATGTTACCTAACGTTTACCTAACATTTTGGAAATATCCTCCATTACAGCAGGTGGAGCTATGGGGGTAGCCGGTTCAAAGCCCAACCACACCATTTAGATTTTTGCTGTGTCCTAAAATGAACCTTGTGTGTCTAAATGATGTATACTTTACTTAATCTTTTTCCACTGAGTCTGTGCTACAGTCTTCACTGCTCTACTCGTGGCAAGAAAAATGTTCATTCAAACGAGCATTCTTTTTATAGAGAAGATGAGGGCGTGAGTTGGAGCAGAATGTCTGACATGCTCCGGGGTGAAGTTTACCCTAAGTACAGATCTAGGATCAGCTTCCTCTCCCCCAATCCTAACCTTAACCATTAGTGGGAGAAATGCTAAACTGACCCAAGATCAGTGAACTTCACCCTACTCTGTCTGACACCAGGAACAAGGATGCAACTGCTGCTGGGAATGTAAATAATTCAGGTTTAACATGTTCAACATTAAAATGAAGTTGTTCTGCTTCGGGGACAATAAGCGAACAGTTGTAGATTTATTCCCTTTTGAGTTCTAGTTTCAGTCAGGAACGGAAAATCACTAGCATAGTGTGTGTTTCTTTCAAAACGATGCATTTTATCCAAGATAAAGATATTTCATAAAACGAAGCAGCACTGAGAACAGCTGGGAAAAGAAACATAACTTTTGTTTCGAACTTTCATCAAATAGTACATCCAACAAGTCTCTCCATATTCACTTCCACATTTTTACTTTGGTTGGAAAACGTTTTTTTTTTTCATTGAGTCAATCAATCGGTACAATCAATGAAAAACATTACAACTGACCATTTTTAGAACAACCCCATCTTCCACCTCATCCCTAGGGAAGTCTTATTTTTATGTTTATTTATACATTTGTTATAGTAGTATTTAAAAAAAACTTTCACTAAAATACATGTGAACATGGTAACAAGTACAGTCTTATTCTTTTAGTCAATTACTAACAATTTCGACATGGGAAAGTGAGTGATTGGCAAATCGATGACAGTAAACCAATCAATTAGGTGCCAGGGAGAAGAGAAAACCAGAAGACAGGCAGGAATAAACATCACACAAGCCCATCACTAACCCACCCATCAGCTAAGTGTTGTCTTCCATTTTACAACATGATTAGTTGAATCACGTGTGTTAAAGCTGAGCTGGAACAAAAGTGTACACACACTGTTCTCCACACTTGACCTGAATGATGGCAAAAAAAAAACGGATCCACAGTCCCATTAATAATCAGATGCTTTCGTCCAAAGCAGCTTTCAGTAAACACTTCAACGCGGAACATGTACTGTAGTTCATGCAGCAATGGGCTATTTATTAACACTGTTACCAGTGCCATGTTCAAACTCATTGCACCACGGGATCCTCACAGCAATCAAACTACACAGAGCCACTGTTTTCCATGCTTCCTAATGCTCTGGGTTATCGTATCTGATCGTTTGGACGTATGGTAACCATCAGAGCCATCATCAGTCCTAATGCTAGTGTGTGTTTGTGTCTGTGTGTAAACGTGCGTGCACATGTGTGTGTTTGGTGGGGTGACTAATCTACTGCACACACCCCCCCCTCTCCCCCCCAGCTGTTGCCACGGAGACATGGTGGGCGGTCAATAATCAAGATGTCTTTTATGAAAAAGTGCCATACTCCAAAGTGCCAGTGGGTGTTGATAGCGTAAGGATGTGTCTATTGTTTTGC